>NC_056743.1:1641378813-1641488813 GCF_019279795.1 Protopterus annectens | reverse complement strand
GGGTGAGATAGGCCTCATGATGGAAATCTCTATGTCACTGTCTGTCTCTCTCTTCCCCACATCCCTGTTTGTGTATGTTTGACATATTAATGTGTGTTGGCCTTGGATATGTGTGAGTATTCCTATCCAATGTGTGTGCAAAGCATGAATGGTGTGCAATGTGGTGTGTGTGCACAGACATCTGCAACTGACAGATGTGTATAGTCCACTGTTGTTGTCTGACGTGTGCTTCATTTCTCTAAGTGTAGGAACATGTCCAGTATGACATTTGGTAGTGAGTGTGGGAATCCATTCCAGGTAGGTTGTACTCCAGTCCAGGATTTGGTGTTCTACACCTATAGCTCCCGACCTGTTTCTGCAGGATATATGTAGATAATTTGACAATATGGAGTCACAATGGTTGAAAAATAGTGGGATACTGTAACGATTGTGTCTGTGCTGCTTGTGTTACATGGTTGGTGTTAGCAGAGATATTCAGACATATGTACTGTTTTACACTGTGATGTATTATGTCATCAACTACTGGCAGATATACTTATTTGCTCACATTTATTTCCTGGGAAATACAAGATGAATGAAGCTGTGTCCAGTATTATGGTCTGCAGCCTACATATTCTTGCACACTCATGCCATTCTGGAGGGGTAGCTGCAGACACTTGCTGATGGGAATGTGTAAATGGTCTAGTACCTTGGTACTGTGGTGGCTGAGGATACCCTGCTTGTATATATATATATATATATATATATATATATATATATATATATATATATATATAGCAACATAACAGAATGGCAATATCCTGCTGTGGCCATACCTCTCAGCTGTACAGATTCACCCAGGTTACCCAGAGGCAGAGGTCATATATCTGGTCAGTTCCCCTTCACATTGTGGTTTACAAGCAGGTTTGTAGCCACACATTACTGGGTTTGCAGGCAGGGGTAGTATGGGCCCACATCAGAATTTCATACTTCACACACTCCATGACGTCCATGTTGCTACACCCCCTCACTCTGTTATTCTATCCTCTTCATAACATTATGCGAGCAATATCTGAGAAGTATCCCTATAGCTGTCCCTTCATCCCAGCAGTATTTAGGGGTTGGTCCACAGTTCATGCAGTAGGACATGGTGGGCATGCTACTGGGATTTGTCAACATGGCCTTGCATTTGTGTTCTGTGGACTGTGTTATGTTGTTAGTTGGGACCCCATGAGATAACATACATTGGTAGTATGTGTGAGGGACAGGTCTTTGACAGAGGACTGTAAGGCATTTGGTAATGATGCAGGCCATTTGTAGCAGGCCAGTGCATTCCTTCACACCTACATTCTCAGGCTGTGAGCCACTGGATTCCCCTGGGGTGACAGGTTAAGTGTGCAAGGTGTTAATGGCAATAGTTCCTTTCCATATTAATCCATTGGTCTGGATGTTGTCAGGGTGCTGCTTACAGCTAGGGACACACCTGCATGGGACACCTCTTCAACATGCTGTATTATGTGGGTATTCCCATACAGAAGTGGGGGTCATACTGTACTCATTCCCAACAGCAGGGATATGACCTCTGATAAACCTGTGGCGAATGGTGGGGTGAGCTGAGTGCACGTGTGATATGGGAGCTTCTTGCAGCTGACTCACAGATATACCTGGGACATTTCCCTTATGCTGCCTTGTACAAGATCATTGGCAGTCTCTCATTACTTCCTAACTGTGCCTTTTGTGGTCTGCCAGTGATTGGCCAGACTACATCAATATTCCATACTACACAGACAACTAATGTGCTGCTAACCTGTATGTACAATTCCAAAGATGTGTCCATTAACATGTTATATACCCTCTATCTAAGGTACTTCCACCTGTGTACTGTGTGTATGTAATGGGCCCACATTTATGGCATGTCCCTCTTTCAGATGGTGACAGATACTGACATCTGGACAGTGAGTATGGATGACTGCTGAATTGGGTATTGCAGAGATGCATTGTGGTTGGCACTGCAGTTGTCAGAACATGGCCCTGTCATCAACAGTACTGGCCATAGGCCAACAAGACACAACCCTCCATGCCTACATGCTGACCACTTCCACACAATATAGAACATACAACAACCTAACACATGGATCCCAGCATATTGTACACATGCAACAATCTATCCTGTAAATTGGGCCAGCTCAGGTAATCTGTGCCCCACTGTTACTGAACCCACATGTACATGTTACTGCATTTATATGTAGGATAGTGGTGGATGGGGCACACCTGACAACTGTAATCATCTGCTATGACTGTACTGGTATTAAATGTACTCTGTTGGCTTCCATTTTGTTTTGTATTCTGACATATCATGCAGACTAGAGGCATATCAGTAGAGTACAGAGCTTAGGTTTCATTGACATACATTTCAGTTTCAGACTTCATACCCTTCAGAACTAACATACAACTGCCAGACCTGTTGTAGTCTGTCTGTGTAGTTCTGGAGGGGGGGCTGTTCATCATTGCCATGAATTGGAGGCCTTAGCACAGCCTTTCTTTTTGGTCATCTACACCTGTCCTGCTGGCTGAGGCTGGTGTTGGGTATATGAGCCTCACCAACATGCATGCGTGTGTCCTATGGACACATATTTGGGCCACCACATGTACTGTAGTGAGATTTGTCACCTTGTCTAGTACTGCCCACTTTGTTGGTACCAATATTTGTTATGGATTGATAGGAATATTGACTTACCTTGTGGCTGTGCCATTATTAAGGATGGTGCTGGAGGGCTGACCATATCAGATGCACATAGTACACTCCCTATACATGGTAAAGCACAGGTAGTGTCATGTTTGGCATCCCTTTCACTGTATGTGTGAGTCAGAGAGAGGTGTCATTCCCTGGGTCCTTACCATGTCAGTGTATGTGCTATATGTTACCGCTTTGCCAAAGCCTGGGCATACTGGGCATGACTCATTCTGCCTACATGGGCAGGCTCAGTTTGTTCCTCCTCCGAGTCCCTCTTTGCCTGTGCTGGCCTTGGCAATGGTGGGGAGCTGTGTGGCCCTGCTCCGTGCTATTCCTGCTGCAGCTGTTTCCGCAGGATCATATTGTGTAGCATGGCACATACAATGAAAATTTGTCTACACGTAGCTGGAGAGTACTTCAAGGTTCAACCAATATGTCCAGGCACCAGAACCATGACTTGAGCATCCCAAACACATGCTCTATTATGATTCTTGTTTGTGCGCGTGCCTCATTATGAAGTTCTTGTTCAGGTGTGTGTGCATTTTTGATGGGTGTTATCAGCCACGGCTACAGTGTGTAACAAGCATCTCCCACTAGGTGGCCATATGGAATGTTCCCACATTCTGGTACAGCTGTGTCATATGCCAGATGTGGGAGTTGTGATAGCTTCCAGGGTTGCCACCACACACATTCAAGATAATGCCCTAGGTATCACACATGACCTGGCAGTTGATGGAGGGGAAGCCCTTGTGGTTTATGTAGACCCTACCCTGCTCACCGGGTGGTGCTTTGATGTGTATGTGCAGGTGTGTGAGGACTCTATACCACCCACTACCTCAGGGTATTCTGCGATTTGGTGGAAGAGATGCATATTGCTGGTCAACTCCTCATGGGTATTGAGGAAATATATGTGCTCACCAGCATATGCTGACATGGCATCCAGGAACTGGTGAAGTACCCTGGATGCTGATGCCTGTGAGATCCCCGTGATATCCCCGGTTGGCCTTGTGAAGGTACCTGTGGCTAGTATTCCTAACTCTTCACATACCTTGGTATCCACTGGGATGGGTTCTCCTCTGTTGGTTCTGTGTGTCAGGCGTGGCTGGCACAGCTCAACAATTTGCTGTAAAATGTCCCTGTCCACCCTATAGCACCCCACTATCTCCATCTCATGTAGCCCCTGGTAGGTTACCCTGGGTCTGTACCCTCTTTTTCTCCTCACTGTGGGTTGGTCATCAGCATTCACATCCTCGCCACCCTCAGTCTCTTCCACATATTGACGTATGAGAGCAACAGCAGCCCCTTAACATGTTGTTAGTTTTATCAGGTAAAATTTCCCTATCTGTGTACAGCAGTGGTGTAGAGTTTGTGGGAAAAAACAGAGTAAAAGGTGTTTGCATAGTTTATGTGTGCTAGGCTGCTGTCTGTAATTGGCTGCTTCTGATACATTTCACCTGCCAGCTATGCTAGTTCTCCTTGATTGCCTTCCTACTGGTGTTTTCCCTTCCCATTGCCTTCCCATTTAAGCCCTGGGGCATGCTGTGCATACCCAGTGCCCAGATGTGAAGAAAGCTGCTATTTCCTATGGGTTTTTTTGTGTAAAACCAGGTGCACACTGTGCACACCGGTTTAGGCAATGTAATCTCTGCTAGGCAGTCTCAGACACATCCCTCTTCCTAAGCTGTGCTTAGCTAACAGCAAACACGGGCCACAGAGCTCCAATAACCATATAGCATGCATGACACTCCCCCATATGAGGTCATCTACCCCTTATATTTATACCATGGTGTTTCTGCACCTACACGGTTAGGTGCAAGCTAACACTGAGAAGAAATCTGTGATTCAGTATCAATCCCCTCATTTGCATAAACTAAATTGCTAATTCATAGTTACCACATTTGCACTGAGCCTTCCCCCTTAGCAACCACTATTCCCTGGTATTGTTGTCTTATGCATGCCATTGACTATCATGGCAAAATGCTGATTTGGGTTTAAAAGCTTATTTCCAACTTTTTTTCTTATTTTTGGGCCGATCCCGTTTGAACACCGCTGCCCTATGGTTAAACGTCCATAATCGGCCAAAAACAATAAAAGTTATTTTTTATAATTTTGCAACTATTTCCCATCCCAATGGCCATATATTTGGCCATTGGCATGCCTACTACATTGAATATGTGCTTTCTATGGGGCTGTCATCCCTCTGTTTGTAATTTGCAGAAATGTATTCGGTTGCCTCCCTGCTTCCTGGATCACTAATTCACCTCATTTGCATAGTTTTCACCAGCAAATGGAGTAATTACCATAGAGCAGTGGTGTCCATTCAGGAATAGTGTAGGAGCACTTGTGCATGTACCGGGAGCTCATTCCTGGATCGCTCATCGGCCATATTGCATGCAGCAACTCTTGCACTATTCCTGCATACCATGCAGAGCTTGCTGAATCCTGGGGATTGCAGCAAACTAAATAAATTCTTAAAGTATACAGCAGAGCAAATAACTTTCAAATTGAGGTAAACATCAATGAATTATCAAAGAATTAAAAAATACCATTAGGAATGTGATGTTATGAGGTAGTGCCATCTGTGGCATGGAGATTAGGGCAGTACATGTGTACAAATGTTCCTCCATGGACATCTTCCCTCTTTCATACAGAAGATCCCCTCTTACATCAAGGACACTCAAGATTTTATAGATGCAATTTTAACAGTTAGATGGGATGGACATATGTACTGGGTAATGTTGGATGTGAGGAGCCTATATACTAGTACACAACATAGGGATGGAACTGAGGCATTGCAATATTTTTGGGGGAACAGCCCTTGTTCTAATTATATTACAAATATTGTTTTATTTTGTTTACAAAATATTTATTTTAAGTTTTAATGAGGAATTTTTTTCATCAGAAAGAGGGTACAGCTATGGGGGCATTTTTTGCCCCCATGTATGCTAATTTAACAATGGCTAAATTTGAACGGGAGTACTTATATTGTGAGGAATCGTTTCAAGAATTATGTGGTAATGTGTTATTGTTATATAGATGGTTTGGTATTTTTATGTAAGGGGGTGTAGATTTACTGCATCAGTTTGTAGAGAATTTACAATATAATAGGTTCCAATTTCAATTTGATGGTTTACAGTTGAGTAGGGAAGTTCATTTTTTTGACCTAGTTCTTGGAGGTTCTGATTCAGGTTTTATCAGAACTTCTATATATAGGAAGCTAGGGCTGGTAGTGTTTTCTTACATGAGAATAGTTAACATCCTGAACATCTTATTTCCACACTACCATACAGAGAATTTTTGAGACTTAATAAGTTATTTCGTTTAGATGATGATTATTTAGGGAAGCTCATAACACAGTTAAGATGTTTATTAATAAGGGATATGATAAAAAAGTATTAGATTCCCTTCATAAAGTAATGTTTAAAAGAAAACAGTTTGTAGAAATGGGAAATTATAAAATATCCAGTTCTCAAATAAGGAGAGAATGTGTTTTAATACTACCAGCCATAGACAGAGAAGTTCTTATCTATGATGGAAATAACAATAGTGGTAGAAATTATGTAAATAAGGAATCAAGACATTTATTTTGTGACTATGTATAATGTTCTCAGTGAACAAATTGCAAAGCTTTTGAGATACTATTGGCCACTTTATTAAAAGATAAAGAATTAAATGTATTGAATCTCCCCCTTGCATTTCATATAAAAAAGGCAGAAATATGGCTGATATATTAGTTCATAGTAAGCTTGCTTTTCCTATTTTGAGAGTTACTACACATATTGAGTTGTTTAAGGGTGCATTTGATTGTGGAAAATGTTTTATATGTGACCATATAATTAGTTTTTCTAAAATTGTTATACTTAATTTTAACCTTATTCATCAATTTAATTGCAATGCAGAAGTTTAAATATGTTTTGGGTTGTCGTTGTGATTTGTTTTATGTTGGAGAAATGAAGAGATCTTCTAATGCTTGGTTCCAAGAACACAGAGACATAAACATGTCCATTTGGAAAGTCCTTTAGCTGAATATTTTAACAATTTCCATCAAAATAATGCAGTTTTGGAACAGGTTAAGCCAAAAATGGGGGAATTGATTTCTTTTAAAGAAAAATTTTTGCACAAGGAAGCACTTTACATTTTGAAATATGGGTCTATATTACATCATTGAAGGGGATGTTCATTGAACGCCCTTTCATTGACACATAATAATCAAAATATCAAAACCCCAAACAGCCACAGAAGCAAATTTTTCCCAGGGGAAAAAGTTTATTGACTGTAATCAGGGATTTGCCCTTTCTTCCATTGTACTGTGCTCTCAGAGTTGGTGTATTTAGCTGGGGGGGTGGGAGGCAAAGCCCCCCACTTCATCATGTCTGTAAGTTTTTTTTTTTTTTTTTTGTGTTGGCCAAGCGATTTTTTTCCCTCGGAAAAAATTTGCTTATGTGACCATTTGGGGTTTTGGTATTTCAGTTATTACATGTCGATGAAAGGGCATTCGATGAACAGCCCCTTCAACAATGTAATATAGACCCTTGAAATACAGTACTTTAGCTCCTATTTGGTTAAATCAGGAATGTAATTGGAATTATTTAATTAATTAATGTGTTAATTTTATATTTAGGATTTATTTTGTGTATATTTCAACTAGCTGTTTTTGTATGGTTTTTACTCTATTGAAGGTTTTTATTCGAGCCACTAGAGGTGAATAAATCAAAGTTTGTTGGTGCTTGTGGCTGTGGTATTTTTTGTTTTATTATTTTCAAGTGGTTTGTTTTTGTGCTTGAGGATATCCCTGCAGATGTCATGATAGGGAATGATTTTGATAATGCAGTACCTGGTATGTATGCAGTTACATGCAGTCAGGCTTGGAGACAGGTATGTGGGTCAGGTAGCCTGAAGGAGACCCAGATAGACCCCACACCTGAAGCTGAGGCTGGTGAGGTGGCTATTTCAGGGAGGGAGCTACCCTGTAGCAGTGAGCCTGAAAGTGACCCACAGCTCCTGATAGGTAATGATGGGTTCCTATGAGTACAACGAAAACGCATTATGTCAAATGCGTTTTCATTGACACATGTAGAGCGAACAGGCAAAACAGCGAAGCGGCTGTTCAGTGAATTCTTTCACTGGGAACGAAGTCACTTGACAGCTTTTTTGTTTTGCCATGTTCTGAAGTGTAGTGTGGTCCCTTGTCCTGTATAGCTCCCGAGTGTGATTGTGCAACAGTTACTGACCTTAGGGTTAGGGTGCGGGTTAAGGTAAGTGCATATGGTTTAAAATGTTTACTGCTTTTTCTTTCATTAAATATATGGTTGGGTTATGTGCATATGTGTATTTAGTTGTTTACTGTTTTTTGTTGGGTATAATTAGGATCGGGTATGTGTGTATGTGTTTGGAAGTGTGTAATGTTTTTTTTTTTTTTTTTTTTTTTGCGATGGTTGGAACAGCGATTTCTTTCCCTAGGAAAAAAATTGCTGTTCTGTGGATTCGACATTTTCAGCTTTCACTGAAAATGTGTCGATGTAATATCGTTCACTGTTCTTAGTGTTCAGTCTTGCAATATAGACCCGTATTGATGTCCCCATGGACAGGGAGACTGCAAGGGCAGAGATGAGTGGTAGTACCCAGGATGACAGTGAGGCACCGCTGTCAGCAGACACCGGGCTTCTAGTTGAATGGGAGCTGGGAAGGGTCACAAAGGTAGAATTGAGACAAGCTCAGCTTTCAGACCCCACATTATGAGGCTTGATGGAGGTAGTTAAGGAGGCATCTAATTCTCAAGGAAAAGGGGAGACTGTATACTGAAACAAAGCAGAAAAACTGCAGCACCAGGAAATCATCAGTTTGTCACAAGAATGTGATATAAAAGAACTTGAGCAAGAGGTAGTATACAAATATTTGGAAACTGATGAAGGGTCAGCAATAAAACATGAACAAATGTGAATAAAACTCAGTAAGGAACACTTAAGAAGACTTAAATTAATCCTGTAAACAACATTGACATCTAAGAACAAGATCCAAGCTATAAACCAATTTGCTCTTCCTGTCTTAAATTACAGTTTTGGAGTGACTGATGGCCCCAAAAAGTGTTGGATAGATTAGATATTAAAACGAGAAGGAGGCTTCATGTTCACCAAATAATTTATAAAAATCATTGTAAACCAAGATTATATATTCCCCATTCTGAAGGAGGGATGGGCCTCCTTGAAATTGATTACATGTATAGATCTGCAATTGTGGGACTCCACACATATCTTTTGACCTCACAAGATCCAAATGTAGTGAAAGTTTTGAAACATGAGGAGAATAAATCTATGATGACTTTGTTTTTTTATTTAGCAGAAGCATATCAATGTCAAGCATGAATGGAAATCAAACCAGAAGAAGATTGAAACCAGGCAGCAACTGAATGTGCCAAAAAAACAAAAGAAAGAATATAAAGTGAAAGACCAGATGTGAAGGCAAGAAATGTGGAAAAAGCATAAATATAGTTACAAGTATAGAAAACCTCTGGAAAAACTTCATGTTGATCAGGAATGAATACAGGAATGGTTAAGGAGAGGCGAATTCAAACCAAGAAATGAAAGGTTAATATTGGTAGCCCAAGGTAGTGGGTTACGTACATGCTGGTTTATAAAGTCCATTCAACATGTGGGAGAAATAGACAAATGTAGGTTTTATAAACTGAATTGGAAACAGTCACATACCTTGTTGCTGGTTGAACACATTAATGGCAGAAGGACTGTATATTGAAAGGCATAAGAATGTGTTGAGACTGTTGCACTGGGGATTGTGCAAACATTATGGTATCAAAATGGCTGAAAAACTCTGGAAACATTTGCCACAAAGCATCATAGAAAATTATGAAGTTTATGTCACATGGGATCACCCATTACCAAAAATTCAAAAAACAGATGCTAGAAAACAGGATATAGTGGTCCAAGAAAAGAAGACAAAAGTAACATTTATCATTGAAATCGCCACACCTACTGACTACAGTGTCCTGTGTACAGAGACACAACATCATAAATTACCATGATCTGCAGGCAGAAATGAGAGCAATGGGGAAGAAAGATAACCATACAATTTCAATAGTAGTAGGAGCAACAGGTCTTATAAAAAAGAATCTACAATTGTATTTAGATATGTTACCAATCCATCTAACTCTGTACGAATTGCTGAAGAAGACATTACTGGGCACATTGTGGGTGCTGTGAAGAGCACTTTTGGCTGACATCAAAGATGGAAACAATACTAATTTCATGAACTTTAATCATACTTTGACTTAGGAAGGGGTCCATTCCCATCATGGTATTAGAAACCCAAAAGATTTGGAGAAATTAGAAAAAGAAAAAGGAAAAAGGGTTACTGTATAGAGAGTGGACGCCTGAAGTAAGGCTAGATGTGAGGTAATACAGCTGTTGGTAATGCCCAGAGCCTATAATCTGGCACCTCTAGCCATAGACCATGATATACTTTTGCAGGTTATATGGTCATAAAGTGTACCAAGAGACGTATTATGCAGAACTTTTATTGGCCTGGGATTGCAAGTGATGTAACAGGGTACTGCAAGACCTGTGAGCAAAGCCAAAAGGTAGGAAAAGCAGGAGACAGGATCAAGGCTCCTTTGATGCTTTTGCCTGTGATTGAGGAGCCATTTCTGAGGGTAGCGTTGGATAGTGTGGGGTCTCTGAGTACCCCAAGTTCTACGGGGAAGAAGTATATCCTGGTGGTAGTAGATAACCTGAGGTGGTGGCTCTGACCTCTGTCAAGGCCGAGAAGGTGGCAAATATGTTTTTAGAGATTTTCAGCAGGGTAGGTTTCCCAAGAGAAATACTGACTGACAGAGGTGCTAGTTTCATATCAGACCTGCTGGCTTGTCTGTGGAAGGGCTATGGGTTAAAGCATCTGAAAAAAAATCCCTGCCACCCCCAGACTAATGGCCTTGTAGACAGGTTAAACTCTACACTAAACACCATGCTACAGGCATTTGCATACCAGTTTAAAAGAGAGTGGGACAAATATTTGCCCCTTCTGCTGTTTGCATACAAAGAGGTTCCCCAGGAATCCACAAGTTTCTCACCTTTTGAGTTGCTATATGGGTATAGGGTGAGGGGACCTTTAGATTGGAATCGTGATGAGTGGGAGGGTGACTGTGAATCTCACAAGGAATCTGTTGTGGCATATGTCCTAAACCTCAGGACAAGTCTGTGGAAACTCATGGGCTTGGCCCAGTAGAATCTGGAAGGAGCCCAACAACACAAAACGGTCGGGTATGACAGGAATGCTCGAGCTCAAGTGTATGTTGTGGGACAGCAGGTTATGGTGCTCATTCCTATCAGACACAATAAGTTGCAGAAGGCTTGGGAGGGACCCTTCGAAGTGGTAAGGATGGTCAGTGATGTTAATTACATGGTAAAGCTGCTAGGCAGGAGCCAGGGGCACAGATTGTGCCATGTTAACATGGATGCACCCTTACCATGATAGGAAGGTCCTGGTGCTGAGTATTTGCAGTGGATGGCAGGAGGAGTCTGTGGGACATCTAGTGAACACAGACCTGATGAGAAAAAACAGGCCAGATAATTTATTATGGACCACAGCCTGGGGGCAGACATTTCAAAAGCTTAAAGGGGCTTTGGGAGGATCCCTGTATTAGCCAGTCCAGATTACACAAAGAATTTGTTGTGCAGGTAGATACTTCAAACCATGGAGTGGGGGCTGTACTCAGAAAGGTTTCCTCAGAGGGAGAAGAGCACCCATTTGTATATGTCAGCCATAGACTCCAACTCAGGGAGGAATGTTATGCAGCTGTATGAAAAGAATGTCTAGCCATACTATGGACACTGCAGAAACTTCATCCCTATCTGTATGGAAGGAAATTCACTGTGGTTAGAGACCACAAACCCTTAACATGGCTACATCAAACCAGCCAACAAAATACCAAGGTATTAAGGTACATCCTAGGGTTGCAAGCATATAATATGAGAGTACGGCATTATAGTGGGGTCAGCAATGTCAATGCAGATGGGGTCTCAAGACTGGTTATAGGTTAATGTGTTTCCAGACAGGCCCAGTTTCTCTCAAATAATGCTTTTCCAGGGTCACTCGAAAAACTAGCTTGAGTTTTCAAAGGGGGAGAAAGATGTAATGTTATAAGGTAGTGCCATCTCTGCCAGGGCAAGTAGGAGAGTACATGTCTACATATGCCAGCATAGCTAGCTGGAGTTTTACAAAGAATTTTATGTTATTTGACTATCACTCTGATTTGTACAGATGTTTGACTTAAAAATATGTTTGTGAAGTAACTTGTGTTAAAAATGCATCAACAGTAGGTCTTACTGGGCAGAAAGAATGTATGTATGTATATTAGGTCATATTGTTGTAACTGATAAAATACGTATGCTTACCAGAGAACCCTGGAAGGGTGGACATTTTGAAATTGTGTTACAGCTTTCAGATGCTGCCACAGATCTTAGTAAAGCTTTGTGTGTGCATTGTACCAGAGTCAGGTGACTGGAGGTGATGTCATCCTCTAGCCAGTATCTGGTTTCTTTGGAACCCTTGTAGCAGCACTTTAGAATCTGACAGGAAAGATTTCTAACAGGATATATATATATATATATATTTATATATATATATATATTTATATATCTCACACATCTGCATAGCAAAGAGAGACATCATCTGGCCTTTGCTGTGGTAAGACACTTGGCACTCATCAGATTGCTTTGCTTTTGTAAGTAGTCAGGACTGATTCTTTAGTCAGTCAGGGATATCTAGTGAGAATAGTTTAGTATTGTTTTCTGCATCTGTGAGAAACTATTTAACTGTATATCTCTGTGGTTGTCTGCTGTTTATTGTATTTAATATTCTCCTGTTTTCTCTTTTATTATTTATCATTAAATATTTTGACCTTTCATTGTGGTTGGTCCTTTAGAGAATACTTTTAACATCTTGTGAGTACTTATGCTTGTTTTAGTTACACTGTGGCCACTTCTGAAAGTCTTGCTCGTTTGGTCACACTCAACCATTTGCATCAGTATTAATTCTGCACATTATAATTAGGTACCTTTGGTAAGAACCTTAGGGTAGATGACAGGTGGTAGCACGATTACCTGAGAGTCTGGGCAGAAAGGGGCACAGCTAGCAAATCTGTACCAGCTTTTCCTAAGTATGTATGTGTGTGTGATACTCAAATATTCAAGTGTGTTTGTGAGCTACTGTGAATAGGGACACAGAGCTCTAAAGTGGTCAGTGTGGAGTATTGTGTAGGCCAGGAAAGACAGTGTTCAGCCCCAGGTCTGGAGTGCGCTCCCTGTGTGCTCTGAAGGGAAATTGTGCTTGGTGCAGTGAGCTGCATCTGAAAATACTGTGTGAATCCATCTTTGCTCTTAGTGACTGTTCCTCACCAAACTCAATTGTGAGGATTGAGTCTCCTTGATTGCTGGCCTGGAGTAGGGACTTGGCAAAAGGAAATACAAGGCAGCCCAAGAACATAGGCTTGAATTAAATGGTAAGGATAGGTACAAATCTTTTTTAGCTGCATCATTAATTAAGAAGTAGCAGCCGATATGCTCAGAACTTATTCAAAATGGTATCAACTGAACATTGCCAACATATTATCAAAGAAATTCAATGGAAATCTCACCCCAGAGGCAGTTATCCAAAGCCCACTCATTGATGAAGATCTCAGATTCCCCAACACTAAGGAACATATATTGAAGATGCTTTCCAAGACTAAAAATGCATCTCTCATGAAACTTGATAATATGCCTGGCTGCTTAATAAATAGTGTTAAACAGGCATTGACATAGCCACTCCTTAAGCTATACAGCCTGTGCTTAGCCAATGGCTTTTCCCTGAGGCCTGGCAATAACAGTTGTGATCCCACTGCACAAGAGTGACTCTAACACTGATCTTGGAAATGATAGGACCATCAGTTTAACAAGTCACATCTGCAAAGCCATGGAACCTGTCATATCTGGCCTGATTAATTATGATATTAAATTTTTTCTCAGGTTAGGCCCACAGCTGTTTGGCTTTGTCAAGAGTATATCCTGGAGTATATCCTGGCTAATGATCCTGGTTAATGTCATTAAAAGGGCAACACCAGATGTTGACAGTGGTGAGTTTATACACATAGTGTGCCCCAACCTAGCCAAAGCATTTTATACCATTCCTAATGTTAGTATAATAAGCAAACTAAATTCTTCAACTTAATCCCTATGTGGTAAGATGGATAACCAATCACTAAAAGCTAGAACCTACACAGAGAGTATAGTCGGTACTTCTTCAGAGAGTTTCAATGTGATCAGTGGTGTTTTGCAGGGCTCAGTTCTGTAATTTGGCATCTATATTTTGGATTTCCATATTGCAAACCAAGATCTCTTCTCTAGTTAAGCAGGCTGTGAATGACTGTAAATTGGGTGTCATTATTAAGTCCGTTTCTGATACCTAAGCCCTCAGACATAAGCTTACATTTGACAATATCGGTTGTACAAATAATTGGCTCAAGTTAAATGAGTAAAGTGCAATATTGTCACATCTGGTAGAAACCCCTGCCCCACCTTATAACACAGACAACTCCATACTTCAAAATGAGAATGTAGTGACCTTGAACCTAGGCTGCTAATTTCCTCTCCTTTGATCTTAATGTTGGAAAACTAATCAGAAAGTCCTACTACTTAGTTCAGCTGATAGCAAAATGAATATCATCCATATCTAGATAATTCAATGCACCCTTATATTTTGCATTGATTATGCCAGTAATAGAATACAGTAAAATATTGGGATGACCTCAATATGCATACCAAGCAACTTGAAAGACCTCAGAGGGTCTTAACTGAAAATATTTCAGGTTTATGAGCCCTAAGCTTCCAGAAAAGAAGTGAGGCACTGTCTCTTTATTCATTGTCATATAGATACCCAAAGGGTGATTTGTGCCTAGCTTCCATGACATTACAGACCCAGTAGATCAGGATTTTTTGCACCTCAATAAATGAAATAATCTGAGTAACACAAGGATCATAGATGTAAACCTGTATTAGCATATAAATAAAACATGGAGGAGGGATAGATTCATTATAAAACATCGTCCCCACTTCTGGAATAGACTTCCACTGCAAATTAAGCAGTGCAAGACATTATGTTCCTTCAAACAGTAACTAAATAATTGGATGAGTATTCAGAAAGTCTGACTTGACTGCTTTAGACTTACTTGAAAAAGGAGGTTAAGATTTAAGGGTGGGTACTGGCTTAGTATAAATGACCACTTGGCTCAGTTGCCTTGTATTTCCTATGATCCTACAATTGTATCAAAAAACCTGACACTCCCAAGGTAACTCAAAAAGCTGTAAGGCTAGCATTATTCATAACAATCCAAACTCAAAATCCATTTATACAATGTAGGATATGTACCTTTTGCAATCACATTATTGTTTAATAATCATAATCTTCTGGGATCCATTGACCAAGATAGTTTACAAAATACTTGTCTTGATAATTCTTATTGTAATTTGGGTTTAGAGGATATTAAAATCTCTAAAAGCCTGGAGAGCTTACTATATACAATAAATTTATAGCAATGCTAATGTAGTCAAGTACATAAAATTAACTATATCTGGGATAAAATAGAATGCTATAATACTCCATGTATTACACTTCCACTCAAATCAAGCATTAAATATAGGTAAAAAAACAAGAATGTGTAGGTAACGTTGGATTATATTATTTTAATAAACTGATTAATCTTTCATGTCATCTGATGAAGACTCTTGAACTCTTTGAGATAAAAGTGCTTTCCCAATTATTAAAATTGCATATAATGGGAAACTACTTCTCCAGAAATGTCCCTCTGTAGACAACAATTGCAGATAAACTCAAAAAGCTGAAAAGGAAACTATTCTACCAGCTATTTTATTCCAAACTGCGTATGAGCACTTTCATTTCATCTAAATGGAACATGATTAGATTCTAATTATGAAGTCCCACATTGAAATAAAATTGTGAAATAAAAATATTCAGCTGGTGGAATATAGTTACAAGGCTGTTTTATGGTGTTTTTTACAAGTTATTAAAATAATATGACTACCCTAACAGTGGATGAAGTTTGATTCTTTGAGATCCAATTATCCACAGCTCAAGAGACTTGAGGATCAGATCATCTCATTAGGAAATCATTGTCAGAAATATGTGGATGCAGCGATGCCCTTTGAGGGGGGTACTTTCACCCTTTTTTGAGTTGCAGTGACCATAGATTTGGTATATATAAGTCCAGGGGTTCTGGGGCTTTCCCCCGCATTGGCGGCACATGGGGACTTGCCCCTTACAAAAAAAACACTTAAATTACAGTTTTCAGATACGTCTTTCTAGGAATCACAGTCTGGGGGATTTCCATCATCGGTAGTTTGATGGTATGGAAGCATAGTGGAACAAACAATATAATCCAGTCCTGTAAGACCACCTCTTTTTGACATTATCCTTTTTCTTTGAGACTGCCCCAGTGTTTGTTTTTTAGTTATTTCATATATGCTCTGAATTTGTTTTAATATGTTTTGAATTTGTTTTAATGCTTGAATTTGTTTTAATCTTTCTTTTTTTCTTTCATAGTAATAAAAATAAATATAGATGAGCCATATATACTCAACCACAATCAAAAGATGGTCTTTAGTTAAGCAGTCAGTCTTCAATGTTATGACAAAGGTATGCTTACCTCCATATTTATGAGCCCTTAAAATCAGATGATAGTGTGCAAAATGGTTTTAGTACTAATATTCAAAGCAAAAGAAAGCAACTTTCTGAAGAACAAAAATAAAAACGATGAACTCTGCTTTTGTGAAGTGGTACTACACAGCAACAAACTGACCTTGTTGCATCACTGTCCCCCTCTTGCTAAAGCCAGATATTCTCTTTTTTGCCTTTCAAATTCATAAAATCCCCTCCCATAGCTATTGTCTTTTCCTATGTAGAAACCTTCTTCAATAAAGTGTATTTATTCAAATTCTTCACAATATGATGGTGTAATTGTATGCTATCATCTCAGATAGACTGTATAACTTTAAAAAACATGTCCCATCTCAGGACACAAGAGTAGGGAATTCTGGAAGCTTCTTCAGATACTCATATTTTATTTCTAAGCCACTCTTTCAAGTAGTCACATAGGTTTACATTGGGACAATAATTAACTAATGTGTTTTCTCCTTCTTTTTTACTTCTTTTCTTAACAATGCTTATTCTTTATTGCAATACTTTTGCAAATTGCACAACTGTAAACATTCTTAAGACGTACAGAAAAAAACCCATTGCAAACACTGACCACTTCTGCATAAAAGAAATGTATATTAGTTTCAGTGTAGCATCTTAATTTTCATTCTGATTTTATTTTTAAAGTCATGTGTGAACAAACCCATTACCTAATGTCTTTGTTTAATATTCTGCATGCTTATGGACTGGGTTATACCTAAAAAGGCTCCACCAAAATCTATCATTAAGAAGCCTTCAACCTAATGTATCTGAGCTGGTTCTTAGTTCCCCTGGGATATCTGTATGTAGCCAGGTACATACTGATGCAAATCAATACATGCATTCTTGACTTCTCACTGAACATGCTTCGAAACACTAGCAAGCATAGGTGGGCCATTGCACCTTATTGTAAGATGGGTGCAAACAGAGATGCAGAAGCAGCAACACCTAGTGGTAGCAGAAGTGAGATGCCAGATAGTTTTTGCTTTTCCTGGGTGACAACCAGACATGTTGCTCAAGTGCATCTACATGCTAATGGCCCAGCTGTGGATGGTAAAAGAAAGTGAGCAATCTCATCATGTGCCTGCCAGTTTGTGCGCACATTGCAGAAATCCTTGGTTATCTTACCTATGTTATGAACAATATTAGTGAGGTCAAGTGTTATGGCAGCTCTGTGTTGAGCTAAACTAGTGGTATTTGATGTTTTTGCAGCTGTGTAATAAGCTACACTGATAGAACTGTTATTCAAGAAATGTTCCTCATCCATACCAGTTCTGTGAAACATCACCAATAGCTCTTCTGTATATAGCTGGCACAGTAAAAGTTATTTATTTAAAACCTTATACAACCACCATTAAAGAATCAGTTGTCCTAGACATACCTTCAATGGTATCACCAATACCAGGGCCAGGGTCCTAAATCTTCACCAAAAGATAAATAAATCATAGTGGAGGGAAATGTTTATAACCGGTGTCTCTGCAACCTCTGGAATAATGTTTCCCTGCTTAAGACATACCACTCAGTATCCTCTTTCAGACATAACCTGGATAATTGGCTTAGTACCTGTTAATCTACTCCTGGATTAACTGGTATGGCTCTCTTGGTGAAAGGGCATGCTCTGGAGAGGTCCCTTCAGCTTTGCTTTATGAGTGGTGACACAACAGGGCAAGCAACAATTACTGGTAATAAGGCAATGCACTCAATTGGCATAGAGTGAGGCACCAAGGGCTGCTTCTGATGGTGGGAGAGATGCTTTGATCTCAGAGGGCAGCTACCACAACCTTAATCTGGACAGCCCCGAGCCAAATAAGTGCTGCCTCTCCATGGTCCACTTGCTGCAATAGTGGGAGAGATCCTTTGATTTCATTGGGCAGCTACCTGCCTTAATCCGGGCAGCCCTGAGCCAAATAAGTGCTGCCTCTCCATGGTCCACTTGCTGCAATAGTGGGAGAGATCCTTTGATTTCATTGGGCAGCTACCACCTGCCTTAATCCGGGCAGCCCTGAGCCAAATAGGTGCTGCCTCACCATGGTCTTCTTGCTCATCTAGATATGCGGAGCTTAGGGTACCCCAAACTGGTGGATTGTTAACCATTCACCTGGAGAAACAAAAAAGCAACAAAATAAGCCAGCCTTTAGGCTAGGTACATAGAACATAAGGGTGATGGCTCCAGGCATTATGAAAGATCTACAGAACATCAGTGATGCTCAGAAGATAGCAGTCATTAAAAACGAGCTGTGAAGATTGCAGATAGACATTGTGGCTCTCCAGGAAACAAGGCTGTCATCCATTGGATGTCTCAGTGAGAAGGACTTTCATTTTTTTCTGGCATGGGAAGCTTGCAGAACAGACCAGGGAACATGGAGGAGAGATAGATTCATTATAAAACACCTTCACCACTTCGGAAATAACCTTCCACAGCAAATTAAGCATTGCAAGACATTATGTTCATTCTAGTCACAGAAATACACAGAAGACTTCTGACATATGATGACATCATTAACACAGCTTCTTATATATGTAAAATCTCCACTGCATGACTCTTTTCTACTTATAAAAACAACAACTTTTATTAACTTGCAATACATTTTTAATGTGTTAAAACAATATGATAAAGATATTATTTAAAATATGATGAACTATAAAAATATATATTTCCTTTACTCAATCTTCTACTCCTCAGCTTTAGTTTCAAGTTGAATGTTTTATTGAACCCTGGTGTTAAATATTCCCTTTCTACCATTTCATCTCTCTTTTACTTAAAAATACTTTTCTATGCCTCAACCTTTCTCATTCATTCTTACATTATGTGCTACTTAAAATAATTATTTTTTTTTGCCTGTAGTAGCATGTTTTAGTTTTAAAACAATGTTGCATTATTCAGTAGATAGCAAGTCGACTCAGAGTTAATAACTGAGAATTAGAAAATACTGAAGGCTCCCGTCTTATTCTTCATAAATTTGACTCAAAGAACTCGCCTAAATGTCCATATTGTACAGACCAGACAGCTGACTTGTTTCACATGTTTTGGAGTTGCAAATGCATTTTTAAACTTTGGAATTCATTAAAACTTCAATTACAGAAAATGAGATACCAGCATTCAACACTCTCTTGGGAATTTAAGATCCTACATATTCCTCCAGATAACTTAGATAAATCAAAAAAGATCATAATCGTGAATATTTGTTTATTAATGAAACTATACATAGCTTCAAACTGGTTGAACTCGACTCAGACATCTTGGGAAAATTTTAGAACTTTAGCAATCAGACACATATTAGCACATAAATTGTTAATCAATGACCATAAGAAAAGTATAAATAATATAAAAATATGGGAGCAAATCTTCAATATTGTGTTGGCCTAGAGGTTCTTATCCACTATTACTCAGGACACATATTTATGAGACTGATTCAATCTTAGATTTGACATAGATCGTAATAATAATACAGACTGTTGACTTTTTCATGTTGTATTTCTTTTTTAATAATTTGTATAAATATACAATGTTTATGTAACTTTTGGAAGCAATTGCATATTGTATATATTTATAGTGTGTAGTTATGTAATTGAAAAACAATAAAAGACGGATTATTGAAAAAAAAAAAGAAAATACTGAAAGCTGATCAGTCCTAGTTCTCTTCAGAAGATTGACTTTTTGGAAAGTGAAAATTCATATAACTGAGACCGTATATAATCAACGTTCCAAAACGTTGATGTTTTCTACAGAGATCACTGTGCAGTGGAGATCAAGGAGCTTACCTTTTTCTCACTGTAGTTCAGTTTCAGAGTTGGTATATATAGTTGGGAGTGGGCAGGTTAACCTCCTCCTGCAAAAACACAGATTTGTTTGTCTTTATTTTTTGACGTTGCAAAACTTCAATTGTATGGTCTCAGCCATATCCAGTTCAACATTCTGAAACGTCAGTGTTATAATATAGATCTATCAGTCCTTGTGGGAAGTAGCAGGAGAAAATCCTGACTTTCCATATAAAAAGTAGGAGTTTTAAAAGAATGTTAGAATTCGAAAGATAAATGAATTCCGATAATAATGGAAATGCAAAAATAATAATTGTGGAAAAGACAGCTTCACGTGTAGACTTTGCAAATATTGTAGATTTATATTACAGCATACCTATTATTTAGATAAAAATACAGGGAGAAGTTAAGGAGTTTCACAGCATTATACATGCAGTTCCACAAATTGTATCTATGTGTGACATGATAAGAGTGTCAAGCATTTTATGTAGCAAAGATAGGTAGGAAGTTCTCGCTGAGAGTCATAGATTATTTACACTGTAAAAATGCATCTTAACGGTGTCAATAATCATACAGAGGGAAGACATTGCTTTGATTAGGGTAATTTTCACATGCCTGTTCTGTATTATTGCAAAGAAGAAATACCATGCATATTGCATACATTCAGGTGGCAACTATTCATGTGGGTGCTCCCCATCAGTTTTGCAGCAGAAAAGGGCTCTTAACAACGTTGTCTAGTTTCAGATGTTGTAGCATAGGGGTACATTGTGTGTAACTTTACAAATGGGTTAAGCACATATTTCTTTACAGTTCTAGTTGGTCATCCCCAAAGCCGAGAAGCACTAGAAAAGTACATTCTTCCAGGCAGAAAATGCTATCCTACTACAGGCTCATCATTAGAGATCAGACTGGGCCTTCTGTACACATGTTTGACTGAACATTGTTGGGAAAAATCAGTGCTGTTTGTTGGTGATCAGAACTGCAACTATGCTGAAGTCCAAAGAAGGACCACTGACATGCTGTGGTCAGCACACAGTAAGGCTTCCTGCCTGGTACAGCAGCACATGAACATGTCTTGGCATTCTACAACAGAATCACCAGTGATGCACATGGTTTCTCCTAGTGATTCTGGCATCTCTGTCTGGTGCCAAGGCCAGACAGCTTTGATGCATGGTGGAGTGTTGGACATCAGTGATCATTTGCACACAGTACCACTGTCACCCACTGATGATTCCCCAGGTGAGCATGTCTAATCCACACAGCACAGGTCCATTTCAGAGACATTGGGATTTCAGGTCCAAAGGCTGTATACTAAAGCTACAAAAACATTATTTTTCTGTAGTACTCTTTTTTTTTTTATACAAGTAGTTTCACTGGGTTGTGGGTGTTGGTAAAGAGTACATCCCTAGATTTTGTGTGTGTGTGTGTGTGTGTGTGTGTGTGTGTGTGTGTGTGTGTGTGTGTGTGTGTGTGTGTGTGTGTGTGTGTGTGTGTGTGTGTGTGTGTGTGTGTGTGTGTGTGTGTGTGTGTGTGTGTGTGTGTGTGTGTGTGTGTGTGTGTATTTTCACACGTACTGCATTATCAGAGGTCTCCATTTTCACAGGTGTTGTATTATTGTATTATCAGACATCTTCACCATGGATATAGGCCAATCTAATATTGGTGACTCCGGTGATTCTTAGACTCATACATTTATAAACTGTTAGGATAATGACACAAGAGGCCTTTCCAATCCTAGCTGAGTTTTCCTGAAAGAATAATGATGTCCTGCACCCAAATAGGACATTGAGGGCTGGTCATTTATTAGCTACCTCTGCTCATAAGGGACATGGGTGCCACGCCCAGTGTAAATTTCCTATTTCCCATCCACTTGTCTAGGTTGTGCTTAAACTGGGTAATAGACAAACTCAGCTTCACATGGATGGGAAGCCTGTTCCATAGGCAGGGAAGTCTCTGGGACACATATTTTTCTCTCCAGCATGTTCTGTTTATGTCATAGGCAAACTGCAGGTCTCTAGACCTTGTATTGCTGGTTCTCTTTGACATGATTATGTAGGAGATTCATAAGTGTGGGGTTTGTGGATGCCTTGTAAGTCAGGCATAGATCACGCCTCAGCAATCTATAGGAGACTGAGTAGAGGGAAAGGGCTTTAAGCCACTTTACATAAGGTAGGTTTGTTAGGCCTCATATTTCTTTTGTAAGGAACCTTTGAAGTCACTCTAGTTGCTGCATATGTCTGGCCAGGTACATACTAAAGGGAGCATTGTACTCTATGACTGGTCTGACCAAGATGCCATGCCCTCATTTATAAGCTGTGCAACATAAAAGGATTTCATCACCACTGTGGCCATGTGGTGGTTGAAGGTATGGCTACTGTCTACATGCGTACCCAAATCACTGACCACTGTGTCACCTCTTAGGGATGTATTTTCAACATGGAAATTAGCTGGAATGGTTGATTTCACAAATGGTACAAATATGCATTTGGGATGGCTGATTTCCCAAAGGGTACAATTATGCATTTCTTAGGAGTGAATTTAAGACTATGGCTTTGGCACCATTTGTTAGTGAGAGAATGACCTTCATGAAGAATACTAGTGCCTGCAGGGTGTTGATGGTAAACTCCAGCTTGCAATCATCTGCAAACTTAGTCAGCCATAAACCTTCAGCATTTGCTTCCATTTCCGAGAAATAGATGGCAAAATGGGGGGGGGGGCAATACTGAGCCCAAGGGGACTCTGCTAGTGATTGGCCTCTTGGTGGAGGTGGCCTTACCTATTTTGACCTCTTGGGTTCTATCAGTGAGCCAGTTCACTATCCAGTGAGTGAGCTTGTCTATAATGCCTGAGTAGGATATTGTATCAAAAGCCTTGGCCAGGTTAAAGTAAGCTGTATGCACAGTCTTACCTTCATTCATTCCTTTGGTGACCCTCTCAAACAACCCACCAGATTTAAAAGGCATGACCTTGCTTTAACAAAGCCAGACTGTGATGGTCTAGCATTTGCAGATTACCTATGTCTTCATTTATCATGCCTGTGATGATTCTTTCCATGGTCCCAGATATGATGCTGGTAAAACTTATTATGGCCCTATAGTTACCTGGATCAGTAGCTGGACTCCCTTTTTGCAGGGGAATGACTGTACCTATCTTCCATTCCTTGGGCACAAAACCTGACTGAAGGCTCCAGTTGAAAAGTGACTCAGATCATGCTTCATGCTATTTATTAAACATCCCTGGATGTTTTTGGGGCCCATTGATGCAGTGTATTTTTTACCTTGAAAACTGCATTAATGACCTGTTCTCTAGTAATAGTTGGGAGTTTCTGTTATGTGGTATTTTCTCTGGATTATCAGGTGGAGTGAGGTGAGAAATTTGAGCTGAACCTATTAGCCAAAAGGTTGGCAATTGCCCCTAGTTCAGCGTGGGTGATGCCATTTACAATACATTCTGTGTATTGATGTGCATTTTCCTCTGAGGTTACGAACATAGCTGTTGCAACCTTTGTGGCTGTCCTCTGTCTGACAAGCTATTTTTTTTTTTTTCAAATTTAGCTTTTGAAGTATTAATTAACCCTCTTAGCTGCCTGTTTAGATTGGTAAGGAGAAGGCTTTTAGTATGTATGGCGTTGTTCCTCTTATACTTGGCGAAGATTTATTTTCTTTTCTTGTATAACTGATTGATAGTGTGATTCTGCCAGGGTGGCTTTTGTTTTGAGTTTATGCATATACAGTATGTGTGTGTGTGTTTGTGTGTATATATATATATATATATATATATATATATATATATATATATATATATATATATATATATATTTATACGTGTGTGTATGTGTGTATATATATATATATTTATATATATATATATTTTTTTATTTCAGTTTGATGACCAGGGAAGTCCACTGGGCTGTGAAGAACCCATTTTCAGTGGAGACCTAGGGAGAAAAGCTCCAAGAGAAAAACTGGTACAATATTTAGATGTTTCAGTAAAACATACTTAGAGTATACTGCATATAAAACATTTAGTCCTTGGGCATAGTAAGTTAGGTATACATTGAGAATTGGATAAAATTAAGCATACAAGTAGTGGTAATAGTATTACATCATAGGTAGTGGATCTTGTTATACAATGAGTATTGGAATATAAGCATACAAGTACTGGATACTGTGGTACATCAGAGGTGGGGGGCTGGATTCATATAGAGGGTAAGGGATATATATAAATGATGAACACTATAGAGAGGAGAGAGAGAGAGAGAGAGAGAGAGAGAGAGAGGCTTAGAGGGGTACTTAAGTTGAGGGTGCTTAAGTTGGAGTATGACAAGAGCATTCACATTTAGAAGACAGATGAGAGAACAGGTGAGATCTGAAATTGTTGTGGTTGGATAGACTGTGTAGGAGGGAGGGAGGAGAGTTCCATTATTTAGCTATGGAGTAGGATAGCAGTAGTTGACCAGGAGGGTGTGAGGGTTTGTTGACTTGTAGGGCATTTTGGTTCTCGGATCTGAGGGAGCAGTTTGATATGTAGGGTTTTAAGGATATAGCAAGAGAGAGACAGTTTGCAGGTTTGAAGATGAGCTTGTGGGTAGTGATAAGTTGGAGGTATCTCAGGTAATTTGGTAGTTCGAGCCATTTGAGGGTGTGCAGGGAGTGGCAGTGATGTGATGAGTTTTTTGCATTAGTTGTAAATTTGCATATTTTGTGGTAACAGGACTCAAGTTTGGATCAAAGGCCTAGCTGGAGATTTATGAATATATTTATATATATATGTGTGTGTGTGTGTGTGTGTGTGTGTGCATGTGTGCGTGTTTTAGCATATCTTTATATTTTTGTCCAGTTTGGGGTGTAAAACACCAGAGACTATTAAGTTAGGTTTTTTCTGTTTTGCTTTTAATCTTTAGCTGAAACAGACAGACAAAATAATTCACTTCAGTCAACAGAGTACACAAAAAAAACTCTGTTTTAAATTCAGAGATTCTTGATCAGCAAAATGCTGATGCTTCTAGCAGCCTCTTTACAACTGTACTCATATTCTGTTCCACAGAGTAAAACTAACCTTCAGCTATAGTTTGCTATGAGTATTTTAAATAGCAGACGTTTTAGAATTTTTAAAAAGCAGTACATTCAGTGTGCTTTCCAAATATCAAGACCTTTTTAGCAAAGAGTTTTAAGATTTACCTTTCCCTTGAAACATCTTACAGATTTTTCTTAACCTTAAGCTGTGTAACAGAACATTTTCCTCTTTCTTTCTCTCTCTCTCTCTCTCTCTCTCTCTCTCTCTCTCTCTTTTTTGTTTGTTTTGTTTGGTTTGTAGCTATATCACTTTCATTTTCAACAGCAACTCTTTTTCTCCACATCACAGGTAAACATTTGTTTCCCTCTAAATCAGAGTTTTAACGATTAGGACAGCAACACTCTATTTTTTTATGATTAGCTTCATTCTATGTTTTAAAACTGTGGCTAGAGACAGCTGGAGAAGAAACATTTTAAAATATTAGTAATCCATTAGTTTAAAATGGTTCTCCATAGTAATCTGAGAAAACTAATATTCTAAAATCAAAACCAAAAATACAAAATGACCCAAGTCTTTTCTGAATAGTATGTTGTTTTAATGGAATATTTATTGATAACTGAACTTGCAAATCCTAAGTTAGATTTGCATACACCATAAGATAATAATAAGCCTAAATATGCTGTTTTAGCTGCCAGTGGGGAAAAAAATGTTTCCACCTGAGCTGGTTTGCTTTTAATGTTTCAGGACGGCATATAGCCAAGTACTGCAAAATTAGTGATAACAGCACTGTGCCTGAAATAATGTTAGTGCTAGTCAAAAAATGACTTTTGAAAGTATACCTTTTAAAATATTATCGTATGGAATACGATAATGCCATTTTATAACTCCCACAAGGGGAATATAATACTGATTTAAGGGAAAATAAATGTTAGGATTTGTGTATGTAGAAGACATAATGACATTATTCAAATTGCAATACGTCTACAAGCATAAAAATAGTAAGTAGAAAATTAAAGGATGAATGTGTGTAGGAAGTCATGAGGGATATCAATCTGAAACACATGGAAATACTGACTCTTTTAAGTAAATTGCTACAGCCTGTATTAGATATCTAATTTAATGCATTATATGATAATTGGACAAGGTTTTCCCAACTATAAAGTGTTACAAAAGTGTTGTGGGAAATTGTTCAATTAGGTGTACAGCCAGAGATATATAGCCCAAGTAAAGAAAAGAGATCGGAGCTAGAAAACACAAAGAAGTTAAGATTTAGCCTCAGTTAGAAGGATGACATAAATCTAATAGTGACACTTGCCAGTATAGAGTCTGAGAGAAAAGGTCGGTCTTGCCATCTGTTTTCTTTGCAATGAGCCGCAGATAGCACATATAGCAATATAAACACTCCAGTACGGTTACAATTAGAGTACTGATGAACCTTAATTTGTCTATTTCTACAAGATTAATTAATTACATTAGAATTCCCTATATAAAGGCACTTTTTGGGCCTGTTTTAACTGCTTTATTTCTAATGTCAAAGTCTTTAAGCATCTCATATAAGTAGGTCAAACTTTTACCTCTCTTATAGACACATTTTGGTGGTTCATTAAAAACTTTGGGAACACCTGGAAGTTGCCAAAATATATTCCAATACTTATTAACTGTGGTTTTAATAGCTTTCCAGTCCTGATTGTATTCCAGACATAAAGCATTAGAAAACATAGCCTTCCTCCTTGGCTCTTGAAAGAGGGAGATAACCCCCGCCCCCCCCCCCTGGATTGTCAATACCCTCTGATTTACTTAATACAGGAAAGTAATTAACCCTCATCCACAAATTACTTTAATCATAATTGTGTCTATTAGTTGTTCAGGATAATCTCTTTGTAAAAACATATTTTTTAGTTCAGCACAATCAGTAATAAAATCTGAATATAAAGAAGTCATACGGGCAGCTGTAACTAAATGGCCCTTGATAATACTCTGTTTCTGAGGTAGTAGATGTTTACTACTATAATGTAAAAAGCTGTTGTTATAGGTAGGTTTATGATGTATCTTACATGTGTATTTCTTCAGTTCACTACTTTTAGACATTGACACATCCAGGTAGTGAAACTCCCTCTCAGATAGATAAGTAAACCTAAGGAAAGGTGTAATATTTTCTAAATAATTGATGAACTTAATCGATTTATCATAGGGCTCAGACCATAGTATACAGATCTACTATATCAATAGTTGCAAATAAAGCATCCTATCAAAAAGGTATTTGGATAAGTCAGTTAAGAAACTGTTGACCATTGAAAGTTTCATGTTTTTACCACAAGTAGTCAACTGAAACACCAAGGGTTAATGTAAAACAACCATCAAGTCATATGCTGAATTAGTTCTGGTTTTTAAGGATTGTGGGTGATGACTTAACTCATCTGAAGAAGTTTAGGCATTTTCTTCTTCTTTTGGCTTTTTCCACTTAGGGGTCGCCACAGTGGGTCACCTGTCCGCTCATGACTGGCAGCAGAGTTTTACAGTGTCGAGTTGCCAGCCTGATGCCCAACCTTCCATGGATGGCACACACACACTCATGCCTAGGGCCAATTTAGAGTGTCCAATCCACCTACAGCATGTCTTTGGGATGTGGGAGGAAACCAGAGCACCTGGAGGAAACCCACATGACCACAGGGAGGACATGCAGACTCCACACAGAAGTGACGAAGTTTAGGCATTTTACTAAACAAAAAGTGTTCAATTTTACTTGTTTTATTTTAATAAATTGAAGTATTTGATTTTGTGGACATTTTTGTGGACTTTCTTCGTCTTATTAATGTTGGTCGTTTTTATCTAGTTCAGTTAAGAAAATCCCAGGAATCCCAGAGAATGTGGGTCCCGTGACCATGAAAAGGTTTTAATTTTCTATCGATATATACTGCCAGTCGGTAAGTTTTTGATTCATTAGCTGCAACAATTAACCAAAGTGGGGGATCACAAATATTTTTATGCACCTTGGGGATGCCAAAGATGGAAGGAATACATGCATCAGTTATGAAAATCAGAGGTGACTGTATCTGTAACTTTTTGCATTAATAAGTCATTCAACATCAGGTTTATCTTATATTGACCTCATTTCTAGAAACAGAAGACTATATGTTACCCTGATATAGAACATTTAAAATCCTTCCCAATAGCCAACAGAATCCATAATGACTAATCCACCCCTTTACCCATTTTTACAATTCTTATTTTGGCATTGCGTATCAAATCATAAAGTAATGTATTTTTGTCCTTAGATAGGTTAAATAATCTCTTAGAATAGTTAGAGGCTAAATTAAGAAGGTCACATTCAACAAAGGATTCAGACAGTAAATATGTGCAAAGGGGGATTAAAAATACTTTTTTATGTAGCCTACAATCATTATATGGACCATTCTCCACCCAGGTAAAGTCAGTACCCCTCCTCCTAACATCCCTCACTCCTCAGAAAATATTGCTACCTCATAATACACACACTTCACACAAACCATACTATCACTAGCTAAACAACACAACCCCCCCCCCTCCAACCCACACCTTCAACTAGTAATCTCCCCACTGCCTTCTCTTTTTCTTCTGTACCTACCTCCAACATAAAAAACTCTTAACTAAACTTAAGCCCACTAAATTAGCAGCAGACAACCTCCCAAGTGAATACCTACAAATCGTAGTTGATGCTCTGGCCTACCCAGTATCCATCTTGATTAACCGATCTCTGTCAGAAAGTTACGTTCCCACACTGTGGAAAGTATCACATATAATTCCCCTCCACAAAGGTGGACCCTGCACAGAACTAACCAATTACTGCCCCATAGCTATTCTCTCTCCACTCTCTAAAATACTAGAGAGATGCATACACTCTCAGGTCTCAGACTACCTCCTTACTAACAACCTTCTTTCCAATACTCAGCATGGTTTCCGACCAAACCATAGCACCACCACTGCCTTACTCTCCTTTATTAACACTATCCTTCAGCATAAAAACAATGGCTATCTCTCCTCTGCTACTTTCCTAGCCTATCTAAAGCATTTGACATGGTCCCACACGAACAACTTATCTCTGTCCTCAATAACCTATCCTTCTCACAATCAGTCACCAACTGGTTTCAGAGTTACCTGTCTGACCGCCAACAATCCGTTGTATGGCAGAATGACATATCTCCCCAACTACCTGTCTCCATAGGGGTTCCCCAAGGATCCATCCTTGGACCCCTACTCTTCTCTGTTTTCACCAATAATCTAGCCTCTGCCACCAAACATGGTGCACTCATACAACATGCAGATGACTCAACCATCATCTGCTCAGCCCAGTCCCTACCCAAACTGCAAAATGTCACACAGGAAGCCTTTTCCTCTGTTGAAACTTGGTTTCTCAACCCAAACAAAATTAAACTACTCATCTTCCAAGCCACCAAACATACTCAAAACAACTCTCACTTTAACATTACAGCAAAAGACAACACCACTATATACCCAACTGAACACAGCAAATTGCTAGGAGTGGAAATAGACAATAAACTAAAATTTGACATTCACATATCCATGACCATAAAAAAAGTCCACAAAAATACTAGGATCATTATACAGAAATAAGCAACTTCTCACCAAAGCAGCAAAGATTTCAGTAGCAAATCCCCACCTTATCTCCACCCTACTTTATGCCTCTCCAATATATACCAACCTAAGGCAATGCAATCTAAACAGGCTAGAGACCTGCTACAACAAAATCACCAAATTCGCCACAGGGGCATCCGACCGTACTCACCACTGTCTCTCACTTGCTGAAATGGGCTTGCTTGAACTCCCTCACCTCCTTCAATGGTATCAACTCTCACTCGCCCACAAACTAGTAAACCATCCACTAAATGTCCCATCCCTCCAGAATCTACTCCAAACCTATCGCACCACCAGACCACTAAGATCCAGCAACAAAAATCACTTGCAGATCACTAAATCCAATAACTCTGCTGGTGAAGCACTATTCTCTTGCACCATAGCCAAATTATGGAACTCCCTCCCACCCACAATTACCTCCATACCATCATGCACCCACTTCAAAACTTTACTAAAAGCGCACCTAAAACATGCTGGCTATGCCCTTGCAACTCCCACTCTAATATCACCCACCCCATCCAACCACTACCTTTCTTTCCACTCCACTAACTACCTTGATTATAGCAAGCTCAGATGCTCATAAGCCTAGTACTTATTATACAGCAGGAACTTCTTATTGTAACATTTGTTAATGTCTGTTATGTACTTCACAGATAAAGATTCTAGTTGTCTACTGTTGTACTATGTTCTTCATCTGTAAATATGTTGTAAGTAATTGCTATGTAAATTGTTAATCGCTATGTAATCAAATGTAACTACTGTCTGTTTATTTTAACTGTGGAGCTTTTCTCCCCGGGCCTCTGCTGAAAATGGACCTACATCCAGTCAACAAATATAAATAAATAAATAAATAATAAAATAAAAATTGGCCTCTAAATTGACTTTCCTTAAAAATAACTTAAAATCCATTACAGTTCTACTCAAGTTAAAGGTCGTGGTTGGAACAAAAGAGAGACCTGTTTTAAAAATTGAAAAATGTGTATTAATTTGTATTAATTTGTACTATATCACTATAATTAAAGACTTTAAAACTACCTTCCTCAGAAATAATCCCCTCTTATGTAACTTGTTGACTTAATTGGAGCAGGGGAAATATTTACTTTCCTCCTCTTCCTCTGCCCCTTCTTCCTCTGTTGAAATTCTGATAAACTTCCCTGTGTTGCTGTTCTCTTTGTAGTAGTCTGTTGGAGCATCTTAAAGGGAGAAATTCTAAAGGGTCATCTATATCAGCATGGAAGCCCGACACTCTACTGTTGCAACTAGGTAAAGATGTACTATGGTTGTCAATAAAAATTTGATTCATATTAGGTGTTTCTTCAATCTTTTGTTGATTTTGTACAGTAATCTACCATGATTTAGGTAAAGGGTAAACTCATTTAGAATCATAGTCATTCCTCTCTCTCTCTCTCTCCAACTTAGCTATCTTATGGTTCTTAGAGGAAATACAACTCTATGTGATTTTATCAGGTCTATATTAATTAATCGAAAACTAATTCCAGCAAATGGCCATTCATCATACACAAATCAGTGAATGGCCGTTCATTAAACATTCACTTCTGCAAACATCTGTCTAAGGGAAGAGAATTTCTTGTCCCCCACACCGACCATAACACAAACTATATTATATCAAACCCACCAAGGTGGGGAGCTGTGCACCCCCCCCCCACACTTAAATATACTAACTCCAACATTGCACTACCGTGGGGAAAAGGGCAAATTTCCTAATGCTGGCCAACTAACTCCCTTCCCTTAGAAAAACGTTCGCTGAAGTGAACGTTCGATGAACAGCCATTCACTGGTTTTCGACAAATTATTATAGACCCAATTTTATCTTTATCCTTTTGGAGTAAAGTACTTTTGGATGAACTCTTTTGGTAGTCATCCATTGACTGGAATCATTTATTTTGAGCACTTTTTATATTCTTTTAGTGGAGTACTCCAGCATGCCTTTGTGTCTATGTGGAACATTTTGGCTTGATTTACATTTACTATTGCTGTACAAATTAAGTAATTCTAGCAGTGTATGTTGTGCTTCACTCTGTGGGCAGACCCGTGTAAGGTAGACATGGCAAAAGCCTGCTATTTGAAATGCATTATGGGCAGAGGTATTGTGAATTCCCACAATGAAATTATAGAGGAAATCTAGAACTGGCATATACCAACAAAAAATGGCAGACTAATGTACCTTTATGACTGATGATGTGTTGCAGTAAGTTCGCCCAGAATTTACTACTATTCTTGTCTCCTGATTGGCTTAACCTAAGGTGGCACCCCACAGAAAGTTCACTGGACTAAGGAAGTTAAACAAACCAGAGAACTGAAACCTTTGCTATGTTTAGACCATATTTTGAGAAACCCCAACTTCTCCAAATTGTTCCTGGATCATATAAACAACTGTAAAGCTGGCAGGGTGTAGTGTTGCCCCAGATACTTGAGAGTAAGGAACACTCACTATTTTACATTAGCCAATAGCTTAAAAATGCTGAGAAACAATACTTGGCAATAGAAAGAGAGCATCTGACAATCAAGTGGACTCTTACCACCCTCAGATTCTATTTAATGGTAAGAGAATTTACATTTATTACAGATTAAGCCACTGTTTACTGGGTTTACACACAAAACAACAGTTGTTCCGAAATTTCTTTTGGACATTAGCCCAGCAGCCATGCAGTTTTAAGATTGCCCATCATCTACGATATAGATTACATTAATGTGGATGGGCTGTTCTGAACAAACATGTCATTCTATGTTGGTTGAACTGAGTTTTACATATGAGGGTCATGTGACTCATTGTGGCTACTGAGATCACAGAGCCTATACCTTTATGAGTAAAAGTGAGCAGGAAGGAAGTCCCAAATGAAAAACAGGTGCATGTTAGATATATAATGAACAAAAGTACAGGCAGATTTAGATTTGTATTGTCTTTAGTCCTTGATCAAGGGTGGATATGATAATGAGTAAGCCAGGATAGTTAAGTCTTGAACAAGGTACTAGAATGGAAGCTGTCTCTCATTATAAGGCTGGGAGTTGGAACTTTCTCTGCTGAAGTTTATCCTGTGTGTGGAGTTAAAAGAAAAATGATACATTGAAAGTACTGCTGTATTATTCAAGAAATACTGAAGCTATTTGTATTACTCAAAAGCCATGGGCTGTGATACCGAGCCAGTGAAGTTGAATATGTATTTAGTTGTAGCATGTTCATATGTTCATAGGTAGGTATTAGGTTATCAGCCCTAGGGCCTTTACAAGCCTAGCCAAAAAGGAACCCTGGCTTTCAGCACCCAAGAAAATAATTTTCCTGTGCCCCTGTCGAGCTACAGAGGTGATCCCCAGGGTGAATTTCCTATTTCCCATCCAGTCATCAAGATTTTTCTTGAAGAGTGTTAAGGAGGAGCTTTGTTTGATATAGATAGGTAGTTTTTTCCAGAGTATGGGAAGTCCCTGGGACAGGAATCTATCCCTCCAGCATGTTCTGTTTATTGTGGTGACAAGGTTTAGGTCCTTAGCTCGGAGGGATTGGGATTTCTTTAAGTGGAGCATGTTCAACAGCTCTGGGTTTGACATAGCTTTCTATGTCAGGCAGAGATTGCCTCTGAGTAGGTGATATGCGGCAGAGTAAAGCTGGAGTTTTTAGAGACAGTCTGCTTAGGGCATCTATTTGACGTCAATAATTCTCTTTGTGAGGTATTTCTGCAGCCTTTCCAGTTGTTGTAGATGTCTTGTGAGGTACATACCTGAAGGGGCGTTGTACTCTATAATGAGTCTAAAGAGTGATGAGTAGAGGGGAACGATGACCTCTTTTTTTCTGGATGAGAAACCTTTTGTGATGAGGTGTGCCATGTAGAAGGATTTCCTGACTACTGTGGCGATGTGATTATCAAAGGAGAGACTACTGTCCACCTGTGTCCCAAGGTCTCTTATCACATTTTCAGTGTTAAGTAGACTACCACCTATGTGGTAGCTCATGGGTACAGAATTTTTACCAAAGGGGATGATAATGCACTTTTTGGCATTGAGCTTAAGGCCATGGCTTTGACACCAGGCATTTGTCTCAGTGAGGCCCTTTTGTAGGATGTCCACATCATTAGGAGATTCAATTATGGCTCCTAGTTTGCAGTCATCTGCGAACTTTGTTAGCCAAAGCCTTCTGTATTAGCCTGTACTTCAGAAAAGTAGATATTAAACAGGAAAGGACACAGGACTGAACCCTGTGATACTCCACTTGTTACTAGTCTGAAGTCAGATTTGGAGTCTGCTACTTTCACAGTGTGGGTTCTGTCAGTGAGCCGTGGGACCTGCTTCATGGAAAAACTCTAAACCCTTGTCGTGTGGGATAGAAGTAAATAAATCCACAACATCTATGGTGGAAAAACATACTTCTTTACCATAGTATTCCTTCTTAATTCTTTTTAAAAAATCCCAAGAATCAATCAATATGTGTTCTATGGGCAACAAACTATTCCTAACCATACGGTCCACAAACACCCCCAACAAACCTATGTAACACTATGATCAATTTTATTACGGTGTTAATGGAAGTGATCTTAAAAAATAACTATTTTAGTTTTGAAGGGGAAATTTTTCACCAAGTTGCTGGTGTAGCAATGGGTAGCAGCTGTGCCCCCTTTTTGCTAACCTAGTTATGTATAAATGGGAGACAAATTTTATTATTGAAAGCCCATTTAGGGATAAGTGGTTGGTTTATCTTAGGTTTTTAGATGATTTATTTATTTTGTGGAAGGTGGATGGTTCTTACAAAATCTTTTTGGAATTTTTAAATAGTAGATGTGAATATTTCAAATTTACAGGTGCTTGTGGGACCTCTAGTATAAATTATTTGGATGTATATTTATCTAAGGACCATGTCAAAGGTTGTTTTCAGTCTTGTGTTTATAGGAAAGCAACTTTTTCCAATGATTATCTTGCCTTTACTAGTTGTCATCCATACTATGTTAAGAGGAACATAGTTAAGGGACAAATGGTCTGTGTAGTTAGAATGTGCTCTGAAAAAGATTTGGTGATATCTGAGACAGATAAGTTGGTTGAAATGTTTATAGCTAGGGGTTACCCTATGAAATTTGTAACCAACGTTAAGGAACAAGTGGTTAGAGAATGGGGTTTGAGGTACAAACCATTACTAGGGACCACTGAAACTTCCTTAGTACAAGGTTGTAGTGCTATTACTGACTACACTAAATCTATGGTGTTAACTGAGGGTGAAACATCTTTCCAAGTTAGGAATGTTATTATGAACAATTGGAGTATTTTTAAGTCCAATCAGGAAATATGGTCCATAGTTGGTAACCAACCTTCCTTTACTTATAAGGTTAATAGGAATTTAAAAAGTTTATTTGAAAACTATGGGAAAGTTAGGAAAGACAACAATAGGGGGACTACAACATGTGGTAACTGTGACAATTGCAAATACATAATAAGAACTCCTACGGTTTTGTTGTGACCCTATAATATTGAGGTGACATTTAGTGCAGGGACTTGCAATACTCCAGGAGTTGTTTATTTAGCAGTTTGTCAATCTTGCAATAATTTCTATGTTTGAAAAACAGAAAGAAAGTTACGCAGGAGGATTTATGAACACCTATACAGCATCTCTAGGAATGATGAGAAGAATGCACTATCCAAACATATTCAAACATTTCCTGACCATAAATTTCTGTTTGGTATTCTTGAAGTGCTAGGAAAGGATGTAAGAGGTGGTGATTGGAATAATAAACTTTTAAGGGCAGAAGTTAAATGGCAATTAGAATTGAATGCCACAGTCCCTCCTGGATTAAATGACCATGTTAGTATCAAACCTGAGCTTAAATATAGAGCTTATAAATTGTGATAAAACATCATGTTACAGATGTTGTTTTTACTACAGATTTTGTATAACTGTTTTTCTTACATGTATATACATTTTCAGGTTCATAAATGAGGTTAGAACTAATTTACAATTTTTTAAAAATATTTTACTCTTCTTTGTATAACACTACTCTTTTAAGAACTGATTTGCATAAATGATGGTTTTATTGGCTTTAATTGGAAGCACTAGCAGATATATAAGAGTTTGGTTCACTTTATGTTTTTGTTCTGATGAAGTCAACTGATGAAAGTGCTTAACCTTTTTGTTTGTTTGTTAATAAACTGTGGTTTGAGGTTGGAGGATATCGGCTACGTGGTGATTTTGTTGGATTTTTGTTGGAGCTTCACCTTTGGGCACATTTTCGTTGGTTTGTATAATTTAACTTCTACCTAAGTTAATGCAATATTAAATGAAAGTATGGAAATGCAAACATTTTTTTTCTTTCTAAAGAGAAGAACAGGTAGTTTTTTTTTATTTATTTAACATTTGTTTACCAGGAAAGTCTGACTTGGAATGAAGCCAATTTTCAGCAGAGGCCCAGGGAGAAATGCTCCAGATACATGTCTTTGTAATGTGGGAGAAAACCCACACAGATACAGGGAGGGCATGCAGACTCTACACAGAAGGCACCCCAGACTGGAATCAAACCAGAAAACCGCTTGCTGTGAGGTGACAGCGCAACTGCTGCACCACTGTGCCATAGAGTTGTTAGAGTTCTTATGCAGAATTATATCTGTGTTTTTCAGACATATATAAATATATATATATATATATATATATATATATATATATATATATATATATATATATATACAGATTACTAATTCATATATTACATTTCTATTCATACAGACAATTATTCTTATCACATAAACATTACATATTTTTATGCTGATGCAGTTCTGCATACAGATATTTGTATATTTTATTTTCAATTATTATAATAAACTTACAAATATATTCCTGCAGGTACACATATTTCTTCTAGCTAATACCTTCAATTATGGTTATATGGTTTATCTTTGTTAAATGCTCCTCCCCCCAAAAAATGTATTTATTACAAGACTATGCCCTTCTTGCCTCAGTCTGGTCTACCTACTGTGCTAGCTGGTCCAGCTTATAATTCTTCAGGCATTTATACCTATGATGGCACTGCTGGCTAGAGATGATGATCCTTGTCAGGATTTCCAGGTGTTCACCCAACTCCTGACATATATCATTTTTTCTTCCAGTTGCCACCGCTAGTGCATGCTAAATCTTATCCAGGTATGACTCCTTCAGAAGCTAGAACATAATTTTGGTCTCTTTATCAGTCCAGCTTGGACTGCAGCCTCATACCTTAACAGATGATGGCATGACTAGAAGTATCAATACTAAAATGAAGAAAGGATGAGCATAGCTGTGATTCAAAGTTTTTGAACCATTCTAGTGAGGTGTAACACTTCCTTAACCAAACCAAGATAACCAGCAAGGTAATTATAGCAGATACTGTTATAACAGGCAAGTTTGGTTTAACCAAAAATGCTTTGTCACAGACAGTTTTTTCTTTTAAAGGAATACAGTCTAACATGACTTATATTATGTATAAAAATAATATGCAATTATCATTGCCATTTTGTGATACTTATAATTGCCAGTACATCTAAACTTTGCCTTAAGTATCTTTTTGAAAGTTTAACACCTAAATATTATACTTTCCTTAACTGAAAAACATCAATGATATATGCTTGTGTGTGCTTGTGTGTGTGTGTGTGTGTGTGTGTGTGTGTGTGTGTGTGTGTGTGTGTGTGTGTGTGTGTGTGTGTGGGTGCATGTGTGTATGTGTGTAGATAGATATAAATATATAGATTTATTGATATATAAATATAAATAGATACATATTTTTGAGGGGGGTTGCATAAATACATCTATCAATGGGATTGATGAGCAAGTATTATAAACATTTGAGTGCTTTGAAGTGACAAGGTGTTTAGAGGAGAATAGATAGGCAGAGATTAGACTGTAATGTTGTGCTTACTGTAAGGCATAGGTCTTCATTTTGTTTTATCTGACTATTATCACATTTCACTATATTTGCTCATTCCTGCAGCATGCTATGGAAGGCACGGATGCATTCTTGATGGCAGTTGACTCCACAGCCATTGCAGTGCATTCACAGAAGTTTATATCCATGTTCATGAGCATCTGGAGTAATTTATGCCCAAAAGTGGAAATACTCACATATATGAAAATTTAGTGAGCTAGTGTTAGAATTGTTGCTTTTACTAATAGGTGAGTATTATAATAGCTATTAATAGTGTACAGCTGTCATTTGAAAGTGGGAACTCAGTACAGTATCAGCAGTAGAAATGATTAGTGATCACTGAGAAAAATCTGTACTTTGATATCATTTAATAATTGTGCAGTCATTAAATTGTGAGGTACTGCAGTGGTAAATAATTTTTCTTGGCTCAACATACACATGTCTTTACTGGGAAATTTCCAATTATCACTGACAAATGAAAAATAATATGACTATATGACAATAGTAGGGGGTGGGGAAGGGTGAATCTATTAAAAAGATTCTTGCTTTGTTATGTGAATGCACTGCAACTAATGCTATAGGACAGCTTCAGTTGGCTAGACTGTAGGTGTATATAATTAAATGGGTTTGTTTCATCTAACATTTTTTAAGAAGGTGGCAGACACACATGGCCAGTGTTTTGTAGTTTGAATGATGATTACAACAAAAACGTTTTTTGTTTATTATTGTGGCCTTTTTTTCTTTTTTTTCAATATGCAGTAATGATGCAAAACAAGAGATCAAGTCAGAGATGCCATGGTAGTCCTAAGGACATATGTTAAATGTCAGTTTTGTAAAGGGGGGGGGTCCAAACAAGCTGAGAGGACAAAATCCCGGACTCTATTTTTCCAGGACTTTAATGTAATGGCTGGCAAAAACTGCAGATTAAGACAGTGTAAGAAGAGGGTAAATGATATAGTAGTACATACTAGAGGTAAGGCAAGGCAGAAAGCAATTGCCCCTATCAGTACTGGGATGAGATCTCCAACAATTATCCAGGTCATACAAGATGACGAATACCTGCTGTCCATCTAGGGGAGACAAATGATGATGGCACTGGAATAATCAGAGTTGGTCTGGACATTGGATGTTACCAATATCTGCATCAGCAACACTCATCTACTACTGAAAATTGGTTTAAAAACAATACCATATATTTACATAGAGAAATGAATGCTGACAACAAATGATTGCATTAAACAAATGACAATTACTATTATTAGGTGAACCTTCTACATCAACACAAAAGAGTAATAAACCCTGTTTGCATGGTAAGTGTCCCCATAACCTCTTAATAAGCATACACAGGTGATCTGCTGTGACGATCCCTATCCGGGAAAAGCCGAAAGAAAAAAAAGAAGAAGTGCCTGCTATTTCACTGTGAGTAATGGTTTCAATAATGTTTTAAAGGGTCAGTATAAAAAAACAAACAGTTCCACCACACCAATGAATGTGGAGGATATCAACAGCAGAATGGTTGTTGGTGATAATGATGATGGGACTATGGCAAACAGTTCCAACACACCAATGAATGTGGAGGATATCAACAGCAGAATGGTTGTTCGTGATAATGATGATGGGACTATGGCAAACAGTTCCAACACACCAATGAATGTGGAGGATATCAACAGCAGAATGGTTGTTGGTGATAATGATGATGGGACTATGGCAAACAGTTCCACCACACCAATGAATGTGGAGGATATCAACAACAGAATGGTTGTTGGTGATAATGATGATGGGACTATGGCAAACAGTTCCAACACACCAATGAATGTGGAGGACATCAACAGCAGAATGGTTGTTGGTGGTAATGATTATGGGACTATGGCAAACAGTTCCACCACACCAATGAATGTGGAGGATATCAAAAGCAGAATGGTTGTTGGTGATAATGATTATGGGACTATGGCAAACAGTTCCACCACACCAATGAATGTGGAGGATATCAACAGCAGAATAGTTGTTGGTGATAATGATGATGGGACTATGGCAAACAGTTCCACCACACCAATGAATGTGGAGGATATCAACAGCAGAATGGCTGTTGGTGATAATGATGATGAGACTATGGTTATATTTATTATAGCATTCCTCCAGCTTATTTTTAACTGTTGCCTGATACTTGTTTAGGATGAATGCACTGTATAAGAGAGCTGGGAGAAGGTAGGTGGTGTGCAAGAGAGGTTTTGGTGCTGTTACTAAAGAAGTTTGTATGCTTGCAGAGTATTCCTATTTTTTAGTGACTTATTTTACATTATTTTTAACCTGCAGGTCAAATTTGAGGTTATCGTTTATAATCACAACAAAACATTTTATATGGGCAGCTATTTCAGTTTCAGTTTTCTTTAGTGCAAAGATTTTGTAATTCACTTTGTCAGGCATGTGCTATTTGAGGAAAAAATAACAGTAACTTTATTTTTAGGGTTCATTAGTAGCTGAGTATTATGCAGCCATTCTTAAACTTCAGAAAAAGCTTCTTCAGTAATATGGAGGAGATGACACAGGTTATTAGATGTACATACGAGCATGGAATCATCAGCATATTGTATAAGAAAGGCTGGGCCTAGGAGATAATAGAGGTCATTGATAAAGAAGAGGGAACCAAGAATAAAGCCTTAGAGTACACCAGTGGAGATATGCAAGGAGAGAGACAATGTTCTACCATTGTACAGATTGAAGCTTGTCAATTAAATAGCTATTGAACCACTGTAATAAAGATGGAGACATTTTTACATGAGTTTAGGATGAGAAACTGTATCCAAGGCTTTAGACAGATCAACAAATAGGGAGGAAACAAGTTTACCTGAGTCCCTGTATTTTTACAGTTTTAGTGAATAATAGTAAGGAACTAGCTGTACTATGTGTTGGACAAGAAGCCATGTTGTGCGGATGTTAAAGCCATTTTTATAGGATATAGTGGAGGAGTATTTTATGAATGCACCTTTTAAGAACTTTTGAGGGAGATGATATTTTTGCCGTAGGCCAAATGTTAGAGACATAGTAGAGAGGCCACCTTTATAAAAAGGATAATACGGGATGTTTTCCATAGTGAAGCTACGCGGGAAGTAGGTCGTAAATTTACTGGGGTCAGAAACCAATATCCAGTCTAGAATTGTACCTTTGCTGTTGTTATTATTAATTCTAGTGACTGCTTTGATAACATTTGCTTAACTATAAAGGTTTGACTAGTTGAGTAAAAGTCTGATACAAGCTTTTGCTAGTTGATATTTACATCTCATAATATAATATTTTCATAAATTATGCATTTAGTTTTCCAGGAGAGGATTTCTTCCAAGATTGGCATATTATTTCTAAGTAGGATACAGACTGTAGCAATACATATTTTTTATTGTTAAGGATTAGCAGTGACACAAGTATTTTAACATTTTAAAATTTAAGGATGTTCTGCAAATAGGGAAATAAGTTGTATGAACTTGTCATAGTCCCATCATCATTATCACCAACAACCATTCTGCTGTTGATATCCTCCACATTCATTGGTGTGGTGGAACTGTTTGCCATAGTCCCATAATCATTATCACCAACAACCATTCTGCTTTTGATATCCTCCACATTCATTGTTGTGGTGGAACTGTTTGCCATAGTCCCATCATCATTATTACCAACAACCATTCTGCTGTTGATATCCTCCACATTCATTGGTGTGGTGGAACTGTTTGCCATAGTCCCATCATCATTATCACCAACAACCATTCTGCTGTTGATATCCTCCACATTCATTGGTGTGGTGGAACTGTTTGCCATAGTCCCATCATCATTATCACCAACAGCCATTCTGCTGTTGATATCCTCCACATTCATTGGTGTGGTGGAACTGTTTGCCATAGTCCCATCATCATTATCACCAACAACCATTCTGCTGTTGATATCCTCCACATTCATTGGTATGGTGGAACTGTTTGCCATAGTCCCATCATCATTATCACCAACAACCATTCTGCTGTTGATATCCTCCACATTCATTGGTGTGGTGGAACTGTTTGCCATAGTCCCATCATCATTATCACCAACAGCCATTCTGCTGTTGATATCCTCCACATTCATTGGTGTGGTGGAACTGTTTGCCATAGTCCCATCATCATTATCACCAACAACCATTCTGCTGTTGATATCCTCCACATTCATTGGTGTGGTGGAACTGTTTGCCATAGTCCCATCATCATTATCACCAACAGCCATTCTGCTGTTGATATCCTCCACATTCATTGGTGTGGTGGAACTGTTTGCCATAGTCCCATCATCATTATCACCAACAGCCATTCTGCTGTTGATATCCTCCACATTCATTGGTGTGGTGGAACTGTTTGCCATAGTCCCATCATCATTATCACCAACAGCCATTCTGCTGTTGATATCCTCCACATTCATTGGTGGGATGGAACTGTTTGCCATAGTCCCATCATCATTATCACCAACAGCCATTCTGCTGTTGATATCCTCCACATTCATTGGTGTGGTGGAACTGTTTGCCATAGTCCCATCATCATTATCACCAACAGCCATTCTGCTGTTGATATCCTCCACATTCATTGGTGTGGTGGAACTGTTTGCCATAGTCCCATCATCATTATCACCAACAGCCATTCTGCTGTTGATATCCTCCATATTCATTGGTGTGGTGGAACTGTTTGCCATAGTCTCATCATCATTACCACCAACAGCCATTCTGCTGTTGATATCCTCCACATTCATTGTTGTGGTGGAACTGTTTGCCATAGTCCCATCATCATTATCACCAGCAGCCATTCTGCTGTTGATATCCTCCACATTCATTGTTGTGGTGGAACTGTTTGCCATAGTCCCATCATCATTATCACCAACAGCCATTCTGCTGTTGATATCCTCCACATTCATTGGTGTGGTGGAACTGTTTGCCATAGTCCCATCATCATTATCACCAACAACCATTCTGCTGTTGATATCCTCCACATTCATTGGTGTGGTGGAACTGTTTGCCATAGTCTCATCATCATTATCACCAACAACCATTCTGCTTTTGATATCCTCCACATTCATTGGTGTGGTGGAACTGTTTGCCATAGTCCCATCATCATTATCACCAACAGTCATTCTGCTGTTGATATCCTCCACATTCATTGGTGTGGTGGAACTGTTTGCCATAGTCCCATCATCATTATCACCAACAGCCATTCTGCTGTTGATATCCTCCACATTCATTGGTGTGGTGGAACTGTTTGCCATAGTCCCATAATCATTACCACCAACAGCCATTCTGCTGTTGATATCCTCCACATTCATTATTGTGGTGGAACTGTTTGCCATAGTCCCATAATCATTACCACCAACAGCCATTCTGCTGTTGATATCCTCCACATTCATTGGTGTGGTGGAACTGTTTGCCATAGTCCCATCATCATTATCACCAACAACCATTCTGCTGTTGATGTCCTCCACATTCATTGGTGTGGTGGAGCTGTTTGCCATAGTCCCATAATCATTACCACCAACAGCCATTCTGCTGTTTATGTCCTCCACATTCATTGGTGTGGTGGAGCTGTTTGCCATAGTCCCATCATCATTATCACCAACAACCATTCTTAGATAAATTAAGGCTACCTATCCTGCTTTCTTGCAAGGCCTGTCAAGTCTTATAATACTATAATGTGGAATGAGTAGTTCAGAATCTTTAAAGCTGGGCATAAGCCAGGTTTCTGTAGTAGCAGGGATATCAGGGTTATACTACAATGTCCAGGAATGCAGTTCTATAATTTTGATACAAAAGCTGCAGAGGTTGATAGTGACAGTATTCAATTTTTTGGCAGACAAGCAGATAGACTAAATGTGTGTGTGTGTGTGTGTGTGTGTGTGTGTGTGTGTGTGTGTGTGTGTGTGTGTGTGTGTGTGTGTGTATTTACCTCTCTCTCTATATATATACATATATATATATATATATATATATATATAGAGAGAGAGAGAGAGAGAGAGAGCGTGTGTTGTGTGTATTATGTAAATGTGTGTATATGGTATCAGGTTTATTACAGAAGTATGGACACATCAGTACAAAACACAAGCCAATATAGGTAGAAGCAGAAAAATGACAAAACCTTCTATTTCTTATGACAAAATATCTAAATGAGGCAAACAATGGATTTTCAGTTAATTCTTTCAGTAACACTCACTCTTGTGTTGTTCCAGTAATCATTTACTTTTGTGATCTCAGTGCACAGCACTGCTGATATGAAAGCAATGTCATCTGCATGAGTAGATGGCTGCAAAAGTACTGTAGAAGTTTAGATTTAATCTAAAGTGCAGATTCATATCTGAATATTTTATATCCCTTACTTTTTTTTAAATTATGTTGAAACTTGTATGAATGCATACAGAATGTTCCAGTTAAGATTCAGATTTTTACTTTATCTTAGTGTGAAGCAATAACTGCCTGGACTGGACACTTCATGTGTTGTACATAGCAGCAAAGTGGTGATGTGTATAAGAAAATGCTTGCACATGAAATGTTCCTAAAACACATTAGACATATGTGACCAAAATCCAATACTATCATCTAAAACTATTTGTATGTAGACAATTATTTAGGTTTAGCTATGAAACAAGCACATTCTACTTGTGATATAAAAGCAGAAGAATATTCATTCATATATGTAAACATGCAGGGCCACATTGCCCCTGCACTACCATGCAATATAGTTTTCTAAGTCAACACAGATCATAGATTTAAAAATGATTACATTTATAGAAAACAAATCTACTGTCACCCAGCTCTATATCTTACATGTGGGGAGTTGCTGTCACACAGGGTAGTCCACTTTATGTAACCTTACTTTGATCATTACAGATACAACCTCTTAGTTAAAGTTTTTTTTTTTTTTCACTCCTTGCCCTCACTGCCTTCCAGTTATCAGACCCTTTCTCTCTCTATCAGATCATTCCTTTCTCCAGGTGAGAACAGATGGAGAGGGGTCATCATCCAATCAGCCATCAGAAGGGGTTCAAATATTTTTTTTTTACTTTGTCAGCAAAAAACAGCTCTGAGCACTGCAGTAAAAATCAGCATTTATTCCAGCTGCAGATCCTGAAAGACACAAGCCTACATAAAGCGTTTGCTCTTATGCTTTATCAAGTGTTACAAAAACAACAACAATAAATAATTTATAAAAAATACATAGACCATAAGACTGTTCAAAACTAATGCTATTGGTTATTTTCTTACGGTTTCAGTTTCGAAACATATTTTATAATAACATACCCATTAAGGTCTGGATTGTGATCTGCCCTTAGCTTAGTGATCTAGCTATACCCTGTATTTTCAGTCCTAGTTAATAACATTTTCACTTTCTTCCCATCCTTTTCATACATGTGCAACAAGTTTTTAGCAAAAGACTTCCCCTCAGTTTTCAAGAGGAGTGGCTTTCAAGGAGCTCTGTCCCTCCCCTCCACAGCATGAGCAGTTATCTCTCTGGTCTCCATCAAAAAGGTCTCACTGTTCTTTGTGGCTTCAGGTGCATATAAGCCCCTCCCCTCCCCAGGAGGTGAATGGGCCATGATTCGTAACTCCTCCCCCTCTTTACCTGGCTATTTCAGCACCAAGGCTGCTAAATGAACCAAGGTTACCTAGGTTGCAATCAGGGCTCCATCCTTATGTGCCACATAACCTGACAACCTTTTATAAACACTTGAACATTTACTAACTTTTTGCTAACTAAGGCTATCATTCAGGTGACTTATTGCTCATTTGCTCATACTCAGCATACCTCTATATCAAAAAAATTCTAAATATGATTTCATTAATTAGCACTTCATTGTGTCTGCATGTCCATGTGCTACAAATATTAGTCAGTTTTTTGTAACTGAATACTGGCATTTGATATGCAGTAGTATTATCACTGGGAGGGAAGTTCAACATAATTGCAGATTCTGAGAGTAAGAATATGTGATATCACAAGTGAAACTGAAGAAGACTCTTTTGTTATTTTACATCTTAAGACACCTTTCCTATTTTCCTATGTTAGTTTACTGTGTCATTTCCACTATTTTCAATGGAATGTAGCAATTCATTACTGATGTATAATACAGCGAGGTGATTCAGTTAGATATCTATACTTTTCTAAGTGGTACTTACCACTCATATTTGAAAATGACACTGTTTTTCATTTTAATCTAAAAGATAAACATGAAAACTCTGATGGCTGTCATTATAATTACATGCAGTTCTATATTATAGATCATTAAGCATGGTAACTGAGATTCAAAATCTGGAATCACATCATCAGTCCAAGAACTGTTATGCTGAAGTCAATGCTAGTGATGCTAGTTCACTAAAAGCAGATTTGAATAAACTCATGTGAAGTGAAGCTTAATATTGCTTTGTGTAAAGAAATGAACTATTATATTGTGAAATAAATGTTTGTGGATTTTCTGATTTCACAGTAGTTTAAAAATGTGGAATTAGTGTCTCCTGCAGAAAAAAATGTGTGCTCTGTTATTTTCTTAGGTTACATTTGTTTTAAGTAATTGTTATATAATAACATGTTTTACATTTTTATTTATCTTGTGATGGGTCTTTTTTCCAGTGGTGTCCCTAAACTTCCCTTACTAAAAACTTAATTTCCCAAGTTGAAATCCATGAGATTGAACACAATCACTGTTTTCTATAGAAAATCACTGATTGTGTAATTTCTGTGTGTGTGCCAACAGAGGCTCCTTTTTATTGATCAATGTCTACCTTCCCCTTATTTGTGCAAACATGCAGTTGGTATGTACACATTGGGGGGGCGGCTAGGGCTCACCCCACATTACCTCTCAACTTCTTAGATCAAGAAATCTGGACAAATCCATAAATAATGCGGGGGGAGGCAAAACCCCAAAATTTGGGACAATTTTTAAATATTGCCCTTCCAAGTTTAAAAAGTTGATAAAAAAAACAGGTTTTGCATTAGCATTTTCTGAAGGGTATAGAGTTTGAAATTCAAATGTCTGTCTTTATTTTCTAACTTCACTAGTCAAGGATTAGCCAATGATTTACCAGAAAAACTAAATTTTATGAGGAGAAGACCAAAAAAATCAAGCTAAAACTCTGGACATTCTGTGAACTGGGCAGTTGAGAGTTATGTCCCACAAATAAAGAGTGCAGGAATGCTTGCCCTCCTACAAAAGACTGATTTTAACTTTATTCAGTGTGTTGAATATTAACCATTTTAGCCTGGCAAGTTGAGTCCTTGTTGAATAAAATAGTATTGTTTCATAAAGAAAGCTTTTCAGGTTGCTTAATTTTCTCATACGGTACATTTTAAAGTTCTTTCCCTAAACTTTTGTGATTTGACACTTAGGACTTTGCTCAAGTGATATAAATGATCATAATATCATTGTTTTGAATAGGCAGAGGCCAGTGTCTGAGCTGCTCTGCTGATGATAAACTTCAAACTGTAGTTCCCAAAGAGGGGTCTGAATGATAGTAATTAAAGGACAATTTCAAAATGCCATGCTAAGACTGCAGAGTAGTTGTTGAGCAAACCTTTGCCCCCAGTAATCTTACACCTCAGTAATATATGGAAAATGATGCCACTCACTCAGTGGTTTGCAGCCAGGATAACTGCAACCAGTTACATAACAGTGTTTTTAACAGTGTTATTTTGAACAGAGAGTTTGGGCTGAAGACGATGCTGATGTAAAACAGATTAACAGATTACATTGATCTACAACCTGCTTATGCTTAGCCACAACAGTTCTTTTTTTTTTTGCCACTGACATACCCTTGTATACAGCAGCAAACCAATGGCTTTGGGAAAATATGACATTACCTTTTAGTTTTGTAATTGTATTTATCAGAATGAGAAATTATGAATGCTAGTATGTTTTCAGTGCACTGTTAAGTATGGCTGTAACATTCATAAGTGCACATATCAGGTCTACTTACTTCACAGCCATGTCATAACCAAATTATTTCAGATCTCATTTACATGGTCTTAGCAGATCATGTACTATACTGCATTGGAATAGCACATAGACGTAGAATAGTAATATTTGATGATACCATGTATACCAGTCACTATGGCAATAGCCACAAGATGGTCCAAAACTTAACACAAATCATAAAGCCATCAGGAGGCTTCACATTACATTCAACTGACTCTGCTATAGATATGCAGTATCCCAAAAAACATACAGTGAAATTCAAAACCATCCGGATGAATCCAGGGCCCTATACCCTTTATGTTATGAAAATGTTTAGTAATAAAAGCAAACTGTCTTCATCCAGCTGCACTGTAAAACATTTGCATTTACATGAAACAAAATACAGTTATTCAGTCAGATGACTCCGTTTCCAAGACAAAGTTAATATGAAGAATTATAAGCTCTTACACAATGGAATGTAATCAACTGGTATATTAATCCAGAAAGGGTGCCATTGAGTGACCACACCTATTTTTATATGTAATGCTTACCTGTTCAGTCAGGTTCTGCAGATGAGTATTATAGAACATTACCTATAAAATAAAAACATAACAATATCTCAGCCTAAACATCACTGTAGTACATGGAACATTCTGATTACAATCCAAAATCAGGAAAAAAAACAAATTTGTTATGCACCTGATGCTAATGAGTTGCATAAAATAGATGATTGTGATCAGTTCACTGATCATAACCAGGTTGGAATGTGTTTAAGACATGCCTGCCAAGAAACTCACTTTAAAGGTTGAGCTAAGTGAAGTTTAAGAGGTGAATCCTCACATCTATGTGTGAGTTATGATCAGAGAGACCAGATCATAGGTCTCTGCACTGCATGAAGTTTTATCTAATCTAGGTAGAACCAGTTACAAAAAAAATAAATAAATAAGAACATACAGGAGGCTTAAGTATTTTATGTTTTTCAGGAGATGTTAAATGCTTTGTACTGCTTCACAGAAAGTGGGTAGAAGCAAAAAATAGAAAAAGCTGTTAGACACTTTGCTTTGACACACCTTTTGTTTAAGTGTATGGCATAGCAAAGTATCTGGTAGCTTTTAAAGCTGGTAAACTTCTATCTGCTATCCTGTGGTGGCCGGCCCTGGCTACTGTTATGTTCTAGCTGAAAAAGTAGTATTTAACAGTTGTTAGAAATGCTTGTCAAATGCATCTTAAGATTAGGAAGGTGCTCATGAAGGCAGATTTTTCACATTTTTTTGAATGTACTGAGCACAATCCTGATAAACAAATGCAATTAATAAATAGATAACTCTATTCATTGTTATACATGGCTTTCAGAGCTACTATGCTCTACTTTTCCACCTTCCAAAAACACAGAGACATAAGGCAGATATACACTCTCCACTCATGATATAAATGTGAATTCATAAAATTCTTTGCTTTGACATTATTGCCATCCTAGAGACCACTAGCAGTCATTCATTAAGATTATGACATCTTCAAAACGCTTCATGTAACAATCTTTAGCTTGTATCAATGAAGCTTTATATATCCATGTAAGCAATTTATTAACTCTCTTTACTGTGTTACTGACTCTTTACTGTGTTATAGGGAAAACAAAATACACTGCAAATATTTCAGTGCGGATCAGATCTGTATCAGAAGTTGAAATGTAGTGAATTACTAAGCATATTTCACTGACTTTTCTATTGAGAAACGGATGTAACTTTTTTATTTTGTTTTTATCTACAGCCTTATCAATGTTCAAGCAGTGGTTTTAATGTTTGAGCCAGATATCTGCTAGGAACAGTGAACTCCAGAGTAAACCAGCAAGAAAGTATTTTAGCAACAATCACATGAAGTGCACAGACAGTTTACCAGTTATATGTGGAATGGCACAATGTTCCATGAACTCCACTGCAGGAAGCCCTGAAGGGGTACTTTTGGAAGTCAGGGCAGTAGCATACAGCATAATTTTTTTCCTTGGTGTGCTAGGAAATGGAATCGTGATTTGGATCACCGGGTTCAAAATGAGAAGGACAGTGACTACAACATGGTACTTAAATCTTGCTATTGCTGACATTGTCTTCGTAATACTACTCCCCTTATCTGTTTTAAAAGAGGTCACCCTGTCTGAGTGGACCTTTGGCATAGTGTTGTGTAAAACGAATAGCTTCATTAAGTATCTCAACATGTATGCAAGCTTGTTTATTCTCATCATTATCAGCCTGGATCGCTGCATTGTGGTCACAAATCCAGTTTGGTGCAGGAATCAACGAAACCTCAGATTGTCTAACATTGTCATCACAACTGCATGGGTCTCTGCAGCAGTCTTCAGCTCACCTTATTTGGTCTTCCGTACCATTTGTCAGAAAGGAAACAAAACAACATGCTCCTATGACTATAAACTGTTGGGCGATTCTCACTTTGAAAATGCAATCAGGACTGCAATGTACTGCATCAGGTTTATAGTTGGACTTTTTATCCCATTTATAATTATCATAAGCTGCTACATTACAATCACCTGCAGAATAAGGCCAAATATAAGGGGGCAGTCCAAAAGGTCATTCAGAACCATCATCAGCATCATTGTGACTTTCTTTGTTTGCTGGCTGCCATATCATATTGTGAATTTTCTTAAACAGACACGTGGCTCTTCTTGGGGTTTATTACTGGCCTATGAATTAGCATCAGGTTTAGCTTTCTTTAACAGCTGCATCAACCCTATCCTTTACGTTTACATGGGCTACACATTCAGGAAGGAAATTAACAAGTCTTTTCTTTCTGTTGTTAAAATGGTATTCACAGATGAATTTGTCATTTCCAAACTGAGTTTTAGCTCCATTGCTGGCACTCCCCTGGAAGAAATGGACATAAATCCTTAAAACTGTAAGGACTGGCTGGATTAATTAGTTTTAGATTTCTCCCATACGCTGCAACATGGTTATAGCCTTAGAAAATATGATAACTTAATATTATGATGAAAGTGCTGCTAAAATGCTGTGAATGTCTTGCTGGAACTATGACATCTCAGTGTAATAACGAATCTTGGAAGGGTGTATATTCTTATATAGCGCTTCTTCTTGAGAGATTATGACCTTTCTAGAATAATGTACTTCTGTCAAGTTATGTCAGCAACTAAACTGGTTAATATTAATTTCATATTTTGCCTGATATATCTTTTGCTAGCTCAGTTATTACATAATTAGATTTGTTTCATGTTATGGAGCATTTCTTTCCAGGCCTTTGCTGAAAAGGGGTCTTGCATGTCCCATTCAGACAATTCTAATTAACAAATACAATAAATAAACAGATTTCTCTATCCTTCATTCAAATGTATTGCACATGGAGCAAAGTAATCATATGTATTTGAAAATATATTGCAAATTTAATAAGGCTATAATTTGTCTAGTGCTTCTTTGTGCTGCAGTTGACAGTTTCTAATAAGAGTATGTATGAATGTATAAATGTATACACTATTAAACAATGCATTTTATTTTGTTGCATAGTTTATTTATAACATATACTTGTGGATTTATCCAGATAACTTCAACTTTATATATGTGGTATACTATTCACATATGTTTTGTGTCTCATATACATGGTGATGACTTCAGTTAGTGTTACTCAACTAAAAGATAGCAAGGATTTAATTTGTCATTGTTGTAAGTTTTTGGGCTTCTTAAAAATAATGTGCTACCACATTGCTCCATAGTACAGTACTGAAGAAAAAAAATAACCTCATTCAGATTACCCAGGATATACTAATGAATTGCATGTTGAAGAACCTAGCTGGTGATTGCCTGTCTGAGGGAAAAACACTCCTGTCCTGGAACCATTATAACTGACCGTGGTAGAGACCAGGTGTCAAGCTGGAAAAGCTCTATGCTTTGGGTTGCACAACAATGCCTGCACTGTAGGAGGCTGTGTGTGTGTGTGTGTGTGTGTGTGTGTGTGTGTGTGTGTGTGTGTGTGTGTGTGTGTGTGTGTGTGTGTGTGTGTGTGTCGGGGGGGTGAGGTGGGGGGAATACACTACCCGAAATATGCAGATGAAGAGGGTCATAGCTCAGGTAGTGTGAAAAATAGTGAAGTTCTAAGGCAATGGGGCACATTTTCTAGAATATTCAACACCTGATACCATGAAGGATGGCTGTGACCCCATGCAGTTTTGTCCTGAAGAGTAAGTTAGAATTCATTCTGCAATATTAATTCTGAGAATGGAAGTATTAAAGAAAACAGTCTTCTTCTGGATATTTTACCTCTCAGGTCACAATAATAAACTTTGGGCCACGAATATTTGAAAATTGAAAGCAAAATCTTACATCTCATTCTGATAAATATATTTGTCCAGGTTTTCAATATACTTTAAACTATATTAAATCAATAACTAAGTAACAAAAATGCTTTATTTACCCCAATGCTGGTTTATCACAACCTAGGTTAAAATTTCTGCTTTTGGCTAGAAAAATTCATGCTGATCTGAATCTTAGTCAAGGCAACAAGCACATGCATGACATGATTCAAAGAAATGGGTTAAAACAAAACACAAACAATTTTCAAAAGTTAAGAGGCTGCATTTGATGCATGCAACATAGGCTTTTATCTTGGGCAGTTCTCGGTCGTCTACAGTAATCTTTCAATAATCATGTGATTTCAACTAATTTCAGAATAAGTAATAATAAAATGTTCAGCTCTTAGTGAAAAAGTAATTAAATGAAGTGACTGTTGTATTATGATTCATTTAAGAACTGCATTAGGTAGATGTTCTTAAATCACAAGTTGAAATTTTGGGTAATAAATATTTAAAACTGGCAATGTAATAACTAATTATTTAACATTTAAAACATTGTTTAATATCTTAGGCAGTTAACAGCCATTCTAATTCAGCTGTTTATAATAGTCATACTTGGGCACAAGACTATAACAGTGCTATTGCACAACTCTATCCTGACAAATGTTTTTTTTTTTCCAGCTAGTATATGAAGTAGGGTTGTAGGACAAAACTGCACAGTAAGGGCATATAGTTCATTAGTGGTATGTGCAGATGATATGCTAACTTTAGCAACAATCTAAAAAGAAAAGAATAGTCACGGTATCACTGCTTATTGAAATGTCCATAGAAATGTGCTGAGCAAGCAAACATGAAATAAATGCACTGCAATGATAGTTCGGTTTGCAGTGGGCTACCTATTAAAGAGTGGATATGCATCACTGGGCATGTAAATCATTGTTCTAATGTTAAATATGGTAACCTTCCATGATGCCAGTGCCCTACAGTTGAAGGGTCTGGAAGTTTTCTAGGACATTATAATGAATGTTTTTCTACTTTCTATATTTAAAAAAATGCATTATTTTCTAATCACTGTATTCAAAATACTTAAGAACTGAACATTTGCTAGCATCTGCACACTGAGGTTTGGCCTGTGCACTAGTTGACCCAAGGTATACTGTACTAGTAAATATTAGAGGACTGAGATAACATTGAGGGATAAGAAAAGTAATTATTAGTGAAGGATGAAAAACATACTGGGTGATACCAGATTGTTGTAACTCAAATGATTATTATGGAAGGAAGGTTAAGAAAGTCTGTTTTTTTGTTCAGGGATCAATAACTGGTCCAAAAGCAAACACCAGTGTCGATAACAGGTGAGTTACCTTAGAGATGGACCCATGATATGAAGACTATGGATACTGAGTTCAGAAACAGTATTTGAATGATTATTTTGTGTGTTTGGAGCTGACTGTAGTGTTTATCACCAGAGAAGTAATGGTAGTGGAAACTACAACACTAGTGCCACCTCTAACACTACTTCTAAATGCATGTACAGTGCAACACATACAAAGTCAGGGGACAGAAATGGGCTATATAAACAAATGGGGGGCACAGAAGTGGAGAATGAATCTAAGGCAAATATCCCCAGCATTGAGGGTTATGGGGAGCTTTCCCCTACAAAAAAATATTTTTTTCTATTTTTGATCTCTGTAAACCTTGGCTCAAGATGACTGTCACTGTTGAAGTAACACCTTGACCCCATGTGCAAAATGGGAAAAGGGGTTGCGGATGGATGGATAGATGGATATGTTTTGACTCACTGTTTTCAAAGTTACATGTTCCTTAAATGATGAGCCAAAAATGTTTCCTTGATGGCTCATAGATATATCCTTATACAAAAAATACTGTTGGTATGGGGTATAATTTGAGGGAAGGAATATTGAAATTATTTTCAGACAACGAGGATAACTATGGATAGTTTTAAGAGAAGTATAGAGGGTAATAAATTCAACAAGAGTAGGTAATGAGTTACTACAATTAGGCAATACTTACCTGTGAGGCATTGCTAAAGAATCATGAACAAGGTAAAAAATAATGCAGAGAAAAAGGCCCAGATTCAGTGACAACTTTGAAAATTATGCTAATCCACTTAGAAAGCTAATAGAATAAAGAGCGTTTTATCACTGCACATTTTTGAATGATCTGAAGTATGTAACTCTAGTGTCTGTAATTACTAACTGAAATTTTCAGTAATTTACCAGAAAATCATAGTTTTATGTGAGGACAGGGCATATGAGGCAAAATCATGGACAGTTTGAGGTTTAAAGATATCCAAATGCATCTGCTGAATCTGGATATGTTGCAACATTGGGACTCAGGATGCAAAGAGAGTAAGGTATTAGATGGCATCCTTATGATTAATGTTTTTACATTTGCTGGAAAGTATTATGCTCAGAAGGTGGGTGTAGTAATGGACACCATGTGTACCAAGTCCTATGCTAACATGGTACAATGGGAGTCTGAATTTATTTTTATGAAAATAATGGTTATCGTGACTCACCTCTGCATTATGCTAGGTTTGTGGATGATATATTTTTATTTGGACAGGATCCATAGAGTTTTTTATGGTTTTATTAACAATTTACATAACACCATTGATTATTTGAAAAGTATTCTCAAGTCAAAATAGAATTTGTAGATGTATATATAAAGAGAACTATTCATGGGATTAATACAACTGTGTATAAGAAAACTTGTAAAAAGAACAATTTGTTACAAGTGCAAAGTATGCACCCCAGGTATATAAAAACATGTAACTAAGGGTCAGTTTTATAGAAATGCAAGGTTACATACTAGAGACGGTGATATGTACTCTTCATTTGACATTTTAACTGAAGGATTCCATCAGACAAGTTATCAGGAGTCTGTGATAAACCAAGTACGGAATGGAGTCTTGTCCTGTCGTCAGACTAAAGATAAACCATTTTTTAGCAATGACGTTAATGACCATCAGACTAATAAGGTTGGTAATGTTGATTCTGTGAGGTTATATTTGAATTTTTCTAATACTGTACATCATGTATGTGATATCATTAAGAAACACTGGAATATACTTATGTCAGATGCTAATTTGAAAGAAATTATTGGGAATGAACCAAAATTCTCATATAAGAATTTTAATTCTATTAAGACAATTTTATGTTACAAATCCCTTGCAAGAGGTGTTGAGCCTGAGATAGGCCCCAGAGGGACATTTAAATGTGGAGGGTGTAATATTTGTAATTATATTAGTAAAAGTAACTATTTTTTACACCCAGTCACAGGTTGTAAATATAATTTAGACTTTATGCTGACTGTGGCACACAGAAAATTGTTTACTTTGCATGTTGTGATATATGTCAAAGTTACTACGTTGTTAAGAAGAACTGGTGTTTTAGGGACAGGATCAGAGAACATCTGCATAGTATGAGTACATGTGATATGAAAAATGCACTGTGTAAACATGTACCCAAAGAAGGACTCATGCATTCATTTAAATTTCTTGTACTTGAGGTTTATTTGCCAAATATAAGGGGAGGTGATTTTAAAACTAATACTGAAAAACTTGAAATAAAATGGATATTGTTGCTTCAGACTAGAGACAAGAGACTAAATGAATATGTCCCTTTAAAACCTTTTTTAAGATCATGTGATTTGAGGTGCTAATTTGGAACTATTTCAATGCTGATACTCTATGGGATTCTTTAGATCTGATGAACCACCAGGGTTTGGTATGAAAGCACTCATAATTTTTAATATTTTTATTATTATTATGCATTGCTTTTATTGTTCTATTTATTTGTTTGTTTATTAAAGTAATTTGTACGTCTTTCAGTTAAGCTGACATTTGGTTTTGACTTTAACATTTATATTATTTGCTGAGTTGGCCCATTGCTCCTTTATTCAGTTGGTGCTTTTTTGACTTTAAATACCTGATTAGAATAGGAAAACAAAAAATCAGTCATATTTGTTTTTCAAAGATTTCAACCATGGGACGATAATGGAGTTGGAACCAAAGTGGTGGTGATGACAATTTGCATGATCTATCTCAGCCTTTCTGGAAAAATCTCCATCCTTGAACTACTATATGAAATTCAGCATCATATAAAATTCCTTTCAAGCCAAACTTCTTCATAGCATCATAGGAGCATTTATTACCCTGTACATTGAGGATTTGCATTTGCAATTTTCCCACGCTCCCTTACATTCTTTCATGAAATCTAGTGCTTTCACATTGTTTGGGGTGCCTTGTAAGGATGTTCATCTACCCTGTGGGTCAGCTATGTTGTGCTGCTCTTCACAGGCTGTTGGCATGAGCTAGTGTTGTATCTTCATAACAGAATTGTGATCTTCCTTAGTGTGGTGCTACTTGTGTCTCTGCTGATCTGCAATGTATGTCTTTCAACAATTACAGATATATGCCACACTATTTTCTGTTCTCCTCACTATCTTTAATTGCAAGCTACATTATATGTTGTGTCAATACTTGCTTGTCAGGTGTATTTTCAGTTTGATAACTGTTATTTAGCAATTTAGGCTGAATCATGTTTCCCTGTGCCCTACTTACATTCTATCTTCTTCACAACTGAGCTTACCTTCAGTGAGGAAAATGGACTTCATGTTTCTGTTTTTACAGTATTTTACTTTTGCAGCTATTCTCTGGTGGCATTTTGTGCTCCACTTGCTTGCAATGAGGCCTTAACACAGCATCCTCCAAGCACAATCTGAATCCTAACTATACTACATGCAAGATAAGTGTAAATAGAGGTATGTGAATGAGAACTGGTTTTGTTTTAACTTTTGCTGTACTATTGTTGCTGTACTTGTGTGTTACTTGAGGAACTACATGAGAATTCAACAGTGTTGCACTGGAGAAGCTAGTGGCAGTGTCAACAGTAGTAAATACTGTCTGGGGTACAGCACACAGGGGTAGAATATACTACCGCTGCAGGAAAAGTGAAGATGATGTGACGTGGCAGACTCTATAAAACAGTACTGAGATTTGTTTCCTTGTTTACAAGACAGGTAAAGTAGTCCTACATTAGGGCATATTCATCCCACTCAGTGTTGATATGCATGCGTAGACCAGTGTTCTGGTTGCTGATAATTAACCTCACATTCGTAATAAACCTGTTACATAATCTCATGTCAGAGAGAACATATGAAGCACTCTTGGAAATTAAGTATAAGGACAGGGCAATATGATTTGGTTAAGAAGCTAATACAAAAAAAAAAAGAATTTCCAAACAAGATGAACTGATGAGGAAAAAAAAAGCATGTCAAAGTTGTAATGTGTACCACAGAAGTAGCACCAAAGATGTAATGACAACTCATTAAATTCCATACAGATGAGGGAGAAAGGCTATTTGTGGCTTACTTTATTTCAAGGTCAGTAAGGGTTTCATGGACATTGACTATTATTCTATTTACTCTGAAGTCAATAAGCTACTGCTTCACCAAGTATCATAGCACTGTTGAAATCAGGCTTTTTTAACAACATATTATTCCCGATATTCTAATTGTGTCTTGCTATACTCAAACTCTACCCAGACCTGTAACTGCTTAGCTGTGATTAAAAGTCAACTGTGTTCAGTTAATTTCATCCATAGACTACCTCTAACCCTAACCATTTGCAGCTACTTCACTGACTGCTTACACCTCAAATTGTGATGAGATGAATGGATAAATAAATGACCGCATGATGGTTTTCATTTTATTTATATGGTTTGGATGAATTAAATATCATAATTGTTATTCAAGGATGGTGGTATATGTAGCTATACTTAAAATATTATAACTTTTGTTGTTCTTCTTCTTTTTTCGGCTTTTCCTGGTTAGGGGTCGCCACAGCGGAACTAACTTTTGTATAGGTAAAAAAAAATCAAGGTTAAATGAATGTATTACAGAACAGAAGAAATGTGTTGAAAATGGTTTACTATTGAAAGTGCAAAGTGCCTGCAGTCAAACAGCATGCGTTATAAAGCCACATTTCCAATGGGCAGAATGCTGAACCACAAAGCATTGACTACACTACTGCAAATGGGCAGTGTGGTTCAATTATCTGAGTTCAGCATTCTGAGTGGAGATTGCAATTCAGTGAGGAAGAGGGATTTAACTCATTTCCTCAATGTAGTGCAATCTTGGTATATATAATTTGCAGGGGCTGTGGGGGGTGCAGGGGCTTCTCCAATGCAAAACAGAGAAAGAAATGAAACGTTGACTGTAGAGTGTAATGGTAGTTTAAGGTACATAGAATGGGTGACTGATGTCACCTCCTGCTCCATTAATCGAACTACGGGTGTCAATGTATTAATTTTTGACTTGACTTCCTTTTTTTTTTTTTTTTCAAAACAGGTTTATTGTTTTAACATATAAGAGAAATATCATAACAATTTTATACAAGTAATTAAAAATAGGTATTATTATAATAGTCAACAAAACAACTAAAGTATTTACAAAGACATCCACTACAATCAGATCAATTAATTAAACTAAAATACCATGCTATTGAAATTAAAATTTTTTTAACAAATTTTGTAAATTATCCCATACAATATAATAAGATGTTTTTCTATTTGTTCTTGTCCTAGTTGTGTTTATTTCCATATGGCACACTATATTCATAACATTTTTAAATTCATTGAACGAAGGAGGTGTATCTGAAATCCAATTTCTAGTTATTATTTTCCTAGCCACTGCTAGAATAGACCATAACAAGGGAAGCTTATCCTTTTTAACACTTTGAGGTACAGGTGTGTTGAATAATATAAGAGATTTAGAAATAATGAAATTATCTGTAAAAAGAGCCTGCAAAAATTTATTAATTGACTTCCAGTATTCTTTCAATTTTATACAGTCATAAAACATATGAGCCCAGTCAGCATTAATTTCTACATTACATCTCTTACATAAATTATCTTTATTATTTATTTTATTCATCATCAAAGGTGTATAAAAAGATCTATGTAAAAATTTCCATGTATAAAGTCTCCAGACAATGGAAGACGTAGTTCTATAAGCAGATTCCAATATATATTGTTTATCTTATTGATTTGGTGGGTCCCCATTAATAGAAGTGAAATAATTCCAGTATGAATCTACACTGTAAAAAGTTTCTTGTCTGATAATTTTATGTATGTATGAAAGTTTACCTTTATCAGAAACTTTATGTTGTAAATTTAATATCAAATAATCAATCAGTGTTGGAATAGATTCTTTAACTGTTATAGACATTAGATCTATTTTATTAATGAGATGTTGTCTAAAGGTCTGAACCTCTAACCAGCAAGTTTCTCTTATATCAAATTCTTGTTTTAAGAAATCTAGATTTTTAACTTTATTATCAGATATCAACTGATACCAGTACTTTAGATCATTATCTATAGTTAAATGAGTTCCTTCAGAAGTAGATGACAAAAGCATACCCTGAGTATACATTATAGGAATACAATAAAATTCCATTCCCTATACTTAGGGTGCATGAATATAAAGTTATGATAACTAATAATAATATTTAATGGGTAACAAACCATATGTTTACGTGTAATAGGTGAAGTACAAAATTCCTTTAGTAACCATAACATGGAGTTATTTACAATCATATTTTTATGTGTTAAGGAGATTTTCATGAAGTGCATACTAATTAGCTCCCAATAATCTTTCCATTTTATGACATATGACTGATCTATTAATAAAGTAATAACTTTTACAATGGAAGAGATAGTATATAAATTAAAGTCTGGAAAAGAAATACCCCTTGAGACCAGCTATTAGTATGTTTCTTTAATGCAATCCTAGGTCTATTAGGTGCCCATAGGAAATTTAACATTAGTGTATTCAGTTTCTTGATAATTATTTTTGTAGGTGGAAGTATTATTGATTGTATTAAGTATAAAATCTTGGGGAATATTATCATTTTAATAATTGTAAGTCTCTCCTCCATAGTAAAAAACATATTATTCCAGGTATTAAAAGATTTTGTATATTAAGAAAACAGGTATTATAATTATTATATATAATAGATGTAATATCTTTAGATAGTATTATACCTAAATAAGTTATCTGACCTGAATTGGGTACATATTTAGTAAAATCACTAATGAGAATATTTTTTCGTGTATATATAGGTAGTATTTTAGTTTTTCTTCATTGAATATTAAACCAGAAATACTTTTAAAATTCATAATTTTATCAAATAGAGACTGCATAGAAGAATTAGATCCTGCTGATGTAATTAGAACATCATCTGCAAAAGTTGAATTTTGGATGTTGTATTTTCATCTATTTCAAAACCCTCTATGTCAGTACTGTTTCTGATCAAATTAGCCCAAGGCTCCATTACTAAAGTGAATAATAGTGGAGAAAGTGGACATCCTTGTTTTGTACCTTTAAGAATGGGTATTTTTGTGAAACATATGTTCCTACCTTAATATAAGCCAACATTCCTTTGTATAAATGCTCAATTAGATTTACAAATGCATCTGAGAAGTTTGTGCACTTCATTAAGGTAAACAGATAGTCCCAACTTACTGAATCAAATGCTGAACTTATATCAAGACTAATAAGTGTTAAATCTTTCTTTTTCCTATTTGCAAAATCTATTAATGTTAAAGTTCTTCTTATATTATCAAAAGTATTTCTATTTACAATGAAGCCTGTCTGATCTATATCTATAATGCCGGGAATGATTGCCTTCAATCTATCAGCAAAGATACTCATAAACATTTTATAATCAACATTAAGTAATGAGATGGGCCGATATGAAGAACATCTAGTTGGATCTTTATTAGGTTTTAAAATTGGTGAAATAAATGTATATTGCCAAGATGGGGGGGTTATTAACTCAGTCTGGGCCAAAATAAAAACCTTATGTATTAATGAATATGTACTTTTAGAAAGGATTTTATATATCTCTGGTATAATACCATCATTACCCTGTGCTTTATTTGATTTAAGCTTATTTATTTGTGTAATAACTTCTGTATATGAAATACTCTTGTCCAATAGTTTAATCTGTTGTTTATTAAGCTTTTTATTCATGTTTGTGGTTATAAACTCCTTTATTTTATCTTTAGGTTCCATGTTAATGTTATTATGGTTAATTTTGTGAAAGTGATTTCTAAATTCATCTAGTATTTCTGGTATACTAGAAACATTCTTCTTTTTCCTTAGAGAAAAGATTTCTTTGATATGGTTTTGTTTATTCAACCTTTTTGTTTTATTTTTAAGTCTATGTAAGTATTTGGGGCTTATTGAATAAGACAAAAACTTGTATTTCTCTAAAGTTATTTTAACTTTATGAGTTAAAATTTCTTTGTATTTCTCATTTAGTTTGTTTATTTCTTCAATAACTGTCTTGTCCATAATATTTTCTTTATTATTATGTTTATAAGAGTCTAATTTACTTTGAATATCTAACAATTCCTTACCCCAAGATTTCCTTTTATTATTATACCATCTGATACTTTGTCCATATAGATATGATTTTAAGGCATCCCAAACATAAACAATGGAGACTTCAGGAGTATTATTTATGTCTAAAAATGTTTTACTTCTGAAAGTATATATTCTTTATAGTCTTTTAGTTGAGTTAAGTATGCTGGTATCCTTTTGATCTGAACATTATGAGTATTTTTTATCATGAATTCAAAAACAATTGAATTATGATCAGATATAGGACATGAAATGATTTTGGAATTAATTAAATCTGTTACCATCTGGTTAGAAATAAAGACCCTATCTATTTTTGAATAAGTTTTGTATCTGTTAGAAAAAAGGTGTATGGTAATGACTTTGAATCTATCTGATTATTAATATCATTCAAATGATAAGAATTAGCAAAATCATTTAAATGTTTTGCATTAGATGTAATTCTTCTTTTCCTATAGTGGTAGTATCACTTTCATGTAGTATACAATTAAAGTCACCAGCTAAAATAATATCTCCTATAGAGAATGATATGATCTTATCAAGATGATGTTTCACTGTATTAATACCAATTCCAGGTATCCAATATACATTAATTAAAGTGTAAGTCTTCCCATTAATTTGTATTGTAACCATACAAAACATTCCTTTGTCATCCTGATAAGACTTAATGGTTTTAGGAATGGGCATACTTTTATTCCATAAAATAGCCACTCCTCTTTTTCTGAGTGTGCTCTGAACTAACCAATACTGTATATTTGTTTGTGGCTAGTTTATCAATATCTTTTTTCAAGAGATGGGTTTCTTGCAGGAAGACTAAGTTGGCCTTATGTAAATTAATGTATCTTATTAGGCTTGCCCTTTTACATGGATTATTCAATCCATTAATGTTTAAAGAAATTCCTTTTATAGATGTCATTTGGCATTTTTAAAACTTAAGAATCTTATGATCAAAATAACAAATAACAAGATAAGTAATGTTACATCTCCTCCTTTAGGTGTACCTTTAAATATAGCTGTATTTATTGAACCTCTTATGGGATTTTGTATAGGATTCAATTTTTGTTTGTAGTGACAATGAATGTACAAAATATATTGTGGATGTCAAAATTATATACAAATAACAATGAACAAGTGAAAATAATGTAAGGATTAAACCTTGCATCCAGCCTAGAGTTATAAACTCCAACTTAGAGTAGTATTTACCACTCAAGTTAACCCCCTACCCTAAGCAGCAGTACCTCAGCTACCACCTTATCAATTTAATACTAGTTATATTTAACTGAGGTTAACAGTTTTCAATTCAATTATCTAGCAAGACAAGACTACACATTTGGTAAAACAGCATCATATAAACTAAAATAAACCTTTTTTTTTTTAAACTGTTCATATTACTATATACATCCATGTAATATAAAACACTTGTATTCAAATAGCATTCAAATAATCTTGATGTTAGAAATCAAGAGGAGAGAAAATAAGTTCTAACATTCATTTAAATCAAAAACTTTGGCTAATATGATTCAGACATTACATATATTAAGATGCATCTATTTTCTGTCATGTAAATGCAATTAACAGCTTCCAAAAACCTTGAATTGCTTGTATATGAGCATTTACTCAAACTCATTATTGTCAATAGAATAAAGTATTGTATTCATAGAAATAGTTATAAATCATACTGCATAGTTATGCAGATTCTCAGAAACACTTATATACATATATACATACACACACACACACACACACACACACACACACACACACACACACACACATATATATATATATATATATACATATACATACACACACACACACACACACACACACACACACACATATATATATATATATATATATATATATACATACACACACACACACATACACACACACACACACACACACACACACACACACACACACACACATATATATATATATATATATATATATATATATATATATATATACACACACACACACACACACACACACACACACACACACACACACACACACACACACACACACACACACACACACACACACACACACACACACACACACACACACACACACACATATATATATATATGATCTCACTGAGTTATGTCCTTACTGAGCACTATCTTACTTGCTGTCCCTACAATAAATCTGTCTGCTTTATACAAAAGAATGCACAGCAAACACATTTTAGTAACCAGATTTTACAACCATGCTATACTACTGCTTTAAAATATATCACATGACAATTTCTTCCAGTATAGAGTTATAAAATTATTTATGCTTGTCAATCAGATGAATTAAATGAGTTATAGTAATGTATATGTTTAGAACATAAGTTTTTAACACAGATTATTAAGCTGCTGTTAAGTAGATTTTCAAAAACACTTGAATAAATGTTTCATTTTCTATGCCTTCTAAAATAAGACATTTACTTACTACAAGAAACTGTATCATTTAAACTCATTATAACTGACATATTTTATGAATTATAACATAGATATTTAAGTAATTATATAAAATAACTCACATTTAGATGTTAAAGAGTTCATTTTCCTTCACATAGTCGCATTTGTATCATTTCTATTTCCTGGTAGAGTGTCATTGCTGAATCTGTGATGTGTCAGTGTGATATCTAGGTCAAAGGTGAGACTAGCTGCTTTCAGCTTCTCTGTGAGAATTCTGAGAGTTGAAGCTTTTGAAGTAGCTCATGGACACTGTGCATCAGACAGCCCACATCCCAGATTGTCTCTCTTAACATTTTGGCGGGAAACTTATTAAAAACTAGTGACAAACATTCATTTAGCAATGTAAATGCATCTAAACATGACAAAACCTTCACAATGTATTTTACGGGTTATTTCAGCCTCTATGTAAGTGAAATTAAGCCCAAAATTATTAATAAGTAATAAAACTCAATATTTTTGTCCCAACTCAATTTTTATGCAAATCTTATTATTTACTGTGTCTATATGATCAAAAGCATTTCTATATATTAATAAAGAAAAGAAAAAGAGAGTAGAAAGTAGAAGGGTGTAAGGCAGAAATAAAAAAATGTAAGAGAAAGCTATAAGAAGTATATACAATGGAATATTACTTACTGTTTATATTAATAGAGTTAAAAATAAAACATATTATTTACTATTATTTAGTTCTAATTATTATTAGTTAAAGCATGACAGATTATTTACAAACAAGCATAAGCAGTGTAATCAAGAAAGTATAAGTAGGAATAGCATTTGAAGAACATATAAACTTTTTACAAGGAATAAATATGTTATTATTCTATTAATCATATTTTCACTACTCTTCTCTCCCTGCCTTCCCCCACCCTTCACCCACTACATAATCTAAATAGAATGTCATTGTTTAAACAAAAAAAAGAAGAAAAGAAAAAAAAAAAAAAAAGATAAAGAAAAAAAATGTATCAAATTACTGACCTTACTTCTCCTTTTCAGAAAGAGAAACAAGTTGAATCACAACTTGCCATTAAATCTCCAGATATTTTGACTAGTTATGAAGCAAAACATTTCTTTGCACACAAAGAATAACTTTGATTAAATCTTTTTCAAAATATTTGTTGCTTCTTGGAAATGCAGGAACTATATTTAAAAAGATTAATAATGAAATAAAATGATGAGAGACAAAAACCTAGAACAAATCATTTGTTTTTTAGTCTCTTCTTCTTCTCTGAAGTCTTCCACGAAGTTTCAGTTGACAGTCTCTTTAATGAAGGACTAGCCTATTCCATTTCTTCTATTTTATCCAAAATCTTATTTTTTTTTGATAAACAGTAAAGCAGAGTCTAAGTCATCGAAAATTTTAGGACCATCAGGAAGGAAGATTTTAAGCTTGGCAGGAAACAGAAGGTATGTTTTAAACTGTGCTTTTTTAAGCTCCCTTATTAGTGGCAGAAAAACTTTTCTTTTAGCTATTACCGTGGAAGAATAGTCATTGTCAAAACGCACAGTTGTCTCATTAATCTTAACAGGAGCTTTAGCCCAAGCAGATTTAAGAACCATCTCTTTATCAAAAGATGATAGAAATCTAACTATAACTGATCTAGGATAGTTTTTGTTAGAGTTAGTATTAGCTATAGATCTATGTGCTCTTTCGATACCAAAAGAGAATGCTTCTGGTAAGTCTAAAGTTTTAGGGAGCCATGTTGTTAAAAAGAAGTAATATTGTTACCTTCAATATTTTCTGGCAGTCCAAAAATCCTAATGTTATTGCACCTAGATCTATTTTCCAGGTCATCCAGCTTTGTTTGTAAATGTGCATTTTGTTTCAGCAGAAACTCAATGTTGATTTCCTCTTCTTGTATTCTATTTTCCATGTCATTCACAGCTTCTTCTATGCCTGTCATCTGGATCTTCTGTTGTTGCAGGTCTATATGTAACAAGTCAATTTTTTTTGTAGTTTTTTCTATGAAGGTGTCTATTTTAGTATCCATTTTATCCATCTTAGCAGTAAGTTGCTGGATTATAATTATCAGAGACTGAAGTTCTTTCTTGATGCTGGAGTCTTGAGAATTTGTCTTACTGGAACTCATTTCAGACTGATAAACTGACAGGAAAATTTCCAAAGTGATTTCTGACAGGAATATTGTTAAGATTTCCTTTCTTTTTTAGATATAGTTCAAGAACTATATAAAACAAACATATTTAGAAAGAAAATTACTTCAAAAATTAATTTTTTAAATAATTAATTCCTGTCAGTGTAATGAAATTGGTGGAGCTGAAGAAATCTGCTGCTATCCTGTGTTCATCCTTGGTCACGCCCCCACTTGACTTCTTTTTTGACAGTACGTATTCAAAATTTTGGATCGACATTGTGACAGGTCGACTGATGCACTTTTGCATTTTCAATAGCAAACCATTGAAAACACATGAATGTTTAAAACATGTTTGTTTTTCATATTAGATTTTATTGAATTGCATCTAAGAGACTGTGAAAATATTTGTATTTTGTATTAGATTTTATTGTACTGGATCTAAGCAGTGGTAACACAAAGACTAATTTGCAACAAAAATAACTGTTTTAAAACTTAATTCAAAACAATAGTCATTTTACATGCATTATTAAGTTAGTAGTTTCATAGGTGTGTACTAGGCTAATGACCCTGGGTTTTTTACAAGCCTAGTCATAGGATTACCCTGGCATCCTGCCACCCGACCTTTGTTCCCAGTGCCTCTGTTGAGTAAAGCCACTGGAGTTATTCCCAGGGTGAATTTTTTAAAATAATCAGCCCTGACACAAGTCTCAAACCCAGGATCCTGTACACCATAGTCAGAACAATGTATGCCATGTTTTATGCTTTATCTATCATTTGATATGATTTCTCCTGGGGATTAATTTCACCAAGCATTTTTGGATTTCTAATATCATGACAGGAATGAACCCCATTCTTAAGTCAGCTGAAAATAAGAGTTCATGCAATTGGTATTGTTTCACTCTTTGATGTTAGCTAATAATTCTCTTCTTAGCACCAACAATTTGCTCAGAATTGCCTCCTTCTTTTATGGGGTACATGGATTGGTAACATATTTAAGTATCATTCTTTTCTAGTGTACCTGTTGCTGCTACTACTATTGGATCTGGTTATCTTTCTTCCACATTGCTCTTGTTTTTGCTTACAAATCCTAGGATTTTATTATTTTGTGTCTTTCTCTACATAAGACACTATAATCACTGGGTGTAACAATTTAAATGATCAATGCTACTTTCAACTTTTTTCGTTGACTGCTATATCTGCTTTTCTGACATCTATCTTTGCTTTGAACTCCTGGTAATGAGTGATCCCATGTGAAATAAACTTCAACATTCTCTATAATGCTTTATGGTTCATGTCTCCAATGCTTCTCAACTACTTGTATATTGTAATGTTCGCACAATCCCCAGTGCAGCAACTTTTGCCACATTCATGTGTCTTTCTGTATAGGCCCTCTGACTTGAATGTATCATACCCAGCAACAAGATGCAAACTATTTCTAGTTCTGTTTTATAGAACCTGCATTTGTCTGTTTCCCAATATTTTATATTGACTTTGTAAACCAACGTATCTATATATATATATATATATATATATATATATATATATATATATATATATATATATATATATAGTCCACTGTCCTGGACTATTATTAACATTTCATCTTTTGGTTTCAATTCATTTTCCTTAACCATTTCTACATCAAATCTTGATCAACATGAGGTTGTTCCAAAGACCACTGTACTTGCCATTATATTTATGGATTTTCCAAATGTTTCCCTTTTTTGGTACATTCATTTCCTGTTTTTGTCTGCTTCTGGTTTGATTTCCATTTACTCTTTATTCCAAAATATTTCTGCTACAAGCAAATACATCATCTTAGAATTATTTTCCTTATGTTTTAAAAGTCTCACTATGTTTGCATCTGATCAGATCAACAGATATGTATGCAGTCTGGGTCTATATTACACGCCCACAATGACAAAAGCTTCAGACTATGTACTTCAACACATTAAGATTGATGTACATAAACAGCGAAACATGAAAACAGCGAAAATTGAAACGCTGAGCGACTTTCGGCATCAGAATGCGCTACACAGGTAAGTAAAAAATAAAAGTCAATAATTAAATTAACATGGTTTTGTAGGGGGGGCAAGCCCCCTGCACCCCCTACATCCCCTACCTTAATATACCAACTCTGAGACTGCACTACAGTGCGGAAAAGGATATATTTCTTTATCCCCACCATCGTGACGCTGACCAGTTAACACATTCAGCATTTCAATTTTTGCTGTTTTCATGTTTCGCTGTTTATGTACATTGACCTTTATGTGTCGATGTACATAGACTCAAGCTTTTGTTGTTTTGGGCTTGTAATATAGACCCATGTAGTCTTACAATACCAGATCAGTACAAACAGTCATTTTCAAAGAGAGCCATACCTCCTTCAGAGTGGGGAATATATAATGTTGGCATTCTCTGATTTTTATATACCATTCGATAAGCATGATGCGTTTTTCTTGTTTTCCTTTCAAAGTGAGTCAATACTTTTTGGGGCCATTCAATCAATTCAAAGTTGCAAGTTAGAACAAGAAGCAAAAATGAATAGCTTGACCTTTATTCCTAGACAAGGCAGTTTTCAATATTAGTTTTAGTCTTCTGATTTATTCCTTATGGAGTTTTATTCTTGTGCTCATGTTTTATTGACAGCCCTTACTTTATTCCCAAATATATAAATTCTCCCTCTTGATCAAGTTGTTTTACATCACATTCCTGTCTCTGGCTGTAATTTTCTTGGTGCTGCAGGCTTATTTTTTTAAATGTTGCTTTTACTTGTTTATCAACACCAAATATCATTCTTCATGCATCTGAAAAAAATAACTATCTTAGTTATGCTTTAATGTCCTCATCTTATGAACTATACAATTTTAAATCATCTACAGGAAGTAGATTAGAAGTCAAGGTTGGATTTCAGAGTGAAATTATAACTGTAGCTTAATCTGTCACTGTTTCATGGTTACTGTAATACAACTGATCAATGTACGGTGTATCTTATACATCTGTAATCATTCAGTTATCCATGAATGTGGGATGCTGTCAAATGCATGCCATACATATTTATGCCATACTTAGATTATTCCCCCTTTTACAATTCTCTGTTATGGCTTTATTTAGCAGCAAATTTGTTCCATATGACTTTCTTTTGTTATCCTTTTGTTCTATTGTCATGATTGAGTTTTCTTCAAAATGATTATAACTCTGTCAGCATCATTTCCAGGTTATGCATAATTGGAAACAAGTTATTGGTGCATAGCTTGTAGGTTGCCTTGCAGGTTCACTCTTAAGGAGTAGTATCATTTTTCCTGTTGTTAACCAGGTTAATGCCTGTTCAGAATGTGCATATAAGTAATTCTTGCTCACAGCTAAATATTTATGTAAAGATGTTAACAGCTTTAATCAGAAGTTAAGCACTGCATCTGAGTCGAGGGTTTTCCATTTACGAGCTTTTCTTAATTCTGTCTCAATTTTTCTGGCTGTTAATTCATCCCATTTCATATAATCCACATTAGAGCTCATTAATTATTCCTTTAACATTTCTATCCATCCAGCATCTTTGTTATGTTCATCAGGGTCTTCATAAGTACTTCTCCAAAATGTTCCTACTTCCTTATTTTACTGATGCTTCTGTTCATTTTGCTTTATCTCCAAATTATCCATAAAACTTTTTTGGATTGTTAATGAATTATTTTGCACTTTTCCTTTATATTTGCCTGCAAACAATCTATTTTTTTTTTGCTTGGGCTGATAGTTTTAGTTTATTATTGAAAATGGTTTATGGTAAATTCTGGTATGTTTTGATACTGCATGTTGGTTTTACACCATCTATCTTTTTAAGTAGTTTTGATAATCTGTTCCCTTTTTTAAAATTTTCTGACAGTGCTATGTCTTGTCCTAATTGCTTTATAGTTTTCTATTTTCAATGCTGTGATGATGGCATTCTACTTGTCCCCTTCCTTGCATTTTGTGATTACACATTTTTCAGGTAATATTTTATCCATTATTAGTGCAGCTGCACAGTAATATATCTTATTTTTCCTGTTATTTCACATTAATTTCTCTTAATAGTCCTGATTACTGTGTTTATCTATTTTACCAGTCTTCTAACATTTGTAGTATCATTTACTTTCTGTAATCTGTTTCTTTCATCTATCTTAATATATCTATCCATCTCCTATTAAATGAAGTAGGTTTGCTCTTAAATCGTTTTCTGCTGGACTGAGAGCATCCCTCTCCCAATAACTCACCACTGAAATTGCAATAGAGTTCAACTCTTAATTTATAACTAGTATAACATAATTTCCTGCAACTATTCTACAGAAAGTTGTATAACATCTCCCTGTGATATATCATCTTCAGATGCATTCTGTTTTATCTGATACTCCTCCAAATGTATATTAATACATTTAAGCAAACAGAATTGATGTTACAGAAATTATTTACTCTGATGTTGCATGATGCTGAAGTTGGCTTTGTTAAGTAAGGGAATAAGGGAGTCTTGCTCAATGGGGGAATGCGGTGGACTTGTACTCATGTCAAACATATTTCTTCACTTATATGTTTCACTCAACTACAGGTTGATGAAACAAGACACAATAAAATATGCCATATCTATTTTTACTCAGCAAATAAGCAATATTGACCACAATAAGTATTTACATATTACTTACAAAGTTTAGAAATAATACCATGCACAAACACATTTTACCTTATCCAAACTCATCAGTATGCCAAACCCTCAGTCAGGAGTTCAGAAATGGTTGTATATGTAGCAGTGGTAAGCCTGCATGCTCACCTTCATTTTGTTCCCCTACCCTACCCCTAATTACCAAATACCCACCCCTTCACTTACTCTAACATTATACTTCCTACATACACATTTCACTTGTGACTTTTATTCCAACTCCCCAATGACCTTATTACTTCAATACATACACTTCTGTTTCTTCTTTCCTACTTCCCTATTTCCATTTAATTTTATTCTCATTCCCAACTATCTTTCTCCCTCCCATTCTGCTTTGAACTAGATCTACTCATAATCTCAACACTCCCTAATAATACCTATCTATTCCACATTGCAGCTTTTACTTTTCCAAATAAACTCCCATTCCTTGTTATTTTGACTACATCATTATACTGTAGCCTGTAGATACCAGGACAACTTAACTCTCTTATTTTTCTGAAAATACTTGTCTCTTTACCTATCTTCTACCAGCTTTCAGAATCCACCATCAGTTAATATTCTACTACCCTGCAGCTTCTTGTTTCTTGTTTCGTTGCTAATTCCCCACTACCTGACATTGATAAAATACTGATTCCTATACTTAATTATGCTGCTCTTCAGCTTACTGTACTTCTGCTGTGTCATCTTTCATCCTATCATGACTAAATAATATCTCTCAACATTTCTCCAACTATACCCCAACCACCTATCTATACATCCTGTTTACACCCTCCACACATTGCTTCAAACCAATTTAATATTGCCCCTCAATGTTATTCCAAATATAGACTGCTTAACTGCATTTCAACTCAAATCAAAACAAAATTAAGTGCCAAACTACTCACCAAAAAACAAATATACTAAAATCCTTCTAGAAGGAGATATGCACCATAATTCTGTCCCCACCTATCACAATAAACACAAAGATAATTCTCTCCCACACACTTCTCTAACCCAATAACAGACCGTCCCCAACCCTATTGATCTAATTTTTGCTGACATAAATGCTAGAAACATAAGAAATAAAACTGCTGAACTACTTGCCTGGATAACCTGACAAAAGCCTAATATTCTCACTGTAACTGAAACTTGACTTAAACCTAGCATGCATGATTTCAAAGTTATACCTCATAGCTATATTATCATCTGTAATGACCGCATAAAGAAAGTGGTGGTATTGATTCAATATTTCCCAACACCTACCTCATTTCCCCTTACAGCAAACCAATACCAACATTCAGTTCAGTAGGGCTTTTTATTGCTTTTTTCAAAATAGACAAAAACAAATATGAATTGTTGTCATTACTATCCTGCACATTCCCCCTGGTGAAATCTATATTGGAAGATATCCTACATTGGATATCCATAACATTTCCACAAGAAAAATACTACTAGATGATGTGAATGCCAATTGGTTGGACATGATCTCTAGCTCCCCTACATCAAGAATAAACTTATACGGTTTCACACAACTAATTAATAGCTAAACACATTATAGCAAGACATCAAATTCCATATTAGACTGGATCCTAGTCACAGACCCTAGCAAATATACCACCACAGGTACAATGTCAGACTCTCTCAGTGATCATGTCCTAATCCATATGACCAGACATCTCACATATCAAGATAAATAACATATTCATAAAACAACACACAACTTTTCCAAGTTTAACTGAGAAATGTTCATTACTACACTATCATCTATTAAATGAAACTTCCTAAAATCCTCCCCTTAGACAATAATACAAATTAATTTAATACAACTTTTCTAAATAATCTAAATAGCCTTCCACCTCCTAGAAGGAAGAGACTAAAAACAAATAATGCAATTTGTCTATCCAAAAAGAGTAGAATGCTAATGCGAGATAGAGAAAAAATCATGGAAACAAATGGGAAAAATATAAATCATCTCAATATCTTAAAAACTTCAGAATGCTTTGCAATTATACTAAAAAGCAAATAAATTAAGACAAAAACTATACTATAAAAACTTTCAGAATAATACTAAACACAACCTTAACAATTTTTGGACATCCATTAAAAAAATCTTAAATTCTGGCAAAAAAAAAAATAACCCAAATCCCTCTCCCAATAACTCACCACTGAAATTGCAATACAGTTCAACTCTTAATTTATAACTAGTATAACATCATTTATCAAGGATTCTTCAACATCTAATCCCAACCCTGCCCAACAGCCACATATCACCACATCCACTTTCACCTTCAAAGCTGTAACCACACACTATATAAAACTACTCTTAAACAAACCTAAACCATCTTCTTCTTCAGCCGATACCCTTCCAAATGAGTACATAAAAATAATAGCCAATATCTTTGCCTGCCCTGTCTCAATCCTTATAAATATGTCAAGCCAGGAATCCCACATTCCATCTCTCTGGAAAAAGTCGCACTCTCTGCAAAAAGAAGGAAATTCAACAGACATTAATAACTTTAGCCCTATAGCAATCTTATCTCTCCTCACCAAAATACCTGAAAAGTGTATTAAAAAACAATTGCTAGACTACCTCCTGCAGGAAGAGCTCCTATCCCCTACATAACATGGCTTCCATCCTTCCCATAATCCTAGCACTGCCCTGGTAACCTACATAGATACTGTAAGTAAAGCTTGAGATAACAGCAAACTAGTCTCTTCCTTATTTTTAGACTTGTCTAAAACCTTCAACACAGTTTGTCACAGCAAACATTTACTTCAATTGCCCTCACTAGGTCTCTCCCAGCCCACCCTACTGTGGCTCAAAAGCTATCTCACCAATAGGTATCACTCAGTAAAATGATACTTCACACTGTCTCCGTACCTGCTAGTCACCACCAGTGTACCATAAGGGTCTGTCCTTGGTCCCGTCCTCTTTAACATTTTCACCAACACCTTTTATACATCCTTACTACAAGCCACCCTAATACAATATGCAGATGATTCCACTTTCATTTGCACTTCTGAGAACATGGTACACCTCCAAAAAATTACTCAGGAAGCTTTAATAGTCTCTGAAACATGGTTTCATAACTCACAGCTCATGATCCACCCAAAAAGACTAAACTGCTAAATTTTTCCCCAAACCCATCTCTCATGAAAAAAATGAAAGTCCTCTCTTGATAATATAATCATTGAAATAACTTTTCATACCAAAGTATTACTGGCAATAGTGGATGATAATCTTGCATTCAACCTGCATATACAAAGCCTCATAAGAAGAACTCATCAAAAACTAGGGATGCTTTACAGAGCCAAAAAATGTCTCACTAACTTAACTAAAACTACACTTGCCGCTACTTATCTCCTCCATACACTTCTTTATGGCACTGTCATCCTTAGTAACCTCCCAGATTCACAAAAATTAAAACCTGAAGAATGCTATAACAAAGTGGCTAAATTTGCAGCATCTACCTCTTTCAGAAGCCACCATTGTATAGCATTGAAAAGCCTAAATTGGTTACAGCTGCCACATCAACTAACATATACACAACTTTCTACCATCTATACAATTATCCAGCATTCATCTGCCTGTTTAGCATTAAAAAACATTCTATACAGCTATTTTACCAATCGGCCATTGAGATCCATTGAACAAAACTCCTGTTTGTCTACAAACCTATCAAATCTGCTGGGCATTTTCTGTACTCAAACAAGGTTGTTAAGGCCTGAGCACATTACCTGCATCCATCAGGTCAATACCCTCCTTCTCATCTTTCAAACCCTTCAGAAAGTCTTCCTAGCTAAAATCTGTCTCTGTTCTTGTTCAAAACCATGATAAACTAAATCTAAATGTGAACAAGTACCTTTTCATTCCTTATAACACCTTACTTTCCCTTCTTCACTTACTTACTTCCTTACTTCTATCAAATTATCTTCCCTATCTTGCTCTCTAAACATACCATAAGACTGTTTTTCCTCACTTCGAATTGTAATTCATGTTTGTGTCAGGCTGACTTACCTTTAATTTCTCTACAAAACTGCCAAAAAGTTTTCAGAATATTAACTGATAGTCTATATAACTTGTATCAGTTCTTAGCTACTGTTTCTATATTATGTCAAATGTGTTATAATAATTTAAACTGCAGTTGACTTTGTTTTATTTTTGAAGATTGCAAACATATTGTTCTTAAAATGTTTTATAATTATTTGGAGCTTTTCTACCCAGGCATCCACTTAAAATGGGCTTCTACCCAGTCAGGCTTTCCTGGTAATCAAATGTCAATAAAAAAAATAAATAAATATCACCTATAAATATAACGGCGATAAGTGAAATAAACTTGACAGCAATTAGTAAACTTTGTCTTGTCTGCATACAGGTATTTCAATAAATTAATATAGTATCCTTCTTGAACTAAATATAGCTTGACCTTTTCATAAACTGCAGTTGTTTTCTGTAGGTACCTACTTCTTCTCTGCCAATGTTTCAAAGTTGGAAAAGGACAGAACAGTAATATTTCCTTTGAAATGTCATGATCTCTTTAAAAATTTGCCCTGTTCCCTATCAATTTCAATAATCACCTCATGCATGAATTGCCTCGGTGTCAGTATAATGTTGTGGCAGCCTACTCCTATCAATGGGATTCTGAGGACAGTGTACCTTATTGTGCTTGTTTTTTTGTATACCGTTCTTTGTACAATGTTGCTAATGCCATTCAGAACATTGAATCAGTCTCCCCAGAACTCAGTTATCACAAAAGCCATGCCACAGACAAACTGCTTCTTTCATTAATGTATGTTTACCATGAAATCCCATGAGTACTAATCCCTCTGGAACCCTGGCAAACAAATGGTTTCTGCATGCAATGTGCTGCAGATGTTACTCATTTCACTCATGACCCAAGAGTGATGCTAAAGGGAATGTAGACAAGAAAACATATGCAAGACCATAAATTGCAGCAAAAGTCTGCATAATGCACCATTCACCTTCAATTGCTACACCACCCAAAGAACATTTTCTCAAAATATTCATTACTTTTTTTTCAGCATACTTGTTAAACCATTTATTTCCCATTTCATCTATTGCAACCACAAACAAACATAAATTGTAGGAGATATGTGATTATTAATGCCTTGCTGTCACCTGGCTTTGTTTAACTTCTTATTGTTGTGAACCCTTTACTGAAAATCCTTCCCATATGTTTTATTTAATTCAGAAAAAAAACGATGTCCAATTAATCGAGATATGTAACGCAAATTATTTTGAATACAATATTTCAGTAAGAAACTTAAATGAGATAAAATACAGTGTTAATCGCTAACAAATAACTGTGATGTCATGAGACTATTTCACCATCTGAAAGTAGATAAAAGCCTGATTGCAATCACACATTATCTGCATGAGAATTTTGTGTCCTTCAGTACAGCTGAATTCCTGACTACTTAAATCAAAATGCAACTGTATGGACTTACTGTGTCACTTGATTATCTGGTTTGGTTCCTTCTTACTTTTAAATTGTTCTCTTTAATTAAATTGCATTAGTGCTTTTTTTTCTCTTGTCTACATTTTCAAGCTGTGTACAGTGCAGCAAAAAAAAAATAAAACCAGGATCCACTCTGATATTAGATCTTGTGAGCCTTTGGCCATTTGTTTGCTATGGCCAGTTTGTTCCTTTAAGGTGCAAGGGATAGCAGACATCAACTGATGTGAAATAAGCTTTTTACAGCCTGCCCTGCCAAGCTTTCTGCTACCCACCATGGGACCAGAGATTTGCAATTGCCAGAATGCACAATGACTGGACATGTTCTTGTTTACACCACCTTCAAAATGTGGTCAATGATTTTGCTGTGCTGCAACATAACTAATAAGATGTTTAACAACAGCGCCCCCCCCCCTCCAACTAATTCTTCACTTCGGCTGTGGCCATATTACCTAATTTCTCCTAAGACGGGTGTACTGTTGCTCTGACACTCAGTTCTATACCTGATATCATTTTCTACACACCCTTATACCTGGCTTAACATCTTACATGTGGTTACCTGCAACATGACAAGACACCCTGAACAATGGCCACATAGCCAGCTCTTTTGTCTTTATTAGATAACATAGCCTGAAATGCTGTTAGTACACTGTAGACTTTTACTTGTCTCACGTGGAAATTATAGCTCAGTTGACCAACAACAGTAAATGTATTACAGTTCTGTTCTTACTGAATTTGGATTTAAAGACTTTAACAATGAAAATAAATCAGTTTTTGTGTTCCTAAAATACACCTTTTCTGCAAATAACATGATAGACATGTGATTCCAACATAGTTAAATAAGGTATTATTGTTCTGTCAACAACAGACTTAGATAAATGAGTAAACTGATGCTGCTGGGCAAAGTTAAATTATGGGGCAAACTCTTCAATTGTTTAAACTACAGATTAAAACAACAGGGATTCAAATAAGCAGATTATATTCTGTCACTGAATCAGAAAGTAACTGCATAGTAACTTGTAGTTGAATACTTACACTTTAAATGGAATTAATGGACTCACTGCACACTGGGCAGGCACGGTGGTGCAGCGGTTAGCATTGCTGCCTCACAGCAAGAGGTTCTCTGGTTTGATTCTCGGCTGGGGTGCCTTCTGTGGGAAGTCTGCATGTCCTCCCTGTGGTCTCGTGGGTTTCCTCCGGGTGATCTGGTTTCCTCCCACATCCCAAAGACACGCTGTAGGTGGATAGGACACTCTAAATTGGCCCTAGGTGTGTGGGTGTGTGCCTTCTGTGGAAGGTTGGGCGCTGGGCTGGCAACTCAACACTGTAAAACTCCACTGCCAATAATGAGCGGACAGGTGATCCACTGTGGTGACCCCTAACCGGGAAAGGCTGAAAGAAGAAGAAGAATGGATTCACTGCACACTACATTAATTAGTGTACTAGTGCTAGTACAGTATAAATGAATTACTAGTATATATGAGTTAGTGTACTAGTACTAATATACAAGCTAGTATACTACTGCTAGTACTAGTAGACATGAATTAGTGTGCTAATATACATGATTAAGTGTACTAGTACTAATGTACATGCTGTGGTGTTTTAGTACTAGTATACATGAGTTAGTCTACTGGTATACATGAGTTAGTGTACTAGTATTCATGAATTAGTGAATTAGTACTAGTATACATGTGTTAGTGTACTGGTATACATGGGTCAGTGTATTAATACCAGTATACATGTGCAGTGTACTAGTATATATGAGTTAGTGTACTAGAACTAGTAATAGTATACATGAGTTAGTGTACTACTACTACTACTACTACTAGTACTAGTATATGATTAGTGTACTAGTATATATGAATTAGTGTACTAGTAGTATCGTACATCAGATGATGTATTAATGTACATGGGTTTCTGTGCTCATCAATCTGCATATAACTCTTGGGACAATAAACATCTTTGCTGTTGAAAATATTCAAATATTGCAGCATACTAGCAATTATTATTCATTATATGATGCTGAAGTCAGAATATGTAATCAGTCATGTTGTCTTTAGTGGAAAAGCTCACCGAGACTCTACTACAACTTGCTGTCAGGGGGAAAGGTTAGTTTGCTTTTGCTTTCTTGTATTTTGCATTACTTTATTGTCTTCTTCTATTTTGTATAGGTTCATAGGTTCATAGGTTCATACTAGGCTATCTGCCCAAGGGCATTTATAAGCCTAGCCCATAGTTATTTGGCTTTCGCCACCCCTTTAGTTTGAATAAAACTATGCCTATTATTTTGCTGTGCCTCTGTCAAGCAGTGACACTGAAGTAATCCCTGGGGTATATCTGTGATCTCCCATCCATTGGTCAAGATTCCTCTTGAACAAGGCCAGCGAGGTGCTCTGCCTCACATATACCGGGATTTTGTTCCACAGCATAGGGAGTCTCTGGGTGATGAATCTGTCCCTCCAGCACGTTCTATTAATAACCGTGTCAAGGTTTAAGTCTCCGCCCTTGTGGTTCTGAGGGATCTATATTTTTGAGGTGAAGCATATTCATCAAATCTGGGTTTGACATGGCCTTATATGTCAGGCACAGGTCACCTCTGAGCAAGCGGTATGAGACTGAATAGAGCTGGAGTTCTTTCAGTCGGGCAGCATAAGACATATTTTTGAGACCCTTTATCCTTTTGGTGAGGAACTTTTGGGGCCTTTCCAGCTGCTGCAGGTGTCGGGTCAGATACATTCTGAATGGGGCATTGTACTCAATCATAGGTCTAATGAGTGATGAGTACAGGGGACAATGACCTCCCTTGATCTAGATGTGAATCCCTTCATGATCAGGTGGGCAATGTAGAAGGTTTTCCTAACTACTTTAGCAACATGAGTGTCAAACGAAGGCTACTGTCAACCTGGGTCCCCAGATCCCTGATGACTTCTTCTGTGCTCAGTGGATTGCCACCTATATGGTAGCTAGGGTAACCTTGTTTTTCCCGAAGGGTATGACTATGCATTTCTTGGCATTTAACTTTAGGCCATGGCTCTGGCACCAGTTATCCGTTTCTGTGAGGCCCTTCTGAAGGATATCTGTGTCAGATGTGTTTTCGACTATGGCCCAGTTTGCAGTCATCTGCAAACTTTGTCAGCCATAACCCTCCTGCATTTGCTTGTACTTCAGAAAAGTAGATGCCGAACAAGAGTGGACCCAGGACTGAGCCCTGTGGGACACCACTTGTGACAGGCTTTGAGTCTGACATGGCTCCAGCAACTCTGACCCTGTGGGTTCTGTCACTTAGCCAGTTTGCAACCCATCTTGTGATGTATGGGTTTACATTCAAGCTGATGAGTTTTTCGATGATACCTGAGTGGGGTATTGTGTCAAGGCCTTTGCCAGGTCAAGGTAGGCTGTATGGACTGCCTTTCCTCATCAATGGCCTTGGTGACTGTCTCGAAAAAGTCAACCAAGTTTAAAAGGCATGATCTGCCTTTGACAAAGCCAAACTGGGTTGGATCCAAAGTCTGCAAGTTCCCTATGTCTTTATTTATGAGTTCCATTATGATCCTCTCCATGGCTTTGCAGATAAGGCTTGTCAAGCTAATGGGACGGTAATTTCCAGGGTCGGTGGAGGCACCGTCCTTGTGAAGTGGGACCACAGTCGCCGTGCGCCACTCCTTGTATCCTGAGGTGAGGCTAAGATTAAACAGCTGTCGTAACTGCGGGTTTAATTCCTCATTGAGTTCATGGAGCACACAGCCGGGGACACCCATGGATGCTGTGTTTTTTGCTTTGGAGAGAGCAGTTCTCACCTGGGCGTTGGAGATGTTTGGGGAGCTACAATCCTCTGGTATAGATATCTCTCCTTTTGGGGGGGGGGGAGAAGTTTGCACTGAACCTGTCAGCCAGTATGTTGGCAATGTGTGTAGGTTCAGTAATCTTCACATCATTTTGAACTAATTCTGAGCATATCTGGGAGTTTCCTCCTAGGTTTCTAACATAGCTAAAGAAGGCCTGATGATTGTCTTTTGAGTCCTTGGCGATTTTTCTCTCAACATTTGCCTTGAATGATTTTATGAGAGCTCTTAGTTTTTTTACTTATAATGATCAAAGGTGTCTTACCTTTCAAGGATTTTGCTCTATCTTGTAGTAGCTTCCTCCTTTTGTTGTAGAGCTTGTTTATGGCTGGGGTCCACCAGACTGGACGCTTGCCTTTGGTACAAAGAGTCTTAGTTTGGTTTGGGATTGCCTGATCCATGCAGTCCTGTAGGTGCTGGTAGAAGGCATTTGTAAGTGATTCAGTGGTTTGAGTAATGTTTACCACTGGCTCAGGGGCCTTAAAGGAGACCACACTAGTTTTTAGAAGTGTGAAGTCGGCTTTTGAGAAGTTTTCACTGTGGTCTTTTTATTTCAGGTGGGCCGGGATGAGGACCTCCAGCGAGATTAGTTTATGATCTGATCTCACTAGTGAGGGGTATACTTCCGGTGTTGAACATTGTGATCCCATGTTCGTGATGATGAGATCAAGTATGTTTTCTCCTCTTGTGGGGATGGTGACTAGTTGTTCCATGGCATTTGAGTTTATGAACTCCAGGAACCTTTGGGCTAGAGTGTTTGGGCTTGAGTAGTGTTCCCAGTCTATATTAGGGTAGTTGAAGTCACCTAGTATGATGGTGTTTGGAGATGCATTTATCCCCTCCAATGTTTTCAGGAAGGCCATGTGAGGCTCCTGAGTTTGAGAGGGTGGCCTGTAACATGCTACAAATTGCAGAGCAGTCTTGCCTATGGTTAATTGCAATTGGATGGTCTCCGATGCATCGTGCGTTGCCACCTACCTTGAGGTGTGGGTGTCCTTTATGAATATGGACACCCCCCTCCTTTCTTGGTGTTGTCCGGATTTTGGGGCCGGAACGCATGATATGAGGTGAAACCTGATAGTGCTGGGGTTGTGCTGTGATTTGTTTTCTTTACTGTGTGTTTTACTTGTATTCTGCTTTTAATTGCATATTAAAACTTGGAAAGAGACCACAGTCTCTTGTGAGTCAGTCAGAAATTATTTCTTACCCTCCCACCCTGGTGCTGTTGTGCTCTTAAACTCAATTACCTTTCTAGTTGCCTTTCCCTTATGTTAAATTGACCACATATCTCCTTCCCTCTCCCCTTTATTTGGCTGTTGTAAGTACAAAATTATAATTTTTGTGAAATCAAATCACTCCCCTTCAACTATTTACATTTATTGATCATCCACCTGTATTCCTTATAACCAGAATACAAAGTGCCCACCCCCTTTCAATCTATCTTTCTCTTTTAAAATTAGTGGCTTTCCACATAGACAGCTAAAGCTTAAGTTACCCCTCTTTCATATCTAACTGCTTAGTGAACAATGCAGCACTTAGGATATTAACCAACTTTTTCCATTTATCCTTAAAATCTGCAATGTCTGTTGCAAGACCACCAATTATTGGAGAGCCATATTCTGCCTCTCAGTAGTCATCTTGGAATCAGTGCTTCTATTTTCTTCTGGTAAGAGAAGGAACACAGGGACATTATTTCATGGAGACTGCTGATCACTAGAAAGCCTAATAATTGCTTCATATGTGACAACTTGTAATTTGTGTTTATATTCTGCACCTGGTGAGAGAAGGAGCAGAGTGCATTGATTCCTGACTGTTTCTGTTAGGACAGTGAATGCCTGTGCTTGACATTCCTGATGGGTCTGGCTGCTATTCAAGGCATCTACCAGGAAAAGGCTACAACAAGCCTACAAACCCTTGCGTCACCTGGGACAAGACTGTAGATCACCAAATAGGCTGAGGCCTGCTTCTCATCTTGGTTTTGGTGCTAATGTTTTGCTTCTGGAGAGAGAAGAAACAAAGGAGCATTGTATTATTTATTTATTTATTTTACATTTGTTAACTGGGATAGTCCGACTGGATATATGTTCATTTTCAGTGGAGGCCCAGGGAGAAAAGCTCCAGATAACACAGACAGAAGAAAACAGTTATGAGTCAAACATATTTACAAAGCCCTCTAGTATGTACTCAAAATATACACAGTCTGTAATTGTATACAAAAACAACAGGTTGCAGCAAGCTATTATGAGCAAGAGATGTGTACAATATTAATTTAAATAAGGCATTGAATAAGTAGTGATTAATAAGGGTTAGTACAGGGACAAAGCCAGTACTCTTTAAAATACTGTTTGAGGATTTTTTTGAAGAGACTTAAAAAAGGTTTGAAGGTAAGGTTAGATGGAAGTGAATTACAAGTTTTACCAACAAAGTTGGCAAACAGGGAGTCACCAGCTGAGTTAATGGCTTTGTGGGTTTGGACCAAAGGTTTATTGGATGATCGTAGTTGCCATGAATTACTGTATGGCTTTATGATATTTTTGACTGCTGGAGTATTTTCAGGGTGTTACAGAATTTTGTGTACTACTATAAGGTGACTGAATAGAAGTAGGCTAGGCAGTTCTAGCCACCCAAGAAGACTGAGGTTTTGACAGTGATGTGTCCTATATGTGGAGCCTATGGCATATCTGGAAATATGGTTGTAACAGTGAGATGTCTTGTATCCCATCAGAGTGAAGCTGTGGTGAGACCAGCACTAGTAGTGGCAAGGCAGTAGCCATTCATACAACTCCCCCAGTTTCATCATTCTTGACAGGCTATTTTTTTCAGTAAGTACTGCTTGATTTGTTTCTAAGTTCAGAATATCTGTCTAAATACTTCATCCTTACATTTTCAGGGTCTACTTATTAGTTTCCTGTCAAGTGTCTGTCTGTATAGACACAGACACCTTGAGTGAAATTTTTCCTGTAAAAGCATTATTGAAATTTCACCAATACCTAGGTTGTAGTAACAAGTATTGCCTCCAGAGTTGCAAACTGGATACTCCTGACATTGCTTTATATTCTCATTCCAAGGCTTTTGACACTATCCCTCACTCAGGCATCATTGACAAACTAACCCAGCCAGGTATCAACCCTTATATCACTAGATGGGTTGCTAACTGGCTCACCGATAGAACCCTTATAGTCAAAATAGGGGAATCAACCTCTAACAGCAGACCTGTAAGCAGTGGTGTTCCACATGGATCAGTCCTGGGGCTTCTACTGTTTGGAATCTATTTCTCCAAAGTACAAACTAAAACTAAACATCTGTGGCTGACAAACTGGGAGCAGTCTTAGAATCTCCAAATTATGTTAACATCCTACAAGACAGTCTTACACAGACAAATGATTGGTGCCAAAGTCATGACCTTAAACTCAATGCAAAAAAAATGCGTTATCATTCTTTTTTGGTAAGCGTGATGTTCCTGCTACCTACTACATCAATAACAACACCCTAAGTATGAACTCATTGGTGAGAGGACTGGTCACACGGGTTGACAGCAACCTTACCTTTGATCACCATGTCTCTACAGTGGTAAAAAGAGCATTCTACTGTATATTGTTCATCTCATAAGTAAGGGCATTGCATCCAGAAAAAAATAAGTTATAACCTCTCTCATCATGCCAATAACTTAGTATAATGGCCCTTTTGGTATGTACCTTTCCAAGCACGTGCAGCAGTTGGAGAGACCACAAAGGTTCCTCACAAGGAAAATTCAAGGTCTTCTGCATCTGTCCTATGTGGATCAACTGAAATCACTGTCACTTTATTCTGTTTCATGCACACTACACAGAGGTGATCTATGTCTTGCATATAAGGCAATCTTTGACCCTGCTTTACTGGAAATGTTGCATTTCTGCAAGTCAATTGATACACGAGTTATTCGCTCTAAAGACCTAAAGTTGGTATGTGACATTAATAGAACCTGCTGGAGGGACAGATTTGTCTCCCAGAGGTTACCACACCTTTGAAATGGACTCCCACTTCATGTCAAACAGACCACTTCATTGAGCCTCTTCAAACGCAATCTGGATGACTGGATGGGTAACCATAAATTCACCCTGGCGATTCCACCTGTGTCTCTCTTGGACAGGGGCAACTGGTGCTGTTTGTGGAAATAAGGGTAAAACTTGGTTAGGCTTATAAGGGCCCTAGGACCATTAGCCTAGTAACCTCTTATGATCCTATGAACTGTCTAATCAATAAAAAGGGTCTGTTGCCATAGATATGAACATTCCCACTATATCTGTTACCAGCTTGGTGTATATGGGCATCCTGAGGCAATGTAAAAATTGCTTCATGTTTACTGGCAACAAGTTAATTCTCAAACAAACTGGTATAGTATGTGAAAGATGTTTTCACGCAATGTCACTGGAGGCAAAGCTGTCACATAAAAGTACTCCTAATGTGAATAAGGTTGTCAGTAGTACACATGCTGCACCCATCAGACACAATTCAAAGCAGACATATTTACCAACATATGCTGAGGCACATAAATATAACCTTCGTAAACCCCAAAGATCTCTTAGATGATGTACACTTAACAAATACCCTCACCAGCCCCGAATGCACCCTTTCAAAACAACACCCACATCTCATGGAGCCTCTACTTTTAAGTCCATAAAGCAAACCACCACACTATCCAACATTCTGGTCATTGGAGAGTCCAGCATGAGGCACATTGATGTCCCTGTCACAAGGCTGAGTAAAGAGAAAGTCATGGTCAGTTGCTTATCATGGGCTGGGATCTGATGTATTACGCACGGACTCAGGTCATTGGAACACAAGTACAATGTATGACTCAGTCATAGTCCATGTGGGTGTAAATGACCTAAAACACACTTCCTTAGACTATATGAAGAGAGACATCATGAAGCTCTTGATATATGTGTCTCAGGCTAGTATGATCCTGGCATTGAGCTGCAGTTTACCTTCTCCAAGGATGATGCCACTATACGAACAAAAGATGAATAACTTTGGCTTAGTTTCTTTTGTCATTTTAAGGGGGTGCAATATTTGTTAACATGGAAGGGTTGGTCAATAAACCATGCTGCTTTGCCAGGGGTGGTCTGTATGTCTCCCCTCTAGGCTTTTGAATATTAGCTAAAACATTGTGTTCCCCCATAGTGCCTTGTTTTAGGCAATGCCAAACTGAAAGTACTTCTGCCATAGCAAATCACAAGTGCTAGGAGTCTAAACAAAAAAAACTCCACCCCTAGAAATTGTCTTCACCCTACAGAATGCTGACATCTGTGCAGTCACTAAGACATGGTTTAAAGCCGCAGAGAACACACTGACAGTGCAAGGTTATATTGCCTTGCACACATTTAGACCAGCTACTACACAGTGACTAAAGGAGGAAGTGTCTCGATTTACATCAAAAATAAATATATCTCAAGGCTGGTCCACCAGCATAATACACTTGAGCTACACCATGTTCAAATTACCATAGGCAAAATAAAGTACTACTGCTTTGCAAGCTATAGATCTCCCTCTATGACCCAAGAAACTCATACTATGTATTTAAACTTACTGGAAACATTCACCATCCAGCCCAATACCATATTCATGGGTGACTTTAATTACCCCACTATTAATTGGGAATCCTATGCAACACCAAATGTACAGGCACAGAGATCCCTGGATTTTGTAAACAGAAACTATCTGGGCCAGATTGTCAATACACCAACCAAGAGTGCAACCATACTGGATCTGGTCCTCACTAATATGAAAGAGTGCTGCACACCCTTAGTGTATTGTCTCCTATGGTAAGATCAGACAACAAAGTGGTCTCCTTTGAAGTAAAAATAAAGCCTGGACCCCCAGCTAACCCTGGAATATTTAGAACTACTCTAAGGATAACTTCCTGCTATTAAGTGATAACCTGGTAAAATTTGAAGTCTTCATAAACTCTGAGAACACTGCTGCCTATGCATAACTGTTCAAAGAAACCCTATCCAAGCATGTTCCTAGTTGCATAGAGGAAGCTGTATCCACCAGGAAGAAGTGTGGAACTAACTCAAAAAACAAGTCACCCTGGTGTAATCACAAAATCAATAGGCTGTATAATAGAAGGAAGAAAATCATGGCAAAAATTAGGAGGTGCACCACCCAGCAGGATAAACGCACTCTCATCAAAATAAACAAACAACTCAGAGGACAAATAAAGTCTGCCAAAGCCAATTTTGAGGTGAATTTGGCCTCCCAGACCAAGGACAGCTACAAGAAATTCTTTATGTCCATAACCTCAAAGGCAACACACAATTGTATGCAGAGCTCATTGTAAATAGAGCCATCTATACTGAGCCAGAAGATATAGCAAACCTACTGGCCAACAAATTCAGCACCATCTTTAGCCTTCTCTCCCCCTCAACCTTCCCTCAAGAAATACCATTAAATATAACTCACCCTGCTATCACTATGGTGCAGGTACTTGATGCTCAATCTAAGGCCAAGAACACTGCTTCAATGGGGCCAGACAGTATCACGGGATGCCTTATAAATAGCATTAAACATGACATATCAGGCCTCTGGAGTTGCTTTTTAACTGCAGCCTCCAAACAGGCTTTGTGCCTCATGAATGAAGAACAGCAACAGTCATTCCTCTGCACAAATGTGGGCTATCTACAGACCCTGAAGACTACAGACACATATGTCTCGCTATTCTTATATGCAAAGCCATGGAAAGAAGTATCATGGAAGTGATCAATAATGATATAGTAAACCTCCAGATACTGGACCCAACCTACTTAGTGACTTCTTTGAGAAGGTCAACAAAGCAATGGATGAGAGCAAAATGGTTCACCCTGCCTACCTTGACTTGGCCAAGGCATTTGACACAATACCCCACTTGGACATTGTTGACAAACTCAACAGGTTAGGTACAAACCAGCATGTCACCTGGTGGATAGTCAACTGGCTCACAGACAGGACCTAGGAAGTTAAAATTGGAGAGTCCACCTCTGTAAAGAGACTAGTCACAAGTAGAGTCCCTCAGAGATCAGTCCTTGCACCACTCCTTTTTTGCATTTACTTCTCTGCAGTCAAGGTCAATTTCAATGGTCTCTGGCTGACTAAATTTGCAGATGATTGCAAATTAGGAGCTGCCATTGAATCCCACACCAACACAAATGTATTCCAGGAAGGCAGACACAGACAAAGAACTGATGTCAGAGCCATGGACTAAAATGAAATGCCAAGAAATGCATAATAGTATCCTTTGGAAAGTCATCCACCCCTGGTAACTATAATATTGACAGCACACCCCTTAGAGATGACCCAGTAAACAGGGACTTGGGGACACACATAGACAGTAATCTAGCCTTTGAGCACCATGTGTCTACAGCAGTAAGGAAATCATTATATACTGAGCAACTTATTAACAAAGGTATGTCATGTAGGTCCAAGGAAGTCATTGTTCCACTGTATTCCACATTCATCATACCTATCATTGAGTACAATGCCTTCTTTGACATGTACCTAACCAGGCATATCCAACAAATGGAACATCCACAGAGGTTTGTCACTAAAAGGACGCAAGTAAAATGTCCTATGCAGACCACCTCAAGGCTTTATCCCTGTATTCTGTCTCCTACAGGCTGTGATATAAATAGGAAGGACCTGCTGGACAAACAGGTATGTATCCAAGAGACTACCCCTCCTCTGGAACAAGCTACCCATCCATGTGAAGCAGAGTTCCTCCTTAACCCAACTGAAGTACAGCTTGGGCAATTGGATGGGAAACAGGAAATTCATCCCTGGCTTGGCACCTATGTCTCTAATGGACACAGGAAAAAATGTAAATGGTTCATCTCCCAGGCCCCCTGCTTGTAAATGTTTCATTTCCCAAGCCCTTGCTTACACCTATCAGAACTTGTCAGAGATTTGGGATCCATGGCTAGGCTTAAAAAGGTCCTTGTGGTCGTTAGCCTAATAAACACCTATGAAGCTATAACACCCTTCTCTAGTACATTCTTAATTAGTAATGGTAATAAGAAGAGCAGCCACATTCACACAACATAAATGCCACTGAACAAGGACAAGTAAACAAACAGCAGTCATTTGCATTTTCTTTCTAAATAGGAAACCATATGAAAAGGTAGTGTTTGAGATACCAGAATGTATTTGCATCCCCCACTCTAATTTTCAACAAAGAAGGAATTGATTCATATCTCACACAAGGAAAATAAAAACAGCTTGACTATGGCTAGTGAAATTTCTAACACTATGATTGAGATAACTATCCTGTCTGCCCTGAGTTAGTTTATTTATCCCACATATCAAGGGGCAACATTAAAAACATTTCGAAATAGTTTTCTAACTACTGTTTGAACAGCATTTGGCAGACTCACAACTGAGTGAACTTAACTGGTAGAAACTACATATTATACAACGACTCCTCATTAATATTCCAAAACATGCACACTGACTGGACAACACAATCTGCATGCCCATTATACATTGAGCAGTAACAGAAAGAAATTGAGGCAGCTCTAATAAAATAAATAGCTACAGACATCCTGTCCCCATCTCCATAAAGCAGAGAAAACAAGTTAAGGTCCTGATAGGTGTAAAAAAATAGCTGCATCCATTATTTGTCCTCATCCTCTAAAGTGCAGAAAACAGACTGCAGTACAGGTAGCTGTGGCTATTAAAAGAAATAGCCATAGACATCCTGTCTTCCTCTCCGTAAAGATGCCAAAATAATTACCAGTTAGCAGAACTGCGAATGTTTCAGAAATAATAATAATAATAATAATAATAATAATAATAATAATAATAATGATAAAATGACCAAATATTTTAAATAAAAGAAAGAAAGAAAAAACTCATCACTGCAACTTTGAAAGTCTGTAAACATCCTCATGTAAACAGTAGGATGCATGTGCACTCCATCCCCTCCAAACTGAAAAAAGTAATGAACTAAATCAACAGAATGTACAATAGACACTAAAAATAAAAATAGAAATAGATTACCAAATGCCCGTCAAATGCCAGTCAATAAGTTGTCACTTTTCTAATACAGTAATTCCCCTGACTGGAGTTTAGTAGGCCAAATGTATTTTCTAAAAAAGCAAAAACACAAAAAGTAGCAGAAATTGTATTCTGGCCAGTGTATTATACAAGTCTTAGCTCGTGTAAGCTAAATGCATGTGTAGTACATGCCTTGATGCCTCTTTCACAGGAGGAGCAGTCAAAGAATGCTAATGTTCCTTTATAAAATGACATTATTCAGAAAAGGTAAGAAACTATTTTCTTAAATAATTCCCAGGATTCATGAAGCTTGCACCAGGTGCAGGCGTAGCATCAGCGATCTAACACCAAATATGGCCACCAAGCGATTCAGGTATGAGCTGTTTCCATGTGCACTACCTGCGTACGCTATGCCTGCAGAGCTCCTGGTGCCTGTATGCTAATCACCCCATCTGCAGCAGTGTAGCATGCAAATGAAGGTATATAGCGATTCAGGAAGTGGTGCAGGCATAGTGTAAGCATGCAGAAACGTAAACCGAAAAAAAATGGTTTACATTTTTCAAGCATAAAATCGGAGCCATGACAGCGGACCAAACTCATGTATTATACTGTTAATATATGCCAATGGCTAAATATATCACCATTGGCATAAAACAACATGCACAAAATATGAAAAACAACATTTAATATTATGCCCACACTAACACGAAGTTAAAGCGCAGGGCATTGGTGCGCAAAGGGGATCGCAAGGAATATAAAAAATATAGAATAAAACTGCAATGAAACACATATCATGACTTCCCCATAATAGTCAATGACAGGCATGCTACACCATACTCATGGTGCAAGGGTTGCTAAGGGGCAGTGACATTGTTATGCCAGTAGCTAGGAATTAGTAGGCAATGCCATGCAAATGAGAGGAGTAATAGTGAATCGCAGATTTCCCACTGGTGTAAGGATGCACAAAACAGCGTAAAGTTATAACACCAAGGTGAGCCCTTGAGATAAAAGTGACATCAAGAGAGGGGTGTGTCGCCATTGCTGTAAGCACATTGGACCACTGCTAAACCGGTCTGCCCTTAGCTAGGCAAAACTGCAGGATAGGGGTGTGTCGAATTGTTCATAGCTATGCTTAGTGGAAAGTACACAAGGTAACCGAGTATGCATGTGAAAGGAGATGAAAGCACGTGTAAACCCAGTAAATGGGTATGCGCATCGCGCATTGCAGCTGAAACAGGAAGGATATAGGAAAGAAATAAGGAAATGCTGCAGCAGTGAAATTGGAATACAAATGGCTAATTAAGACCTAGGAGCCTACAGTGGGCCATTGACAACATCAAACAAGGCTGCAAGCAGCTACCTGCAGAACAAGGAAGGGGAGGGGCTGTACTGCAAAGAAAACAGCAAAGTGTCAAAGCAGAACAAAGGCGATATGCAGTATATCAGCTACAAGGCACAATTCGCCATGACTGGGTAGTGAATGTACAAAACAAGAAAGATGGCAGGTGTATGCATGCCTGATAATGGGAGGGGATCCAGGTCTAAAAGTGATTTAAAGGACAACAGAGTAATCAAGTCAGACAAGTAGATCTCCACAGTAAAGGCCCCACACTTGCAGTACTCATTGCAAAACCCATAATTAAGACACGCAGCAGCTGGAATAGTTCATACACACCCACATACATCAGCAGCATCCATTGCACAATACTATAACGTTTGAAAGCACCTCACACACATGTGTGTATTCCCATACACTCTGCACCAGTGGTGTAAACAGACAGGGAACTTTTATTATGTACATGTTAGGGGCTGCCATAGCTTTGATCCGTCAGCATGTGTTGGAGACTGAAGGTGGTGTGGAGGATGATGCACATGACCACCACAGGCACTAGAGGAGGAGGAGAGTGTTCAGACCCAGGCTAACCTACCAGGGGCAACATGATCTGGAAATAGTAGAGCATTACAGGGTGGACAGGGACACCCTACAGCATCTTGTGGAGCTGTGCCGGTCACGCCTCACAGCCAGAAGAAACCCATCCCAGTGGATACGAAGGTATGTGCAAGCCTGAGAATACTAGCTACAGGTACCTTTCAAAGACCAACTGGGGATATCATGGGGATCTCACAGGCATCATCATCCAGGGTACTACATCAGTGCCTGGATACCATGTTACCACATGTCAATGAGTACATATGCTTCCCCTGAATGCAGGAGGAATTGGCCAACAATATGCATCTCTTCCACTGTGTGGCAGAATATCCAGAGGTACTGGGTGCAATAGACTGCATGTACATACACATCAAGTCACCACCTGGTGAGCAGGGAAGGTGCTACATAAACCGCAAGGGATACCCCTCCATCAACTGCCAGGTTGTGTGCAATGCCCAGTGGATTATCATGGATGTGTGTGCTGGCAGCCCTGGAAGCTATCACGACTTCCACATCTGGCATGCCTCATAGCTGTATCAGTTATTTGCCAGGGGGGCTCTCCCAAATTGCCACCTGGTGGGGGATGCTGGCTATGCACTGCAACCGTGAATGATGACTCCCATCAGAAATGCACACACACCCATGCAGGAACGCCATAATGAGGCACACGCACAAACCAGAATCATCATAGAGCATGTGTTTGGGTTGCTTAAATCACGGTTCTGTTGCTTGGACATATCTGGTGTAGCCTCGCAGTACTCTCCAGGCACATGTGCCCACATCTTCATAGTGTGTGCCATGCTACACAGTATAGTCCTGTGGAAACAGCTGCAGCAGGGACAGAATGGTGAAGGCCTTCACAGCCCACCACAATTGCCAAGGGCCCCATGGGCACAGAGGTACTCAGACCATGAACACCCTGAGCCAGCCCCAGTAGGCAGACGGAGGCATGCCCAGTATGCCCATGCCTCAGCAAAGAGGGAACATATAGCACACACACTGACAGTGTAGGCACCTAGGGATTGACACCCTTCTCCACCTGTACACACAGTAAAAATGGATGGCACACACACAAGACTACCTGTAAATTGTCATGTATAGGCAGTCTACTGTGTGCATCCAACATAGGCAGCCCTCAACTATTGCACACACAACAGCCAGTGGCACAAGGTAAGTCAACACCTGAACAGTAAACTAAGCTATCAGCATATACAGATACTGTATGTATAGATTCATAGGTAGGTACTTGGCCAACTGACAGAGGCCATTCATAAGCCCAGCCAAAATGTGTTAGTGTTTGCCACCCCATTGAGTCATTAACCATCCCTTTGTGGAGCAGAGCCAATGGTGGGATCCCTGGGGTGCATCTACCATTCCCCATCCACCCTTCAAGGTTTCTCTTGCAGAGTATTAATGAGGGGCTCTGTAAAATGTAGATAGGGATGTTGTTCCAAAGTATGGGGAGGGTCTGTGACAGGAAGCTGTCCCTCCAGCATCTTCCGGTTATTGTTGTGGCAAGGTCAGCTCACTACAGTGTGTGGGTCACTGTGACATGGATTCCCATAGGTGGAGCATATCCATCAAGCCAGAGTTCAACATGTCTATGTTGGTCAGCGGAGATCATCTCTGGGTAAACGAGATGCCACTGAGTAAAGCAGGAGTGTATCCAGTCCGGCTGCATAGGTCATATGTTGGAGGCCAGTATTCCCCTTGGTGAGTTACATTCACGCACCCCCCAGCTGTTGGACATGTAGTCTGAGGTACATCCCACATGGATTATTATACCCTATGATGGGACTGATGAGTGATGAGTAAAGGGGCACTATAACCTCAGTATGTCTTTATTAGTCAGATGGCTTACATAGAAGAATGTCCTAACTACTGTGGAGTTATGATTGTCACAGGGGAGATCACTATCTACCTTAGTCCCCAGATACCCCATTACCTCATCTGTATTAAAGAGACCGCCACTTATGTGTTAATATGTGGGTGCCAATTCCACTATGGAATGATCATGCATTTAGTGGCACTTGCCTGGAGGCCATGTCAGTGGCACCTTGTGACGTTCTCTGTGAGGCCCCCTGAGGGATGTCCGTGTCAGCTGGACTATCAGTCATGGCTCCCAGTTTGCAGTCATTGCCAAACATGTTATGCTGTAGTCCACCTGTGTTTGCCTGTACATCTGAGATGTATATGGCAAGCAGTCGGGCTCCCAGGACTGAGTCCTGTGGGACACCTGTCATGACTGTTCAAGAGTTAGACTTGGAGACCGCTAGTCATACCATGTGTGTTGTGTGTGTAAGCCTGTTGACAACCCAACCTGTGATGTATGGGTGAATGTACAGGCTGGTATGTTTATCAATAATACCTGAGTGGGGCATGGTGTCAAAAGCCTTGGTGAGGTCCAGGTAGTAGGTGTGAACTACCTCCCCTGTCATCTAACATCCTGGTGACATAAAACAGGTTCAGTAGGCATGAACTGCAGTCAACCAAGCTGACCTGCATTTGGTCATGTGTCCAACGGTTACCAGTGTCATTGTAAATGAGTGCCATGAGGATGCGAACCATACCATTGCAGACCAGGCTAGTCAGGCTTATGGGGTGGTAGTTATCATGGTCAGTTGTGATTTGCCCTTGATGGAGTGGAATAATCGTTGCCACGTGCCATTGTATGGGCATGTAGCCTGTGGAGATGCTGAGGTAGGAATGCATAATTAGGTGGGGGGCAGGATGTCATGTACAGTTTGCAAGATGCAGTCTGGGTCAACATCTGCCTCCATTGATGCTGTGTTCTGCTGTTAGAGAGGGCCATTTCCACCTGTGTGTCTCTGATGGTTGGGATACTGTACCTTACGGGTAGTGTTTTGGGCTCTTTAGGGGGTTAAGTATGCACCGCATGTATCTGCAAAGATGTTGGCAATATCAGTAGGGTCAACATATTTTGTATATTTCACTGGCACAGTGCAAATCTGTGTGTCACCATGTAGATCCTTGACATAGCCAAAGAAGGCTTTGTGGTTATTTTTCAAATCCTTGCATATTCTCCTGCTGATGTTAGCCTTGGATGATGTCATGAGGGACCTACGTATCATACTAATAGTGGTCACAGATGTCAGCCCTATGTGGCATTTGCTGTGTGTCTGGAACACTGTCCTATGTCTGTAGTATAGCCTGTTTATTGCAGAGGTCCACCAGACCGGTGTCCTTGTCTAGGAGGAGTGAGTCATGGTTTACCAGTGATGGCATGATCCATACATCTGTGTAGGTGCCTATAGACTGCATTTTTAAATCTGTCTGTATCTGGAGCAGTGTTTCCCTTTAGCATGGGGCTGTGAAACCCCACATCCCTGTCACTAGTAGTGTAAATGTAGCTGTAGGAAAGGTATACACTGTAGTATCTGTGGGTGGGGGAGATGCTAGGGTGTGGAAACAGTGAATAGTTCATGGTCAGATCTAACCAGTGACTGGTAAACCTCCACTGTGGTGCACCTGTTGCCCATGTTGGTGATGACCACATCTAGTAGCTTCCACCCCACGTTAGGGAGGATACCACCTGATAGAGGGCATATGAGGTGATACATTCCAGGAAGCACTGGTCCCGGAAGTGAGTACCAGAGTACGTGTCCCAGTTAATGGTATGGTAGTTGACATTGACCAATGCCAGGGTGTGTGTTACGACTGTCATGTTCTCCACTGTCTCCAGGTAGGTGGAGTGGAGGTCCTGGGTCATGGAGGGTGATCCGTAGCAGGCCACATTCAACATTGTTGTTGTGGCTGATGTTAGCTGCATGTGGATGATCACAGAGGTGTCATGCTGCCCCACTAACCTGGAGGTGTAGGTTTCCCTGATGAATATGGATACAGCCCCTCCATGTCTGTCACTCCATGTTCCGTGGCTGAAATGTGTGGTACGGGTTGTAGTCTGGTAGTGCTGGTGTGCTATCAGGAGCCTTAAGACAGATTGCAGTTAATGGACAGATGTTGATGTTGTCCATCCTGAGGAGTGCTGTGAGTGCATGCATGTTGTGATCACAACCCCTGGTGTTGAGTAGCATAAACCACACTGAATATGCTATTGTGCTGTTTACGGAGCTGGTATTCACCTTTGGGACTCTCCTAAATAAGGCACCATGGGGGTACCAATAGCCTTGGCCAGTATTCCAAAGTCTAAGGCAGACACATAGGCCAGTATGGTATCATTGCATGCATGTTCCCCATTTGTGCTTGATTGTCATCTCCCCTGTAGGTAACCTAGTGGCAAGCAATAGAAAGCCTCAACCTTATACAAGTCTTCTATTTTCCAAGATAGGCATTTGGAGTGACTAAGTATCAGTGTTCTGTATGTCCGTGCTGTACTCAACTGCTCCCTCACAACATGGTGAGTTCACACTGTATATTGTGATCTGAAGGTCTGTTTATTCACATATTATTGCTGTGATGGCCTGCACATTAGAGCTGCACAGATAGCTAACTATCTATCTGCCCAAGGGCAATTAGAAGCATAGCAACAGTGTGTTGGCCTTCCCCACACCATTGATTAAGTAACTGAGCCTCTGTCAAACATAGCCAATGAAGCAATTCCAGGCAGAGTTGCAGGAAGCTGTGGAAGACAGGGGTTGTGGAGGGTGATAGGAGCACTTACTGATCTAAAGAGGGCATGTTAATGTGGCAATTCAATACCATTCAATTCCCCCAACAGGTCCTGCAGTTATCAAACTGGACAGGCTCACCCACCCCCTTGCTGTACGGTTCTGGAAAACATGATCCCAGGGGTGTATAGGCTGCTACCCATTCACACAATAAGGTTTCCCCTTGAAGTGTGTCATTGAGGGGTTATGCCTAATGTACTTAGGAATGTAATGTATTGTCTCACAGTACATTTGTTATATGTTGTTATGTCATGAGTACATAAAGCTCAGTGAGTTAGGGGGCTAACCCCCTTTGCTTAGCCTAGCTTACACATAGAAAGAATCTAAGTAGGAAATAGTCAGAAGCAACGTTAATGTCAACAGGGTAATGGTTACAGCATCCGCATAGTATCTGTGCATTCGAGGTTACAATCCCAATAAAGGCAGGGATGTTTATCATGTGCAAAAGTACACTTTAACCACAGCTTGCAGATATAGGTAGTAATCATCTGTATAATAAACATTCAAATCACCCATATAAACCCATGTGTGTAGGAGAGTACAGTCAACAGAGAATGCAATGCAATGACAGCACATAGTGAGATGTGATGTCACTGACAGGTATATATCCGGAGTAGTTAGCGGATGTGGCCGTGTTTGCGCGCACAGGTTATATGTCACAATCTTTGTTTATCTGTGTTTAACCGCTGCTATAATGTCACACAAACACTATTAAACATGCTTACAAATGGATAAATGAGCCTTACTCTGCAGTACAAACATTCATAAAGAATCACAGGTGTCGAACTGTGGACCATGCACACTATAGGCATGGGACGTACCACTAAGCCCTCCGAGTTGTACACACCTTTCATGGTCCTGAGACTAAACCTTATACCATATGCATTTCACTGTAATGATGACAAATGGGACAGTGGCCTTGTGAACATATGTATAGTACATTGTAATGTATTGTAGTTTGTGAACCAACACATTCCAATCTACAGATGTATTATTGTTACTAAGTAATACGAACTATATATATCTATATATATATATATATATATATATATATATATATATATATATATATATATATATATATATATATATATATATATATATATATATATATATATATATATATATATATATGGGATCCATACAGATTCCTGAAAACGTTTTTCACTGAATGATTATCAGTGGGGCATATTTACGCGAAAGTGCTTTTCACCGAAAAAGCACTTTCACGTAAGTATGCCTGTTCCGGAGATCGTACTATGGTGCGGGTAAGGGAAAATTCCCTATTCCCCACTGTAGTGCGATCTTGGAGTGAAAATATTAAAGTAGGGGGGGTGTGGGGGGCATAAATGTAGATTTTATTTTTTTTTTAAACAAAAGCGCTTTTCAGTGAAAAGCTCTTTCGTGAAAGTGTGTTCGGTGATAATGGATTCGGCCTTTTGCACTTTTGTGCAAAAGTCCTAGATCTATATATATATATATATATATATATATATATATATATATATATATATATATATATATATATATATATATATTATACAGTTACAGCAAAGGCCATATATATAAGCATCTATGAACACACTTCATGACACAGAACCACTCCAAAGTAATTGGAGTGTACACAAAACACATTCAGCTCTGGTATCATAACAATTAATATTAACCTAAGTCACCATAGAAGGGGTGGTTGTTGAGTATGTGAAGATTGGGGTGGGAGAGGAATGATGGGTAATGCAATCATGCCTCAAGGAGGGCCTGTGTCGGATGTCCAATAAGTGAACTGGAGGGGCATACATGGAGTATGGGGACAATATAAAAAGGACACAAAGCAAGAATCATACTTATTCATATTACACCCTGTCATGTCACATTGCAAAACCTACTTTCACAAATAATGTGTATTCTCAACACCATAACATTTGTGCATATCTCAGATGCCATAGTGGTAAGGTCAGTGACTGTGGTGTTGATTTTCCTGGGTTCAAGACCTGTAAGGGCTATTAGGTTATTTTGAGGGCCAATATAAGGGCTTTTGGATGCAGGTGGATTAAAGCACTCTTAAGCGGTTGTAAGCAGGTTTCCATGAGTTTGCGCAACGGTAAGCAGCTCTGCTACACAATAAATGGAGAAACGCTTCACACTTCTGACCTTTGCTTAACGTCACGCAGACCACGGGCAAACCTGCTCACAACCGCATAAGTGTACATCATTCACACTTTCACTACCAGTGCCTACTCTGAGAGGTAAAACAATAACACGTTCCAGGAGTAGAACCCGCACCCAGGTACTCCATCCTCCGATTAACCTAACACTAAGCTACCTGGGATGTACCTATCTCAGATGTGTATGCAGACAGGTTAAAACACAAAAGGGAAGAATTTGTTGAAATAGGACAACCCGCCATATACCCAATTATAGGCTTATGCTCATATATAGATATATAGATATATATACATATATATAGAGACAGATGCATAGAGACATGTTGATATATACAAGTCTACATATATATGTAGATTTATAGATAGGTTAGAAACATCTACACATCTATGGAGGTACAGATAAACGTATACAATAATGTATATATCTATATACATACACACACACACACACACACACACACACACATATATATATATATATATATATATATATATATATATATATATATATATATATAAATATATATATATATATATATATATATATATATATATATATATATATATATATATATATATATATATATATATATACATCAATATGAATATATACAACGCAAATCACGGACATTTAACAGGTAAGAGGTTTAAATTTCACTAATCATGCCTACCACACATGCATAACACTTCCAAAAACATGGTAGGCATGATTAGCGAAATTTAAACCTCTTACCTGTTAAATGTCCGTGATTTGCGGTTTTCGTATTTCATGTGTCGAAGTGGATGTCATTCTAACTTGTCGATGTACTGACATGAACTCCATATATATATATATATATATATATATATAAATATATATATATATATATATATATATATATAGCTATATATAGATATATATATATATATATATATACACACACACACACACACACACACACACACACACACACACACACACACACACACACACACACATAAAAACATATCTGTAGACAGCATCCGAAGTGGTCACATCTGAGTATAAAATGGACCATAGCAATCACAGATTCGAAACCCCCCCCAAACAATATATACATAACATAGGAAGAGTATATGCCAATATGCTATTACAAATATGTTCTATGGACACAGTCACCAACATAACTGCATTGCCTGCAAATATCCATGACAGAATTACACAGACAGCTTTCATTTTGCAAATCTTTATTACATTCCGATGTATTGCCAAAAGGATTCAAGGACTAACTTTACCTGCATGCTATACAGGAAGCATTTAATAGTGCCTTAATGAATCAGCCTGCATTTACCATAGTATTAGTCCACTAAGGGATAGGTGTTCACATAGGGAAAGAACATCCATACACATATAGACGTTGTATAAAAGGGGTTCCTACACACCTGCATTTGCTATGTACACCCACCAACATCTACCCCACAACCAAAATAATTACATCAATACATACTGTCATACCATAACCAATTATGCAACTGCTGAACAACATCTGCTGAAACCTTAACATACCTGGACACAGACACACTAACATGGCCCTATGTGAAATAGATGCCATTATACAATTGAGCAGCTGCTGATGTAACATGGTTTGTATGAACTAATCCCGTTTCAGAGGGTGGAAAGGTCCATACACCAGCAAAGTTTACCGAGTACTGATTATAAGCACAGTATGATACACAGTAACACCAAACTAAATATGTCTGGTAAGCACACTGAAAACCCCCTAACATTATATACATAGCTATGCAGCCTTGAGCTGGTCAAACAACCTGGCCAGACTAACACATATGCAGAAGTATTAGGTACAGACAAACCCTGCACAAGTAGCAATGTTCAGAAATATAACAGCAGTACTCACATTTTGACCAACTCCTCCAGGTATTACGCACATTATATTACTGTTTGTCTCCATACAGCTGTTGCAATGGATTCCAAAATAACCTCCACACTGTCTTCATCACAAGTAAGGCAAGGGACAAAGCCCAAGTGGAGTACTCAGTTATACTCCACTGTAGCCATGGTACTTGCTAAAGCAGTAGCAGTGCAGCTGATGTGCATGTAATTAGCTACTTAGGAACACCAATTGGCCATCGGGATATCACGTTACTGATCTGTAACTATAAAAGGTTGCCTTGTCACACATTCAAACCATCTGTATCTATCTATAGGGCAGTAAAAAACATGGAAATAAGAAACGAAAACTAGTAGTACACAGCTTAACAACGCCTCCGATTAATAAGACAGTATGTATAACATGTAGTATGTTTGTGTATGTAGTATCTGTACTGCAAGAATTACAGTGTAATCATTGCATATAGGGGAAATAGCTATCTTGTAGCGATGTATTGTTGAGCAGTAGTAATGCTTGTAGTATTCTATGTGTGTACTGCTGTAGGTCACACGGCACACTCCACATACACTACAAGGGATGCTATAGGCTTGGAACCCACCATTTTGCTTTCAGCCACTGTCAGTGTCAGGAGTGGTTCAACAAGTATGTGCTATAACAGGGGATAGTATATGTTGTTATATTGTAACAGTCGACATATGTATGTGTGTATAAGTAAGATGAACATGCTAAAAGTGGGCTTACCATGCAAATACGGCATGCATTGTGGGATATTGTTCCAAAAATTGTGTAATGTACAGGTGTCTAGGCAGATCTGTATTCCATTCTACATAGCAGTTCTGATATGTTATGCAAACAGTAGTTATATCTATTGGCAATTGCAATATTCAGTGACAGGATACATAGCATTAGTAATCATCTGACAGGTTAGCAGCATGATAGCAAAGATAATTGGAAGAGCCAGGTAACTATCCATGCACATAACTCATGTAATATCTACCTCGTTAGTATTGTTTGCAAGCAATAACAGCTGTGCATGTGTACATGTTATGCAAATTTGTAGTGACCCTTGTTACAAGGCTGGGCCAAATGGCTATGTGAACACCTACATAGAGTTGATATTGGGAGTACAGACACACTGGTTGAACTACCAGGTTTGTGTAGCCCAATCTAATAGCTGCCTGCACATACTGTATGTAAGGTAGTGCACAGCACTGGTAATGAAACAGGTTGCACATCATCTTTAACTCCAGTGTAACATCTGCAGTAGGGGTATAAGATGTAGGAGATAGCTGTCCATGTGTAATATCCGCATCATAGGTGATAGCTCACATTATCTGATTATATCCTGATCATGTTGATAGTGGCATCAGAGCCTATTGATACATGACTCTGTTTGGGGAGTGGGTGTCTGTGCCCAAAAGAGCTCATGGTCCTGGTGGACATGTGAGTATATACCCAGATAAGGAAACAGACCTTTAGATGCATGCATCATCTGTAATCAACTAACAGGATGTGATGTGCTCCTCAGAGGAGGTTCGATGCCAAGGGTAGCTACACTGTTTCCGTAATAGCCAGTGTTGTCATGTCCAAAACACAAATAATTACATGTGAGCATCACTGTCCATAACATCTTCCTAGGCAATACGTAAACTAAAGACAGTACTTGGTACTTGTAGTACTGACTGCTCATACAGGCATGTCCACTAGACAGCTACTGGTGTCTCCTAATGTGAGCTTTGTGTATGTGGCCATCCTGGTAATCTTGATGCCATGTACACTGCCAGACCCACCTAATACCATGCCCCACACATTGTCTGGGATGCAGCTACAGGGGTAAGCTGGATGGCAGCCCAGTCTACAGCCATGACTGGACTGGACAGTCATGAGGTGTAAGTTAACACATGCAGCTCATCAACACAACTAGCACATACCCTTACCAGAACATAGTAAGTACACCCACACACACACTACTGGTAATCACACACATTCACAGACACATCTAAGTATCTGGCTGAACAAGTAACCCCCCAAGCAGGAAGAGACAGACACCGATATACACAAACTGTATGACATAGTATGCATAATTGTGCCACACCTCTGAACACATGACTGGAAACATGCCCAACAGTACTCATTTGTGAGTGCAAACCCTAGCACTATGTTACACACCGACCTATAGGAGGGCATACATACTGTCGGCTGCCTGTCTGACATGATTAACGACATACTCATACACTCAGACCACCTATTGATATATACACATGGCTCTGGCATATTCCATGTTGTTGTGCAGGACCTGTGATGCAGTAGCCTGGACAGCATGGAAACACATGTAGGAACTGTCAGGTCTTGTAGGCCATGCAGGTATGTCCCAAGGCCTGGGTAGCATTCCACCACTGGCCAGAATGATACTGCAGTACAGGGACAAAAGGATTGTATTCCACAATTGTGTAGTGTAGTGGTGTATGTCGCAGGGTATCCAGTATCCGTTGTCCTGGGTTAATATGGTTGACAGACCATGATGCTTTGCCAGACATGGCCTGCACCTGTCACCCCTGGGAATCTGGACACAACCTAGGGCTCATGCTTCTCCTATAATGCCTTCATCATGCATGGCTCAGGTGAGGGTCCACTGCTGTTACAGGGACAGCCAAGCAATACACTGTGGGCCTCGCTACACAATAATATATGTCAGAAACATTATATGGACACACATATGTCAATCCCTAACATGGAGAACATATCTGTGCAGTGGCTGAGACATGTTTCAATGCTCCGGAGAGCACACCAGCATGACCATGTAATAACACATACCTCACCTTTTGCCCATTATCCTTTATTGGAACACATGGGCCATAGGTGTGTCCATATTCCTGAAGGATATGTACACCCCCATGCTAATTGCACTTGCATAACATCAGATGCATTATGCTGAGCAACTACCTTTGTACCAATGGAGTTCAAAAAGCACCTTGAGACAGATCACCCACCAGGCTGTGGACTTCCCAACTGCCATAATGTGCTGTAGTGGGGAAGAAAAGGTCTGAGACAGAACCATACTATTGGCTACTCTCAACTATTCCATTAAGAACTGTGAAGACTTCTCATGTGCCAACACCTGCGCTCAATGCATGTTGGATTCCATCGACCCAAATGACCTGGATCACAGTAATCACACAAACAGGGCTAACAGTTTGCTACACATAGTTAGTCTCCACTGCCAATGTTATGTTCCCTAAGAGCAGAGAAGTGAGTGCCATGGCACCCATGCAGATGGACAATGCATGTTCAAATGCTGAATACTACACAAATGAAACCTAAGCAGTCACATATGTGCGGTGATTGTGCCATTGAAACAGAACCAGGAGTCAACCCAACACAAACAAGTAGGCAAAGTGGTGGTACCATGATTTAAACGGTACCACAGAAGGTAGTAACTGTTGCACGAGTGAATACACATGAGTAGGTGATCCCTGTTTAGACGCAGATGCAGATACACCATATAAAACCATGCAAAGCTACCATGAAACCAATCAGCCACATATTATGAGGCCAAGCATAGAGCATTCTATAGCTGTGTCGTTAATCATAATGGCAACAACAACACCTGCCGTGCTGCACAGCACTATGGCATGGGAAGTACTGCACCTACAGAAATAGCACCCACCCATCCTGATAGGGCCTTGGAGAACCTAAACCCACTCACACCTCCCCCCCACCCACAACAGGTATGCTTAGTATTATATCCATGTACACTACAGGGCCCCTGTACTAATGACTATGCAGGTACAAGATGCACTCTCTAATGCCATACATACAGCTTTCATGGGACCTGTCACCATCCCAGGGTGTATCCTACACAAATGTAAGAACATTCAGCTATCCACATACTCATCATGTTCAATCATAGCTTCATGTCAGGCTGTGTACACACTGAATGGTGCACAGCAACAGCTATCACACTCCACAAAGGGGGAGAAACCATTCATAATGGGACATAGTGCACAACTACCCTGCTGAGTCTGGTCTGTACGTTCATGAACCGTGGTCAATGTAATTGATATACTCGGTACAGATGTAGATGACAGTAGGATTGATTTACACTGCATATCATGACCTTGCCAGGTCGTACGACACCATCACCCATACTGTGCTCCAGCTACACTCAGTAAACTAGGTTCATAAGTTCATAGGTTCATAGATAGGTACTAGGCTATCAGAAGGTTCCCTGGCTTACACCACCCAAGAATGTTATTTTCCTGTGCCACTGTCGAGCAGAGACACAGAAGTGATCGCTGGGGTGTATATCCTATTTCCTATCCACTCATCAAGATTTTTCTTGAAGAGTGCTAATGAAGAACTTTGCATGACATAGATGGGTAACCTGTTCCAGAGTATGGGAAGTCTCTGGGACAGGAATCTATCCCTCCAGCATGTCCTGTTTATTGTGGTGACAAGGTTTAGGTCCCTAGAGTGCGTAGCTTGAAGGGATTGGGATTTCTTTAGGTGTAGCATGTCCAACAGCTCTGGGTTTGATATAGCTTTATATGTTAGGCAGAGATCACCTTGGAGTAGGCGATATGCTATGGAGTAAAGCTGGAGATTTTTGAGGCGGTCGGTGTAGGGCATTTGTTTGAGGCCAGTAATCCTCTTTGTGAGGTACTTCTGTGGCCTTTCCAGCTGCTGCAGATGTCTTGTGAGGTACATTCCAAAAGGGGCGTTGTACTCTATAATGAGTCTAATGAGTGTCGAGTAGAGGGGAACAATGACCTCTTTTTTTCCTGGATGAGAACCCTTTTATGATGAGGTGTGCCATGTAGAAGGACTTCCTGACTACTGTGGTGATGTGACTATCAAAGGAGCGACTACTGTCCACCTGGGTCCCAAGGTCTCTTATCACAAATTCAATGTTAAGTAGATTTCTGCCTATGTGGTAGTTCATGGGTACATAGTTTTTACCAAAGGGGATGGCACTGCACTTTTTGGCATTGAGCTTGAGGCCATGGCATTGACACCAGGCATCTGTCTCAGCGAGGCCCTTCTGTAGGATGTCCACATCATTTGGAGACTTGACTATGGCTCCTAGTTTGCAGTCATCTGCAAACTTCATTAGCCAGAGGCCTTCTGTGTTGGCCTGTACTTCAGAGAAATAGATACCAAACAGGAGAGGTCCCAGTACAGAACCCTGTGGTACTCCACTTGTCACTGTTTTGTGGTCAGATTTGGAGTCTGCAACTTTTACAGTGTGGGTTCTGTCAGTGAGCCAGTTGGCAACCCATCTTTTGATGTAGGGATTTATACCTAGTTTAGTGAGTTTAGCTATAATTCCAGAATGGGTGATGGTGTCAAAACCCTTGGTGAGGTCAAGATAGGCTGTGTGAACCACCTTACCCTCATCTACAGATTTGGTGACTGCCTCAAAGAAGTCGATCAGGTTCAGGAGACATGATCTGCCTTTCACAAACCCGAACTGGGTCGGATCCAGAGTTTGGAGGTTACCAATGTCTTTGTTTATGAGTTCCATGATGATACGTTCCATGGCCTTGCAGACCAGGCTCATAAGGCTAATAGGGGGATAGTTCCCAGGATCAGTGGTGGCTCCCCCTTTGTGGAGTGGAATAACTGTTGCTGTGCACCATTCAGTGGGCACAAAGCCTGATATGAGGCTATTATTGAACATGGTCCTTAAGTGGGAAACCAGTTTGTTCTGAAGTTCGTGTAAAATGCAGCCTGGGATGTTGTCCGGTCCCATGGATGCTGTGTTTCTGGCTTTAGAGAGTGCAACTTTTACCTGCGTAGTTGTGATTATAGGGACTCTGCATTCTCCCTGTATAGATATGGGGCCTTTAGAGGGTGGGGGGGGGGTAAAGTTAGCACTGAATCTATCTCCCAGGATGTTGGCAATATCAGTTGGTTCTGTAATTTCCGTGCCTTTGTGCTGTAACTCAGAGCAGATCTGGGTGTTGCCATCGAGATTTTTGACATAGCTGTAGAATGCTTTGTGGTTGTCCTTAGAATTAGTGGTGATTTTGTTGTCGTAACTAGCTTTGGAGGATCTTATAAGGGATCTCAGCTTCTTACTGAGGCTGACCAGGGAGCTCCTCCACTCATGGGATTCTACTCTCTTTTGCAACAGTTTCTTCCTTCTGATGTACAGTTTGTTTATGGCAGGAGACCTCCAGATTGGCTTCTTTTTTGGAGGATAGTGTCTTGGTTCTGTTTGGGATAGCACGATCCATGCACTCGTGTAAGTGCTTATAGAGTGCATTTGTGTAGGATTCAGCTAACTGTATTGTCCTTCTGCATGGGTGTCATGAAGTTCACTACTTCTGTCTTAAGAAGCATGAAGTTGGCTTTGGAGAAATTCTTTATCGTGGCTTCCTTAATGGGGTGTGGGGGCAGGATGTGGATATCAAGGGTGATTAGCTTATGGTTGGATCGGACCAATGAGAAGTTGACTTCAGGTGTGGAACACCGGTCACTCATGTTGGTAATGAATAGGTCTGGGATATTGTTGCCCCTGGTGGGGGTTTGGATAAGTTGATCCAGGGCATTGGAGTTTATGAATTCCAGAAAGCGTTGAGCTAAGGAATTGGTACACGAGTAGTTTTCCCAGTTAATGGTGGGGTAGTTGAAGTCTCCCATTATTAGAGTGTCTGGATGAACCCTAATATTTTCCAGTACATCAAGAAAAGAGGAGTGGGAATCCTGGGGCATGGTTGGGGGTCTGTAGCAAGCTACAATATGGATTGCAGTTTTGCCCAGAGTTAGTTGCACTTGGATAACCTCAGATGCATTATGCTGAGCAACTAGCCTGGAGGTGTGGATATCCTTAATGAATATGGACACACCTCCGCCTTTGGTGTTTTAGTTCAGGTTACATGGCCGAAAAGTGTGGTATGAGTTATAGACTGGTAGTGCAGGGGTGCTCTCTGGAGCCTTGAACCAGGTCTCAGTCACTACACAGATATCGATGTTCTCCATTTTAAGAAGTGCCTCGAGTGAATGCATTTTGAGATTTAGACTTCTAGCATTGAGTAGCATTACCCAAAGTTTTTGCTTGCCTGTTCCTGTTATGGTGGTGAATTTGTTATTTGAACCTTGCCTAAAAAAGGCCCTATGGGGCAGCAAGAGCCTTAACCAGTATCCAGAATCCCAGGGACAACAGGGGCAGGCCATCTGTGGCAAATCATCGTGGTCTGTTGACCATGTCATCCCAAGCAGACAGACACTGGATCCCCTTAGAATGACACCAGAAGCTTAGCCAATTGTTGAAGTCAATCATTTTGTCCTTGTACTGAGGTATCATTTGGGGCAATGGCATAATGCTACTCAGGGCTAGGGCCATACCTGCCTGGGCTACAAGATCCGAGAGCTCTTCCATGTCTCTTTTCATGTAGTCCAGGGAGGTATGCCTCAGGTCATTCACACCAACATGGACAGTGACAGAGTCATATTTGTACTTGTTTTGGAGTGACCTGAGTGCGTGGGTTATGGGGTGGATCCTGGCACCCAACAGGCAGCTGACTGTAACCTTCTCCTTGTTTAGCCTGGTGAGTAGGACATCAGTGTGCCTGACTAGAGTCATCTATGACTAGTGTGTTGGGTACGTTGTTTTGCCTTATTAGCTGTGGTTGAGTGGCACACTGAGTTTGTGGGCTATGTGTCATTTGGGTTGTGTTCGGGGATGGAGGTTGCTTGCGTTTCTGCTTTGGAGGTCTCTGTTGCTTTGACAGTTTATTATTGAGAGCCTCCGTGGATGTTTTTGTGTTACTATGTGTGGATTTTGGTGGTGTAGATTTAGTGAGACTAAATGATGAGTGTGGTGCGGTGCAAATGTTTACCTTCTCCTCATGACTGTCAAGATCAGTCTTGGTTGGAGAGAGCTTTACCTCCAGTCTGGCTAGATAAGTGCATCTCTCACAGCTTCTAGTGTTGGGTGGTAGGAGGAGAAGGTTGTCTGTGTACGAGACAATTTCTACATTGCTTCAAGATGCCCAGATTTATCAGACAGACAGGAGAGAACACTTGGAGCTGACCCTTGGACATGCCTGAATAAAAAAATATTTTCCTCTTCATAAGTGAGGAAAGTGAGTACAAGAGCTGTTTTTCTCTAAGCAAGTGAGAAATGTAAGTACAAAAACTGTTTTCCTCTAGGTAATGAGGAAGATTGAGTGCTATACTAATTAGTAACTTATTTAATACTTACAAGTTCTGAACAACTGTTGAGCATGAATAAGCAAATTTAAGTGCTAAAACTAAGAATCTGGATCAGCACTAGACGAGTTACAGGACAGACAACAAGTGCAAATGCAGGCTTTCAAATCAGAAAGTTGAAAGAGATGGAAGAGATTGCCCAAACGGCCAGTAACTACAATTTCTGGGCCAGAAACACTGCTTATGTGGTAGACAGGTTACCTAGTGCTTACCACTCCGACTGATAAGTTAGAAGGCTTCCCTCCAACACAGAAAGGCTTGGGAGGCTCAGAAGCTTACATACAGTCCTGGATATAGCAAATCTGTATTTGGAACACTAGTTACAGGAAAGATAGGAAACAGGCTTACATTTATTTTTTTTTTACAGAAAAGTAGCAAAAACAATAGTAAAAACAATTCACATGCAGTGCAAGCTAGCACACTTGAGTATGTAGCAATATTAGACCAAACACAGTTTAAACAATGCAATTAAATTAAAAAGGACTAAAAGCAAGTGCAGAAAGAGTTTATTACGTAGAATGTGGTAAAGAGATGGGACTGGGGGAATGTCCCACATCAAATCTACAGTGGCCCGGGCAACTGCAAAAGCTACCAAATTTAAAGTACAAACCAAAAATAGGAAGAGTGGGTGGGACAAAACAGTTTCAACAGAGATCTAAGCAACAACTAACAGTACAAACTCTAAAACCAAAAAAATATACTCAGTTCTGTATATTTGCAGATCAGTCTGTCAGAACAGGTAGACAACGGTTTCAACAGAGATCTAAGCAACAATTAACAAACTCTATATCCTAAATAAATATACTCAGCTCTGTATATTTGCAGATAGTATGGAAGGCAGTCTCTCAGAACAATTAATATACCTATGTCACAGAAGTGTTTGGCAACTGGACTGCTGGCAGAACCCACACTACAGAGTGTGTCCGACGAATACAAGTACATCAAACCAGTGCCAGCTACAGTAATACAGGGGTAATTCCTGGTACGCCCCCTCATTGGTATCTATACCACATATGAGACTATTGATGTTTGCAAATGAGTATGAACTCGGAGCAATAGTCGACTCATTGTGTGCTGCGTTCAACATACAGAAGGGCCTTAGTGTGTCAGATGTGTGGTCTGTGATGTATGGCCGCAGTCTGACAGCTAAGTATTGCATTGTCATCCCCTATGTTACAAACCCTGTACCTATTAACTACCACCTAGGCAGCGGTCAACATAATGGAAACTGTGTGTATGAGATGCAGATGGATGGTACTTCCCTTTGATAGTTACGTCACCACAAAAAACAGGTAGCCGTATGAGGCACCCCTAATCATGACAGGATGCCATAAAGGAATAAAGAGATAACTGCTCAGCCATACTCAACTCCCATGTGGCCAATAATAGATCACATATATCCATTAAGGGTTAATGCCCATGTTTACATGGCCTACACTGGCCTTCACAATCCCTAGCTGCACTATGTAGCATGCAGCCTACCCTGAATAAAGCCATGTCCAACCTACAGGTGTTGGACATGCTACACTTAACACATCCTGATCCCAAATAAACACATATGTCATGGATATCCACCTGTCTAGTACAAGGATCACAACATGCCTGACAGATCCCTGTCCCATACACTTAACATAGTCTTGCCATACTATGCATCCCTATCTAGCAGAGCTGCACATCGCCTCTCTCTGTGACATGGTGTGATGACCACATGCCAAACATACCAGTAACCATGTGTATCTGTTCTGTGGCACTGCTTGAACTGGCCACTGAATATTACCTGTCTGTTGCCTACAGCAAGGTAACCTGTCTGCCTAGGCTCATAAATGGCCCAGGGCATATAGCCTACCACATCACTATGACCCTACATGCCATAGTTGATACCCAACCCTGTGAAAACCATCAGGCTAGCTATTGTCCCATGTGTTACACATGCACAACACAGGCAATACATGGCAGGATGCTACACAGCTGTACAGTGTCATGTAGATGTATATGGCAAAACACATACATGCTTGCAAGTCTGCAGAGTCACAGATCATGTCCCTAACGGCTATGTATGACTATACATGTAGCATATACACAGCATTAAGGTTGATTGCATTAATGTGAACACATCCAAGCATGTGGTGATAGGTAAAGGCACCAATACAGGCAAACAGACATGCCCACGTCAAGACAACATCCACATGG
>NC_056743.1:1640825294-1640899922 GCF_019279795.1 Protopterus annectens | reverse complement strand
GCAAACCTTTGTGAGGAAAGGCAGTCCATACAGCCTACCTAGACCTGGCGAAGGCTTTTGATACAATACCTCCCTCGGGTATCATTGAAAAACTCATCAACTTAAATGTAAACCCATACATTACATGATGGGTTGCAAACTGGCTGAGTGACAGAACCCACAGGGTCAGAGTTGCTGGTGCCATGTCAGACTCAAAGCCTGTCACAAGTGGTGTCCCACAGGGCTCAGTCCTGGGCCCATTCTTGTTTGGCATCTACTTTTCTGAAGTACAAGCAAACACAGGAGGGTTATGGCTGACAAAGTTTGCAGATGACTGCAAACTGGCGCCGTAGTTGAAAACACATCCAACACAGATATCCTTCAGAAGGGTCTCACAGAAACGGATAACTGGTGCCAGAGCCATGGCCTAAAGTTAAATGCCAAGAAATGCATAGTCATACCCTTCGGGAAAAATAAGGTTACCCTAGCTACCATATAGGTGGCAATCCCTGAACACAGAAGAAGTTATTAGGGACCTGGGAACCCAGGTTGACAGTAGCCTTTCATTCGACACTCATATTGCTAAATTAGTTAGGAAGACCTTCTACATTGCCCACCTTATCATGAAGGGATTCACATCTAGATCAAGGGAAGTCATAGTCTCCCTATACTCATCACTCATCAGACCAATGATCGAGTACAATGCCCCATTCGGAATGTATCTGACCCGACACTTGCAGCAGCTGGAGAGGCCACAAAAGTTCCTCACCAAAAGGATAAAGGGTCTCAAAATCTGTCTTATGCTGCCCGACTGAAAGAACTCCAGTTATATTCAGTTGCTTACCGCTTGCTCAGGGGTGACCTATGCCTGACATACAAGGCCATGTCAAACCCAGATTTGATGAACATGCTTCATCTCAAAAAATCTAGATCCCTCAGAGCCACAAGGGCAGGAGGCTTAAACCTCGACACGGTTATTAATAGGACGTGCTGGAGGGATAGATTCATCACCCAAAGACTCCCTATGCTGTGGAACAAAATCCCGGTTTATGTGAGGCAGAGCACCTCACTGGCCTTGTTCAAGAGGAATCTTGACCAATGGATGGGAGATCGCAGATACACCCCAGGGGTTACCTCAGTGTCACTGCTCGACAGAGGCACAGCAAAATAATGGGCATAGTTTCTCCAAACTAAAGGGGTGGCGTAAGCCACAAAACTATGGGCTAGGCTTATAAATGCCCTCGGGCAGATAGCCTAGTATGAACCTATGAACCTATGACATCCCAAGCAGACGGACATTAGATCCTCTTGGAATGACAGCAGTAATTGTGCCACCTGTTAAAGCTGATCATTCTGTGTTTGTACTGTGGCATCATTCTTGGTGAGGGTAGGATGCTGCAAATGGCCAGTGTCATACCGGCCTGGAGTACATACTCAGAGAGCTTATCCATGTCTCTTTTCATGTAGTCCAGGGAGGTACATCTCAGGTCATTCACACAGGCATGGACAATGACTGCATCATATTTCTACTTGCTTTGGGGTGACTTGCGTACTTGTGTTATGTGGCGTATTGTAGCAGCCTACAGGCAGCTTACTGTACCCTTTCCCTTGTTCAGTCGGGTGAGTGGGACAGCAGTGTGTCTGCCTATAGAGTCACCTATTACAACTGTATCAGGCATGTTGTTTCTCCTTCTGGCCTGTGACTGTTTGCCACACCAGCTTTGTGTACTATGTGTTGCATGTGCTATGTTTGGAGGTTGTGGTTGCTTGGGGGTCTGCTTTGGAGGCCTCTGTTGGTGTGGTGTGTTTGTAATTAGGGCCTCCGGGAAAGTTTTTCTGTGTTTATGTGTTTGGTTTGCAGTTGTGATAGGTCTATGTGGGACTGGGTTTGTGGTGTGTGGGGTTACCTTCTCCTCCTGACTAGTTTTGACAGTACTGAGTTGGGTTTGGATAAATGGTTGCATCTCTCACGTATATTTGTATTTCTTGAGGGGAGTTGAGGGTTGTCTGTGTACTTGGTGCAGGTGTAACATTGCCTCAGGATTCACAGATTCTACTTGTTGTAGCTGGCCTTAGTGGATTGTATGTGTGGACATATTTTATTGCCATACTACTGATCAGTGATTACTTCCATTTTTATGTTTGCTCTATCATGTAGTAGCTTCCTCATTCTCTTGCATGGTTTGGTAATGGCTGGAGTCCAGCATGCCAGATGCCTGCATGTATGGCATTGTGTCTTGTTGTTATTTGTGATTGCATATTCCAAGCATTCCTGGCTGTGTTCATGGAATGCCTGTATAACAGGTTCTGCGGTGTGGCCCATATTTTGCACCTGCACAGGGCCTTTAATGGATTCCACATCAGTTTGGAGGGGTGCAGCGTATGCTTTACACATGTTTTTCACTGTGGTTTTCTGGCCAGGGACTGTGGTCAGGATGTGTATATCCAGTGTGATTACTCTATGGTCTGGTCTTACCAGTGAGGGATACACTTCTCATCTTGCCATCTAGTACCCATGTTGTTGATTATCACATCCAGTATGCTTACCCCTCTTGTGGGAGTGGTACATTGTTCCTGGGCATTTTGGTTTATGGATTCTAGGAACTTTTCTCCTACAGTGTTGGAGCTAGTATAATGCTCCCAGTGTATGTCTGGGTATTTTCAGTCAACCAGTATAATGTGGTTTGGGGGGCTTGATATATTCATGTATTCTAACATAGGCCAGGTGCAGTTCCTGGTGTTAGGATGATAGTCTGTAGCAGGCTATAAACTGGGAAGCAGTTTTAGTCACTGTTACTTGACCATGGCTAGTCCATGCTGCTTCTTGTTGTGGTACCAACATGGGGGTGTGGATATCCTTGACAATTATTGCTAGTCACCCTCCTTTTGTAGCTTGTTCCATGTTTTGAGGCTGTACAGCACAGTATGAGGTGTAACCTGATAGTGTTAGGGTGTTGTTGTGAGCCTTGACCCAGTTTTCTGTTACAGGACAGATATCGAGATTATCCATACTGGGTGCGTTTACACTGCACGTATCTTGCTGTTTAGACTTCTGGCATTGGGTAGCATTATATCTAGGTTGTTATCCCTTGTGGTACCTATGGAGGTGGGTTTGTGTTTTGAGCCTTACCTATTCAGGGCATGCTGTGGGTAATGACAGCATTTGCTAGTATCCATGAGGCCTGGACTGATAGGTGCATGCCACCCCTAGCAGGTGGAGCATCATGTCATGCTCAGCATGTCATCCTAGGCTGGCACACATTGGCTCCCCTTTGACTAACTGCATTACTTCAGCCAATTATTGCAATTGATCATCCCATCGTCATATTGTGGCATCATGCTTGGTGAGGGTAGGATGTTAGTCAGGGTCCTCAAGTGTGCATATACTACATGGTGTTACATTACTTAACACATGGCATTCATGCCTCAGGTGGTGCTGCAGGGCTGCCTCTGTCAGATGCACATATTACACTCTCTGTACATGTTTGAGAGCAGGTTATGTCATTTTAGGCATCCATTTTATTATATGAGTTAGTCAGAGAGGGGTATCATTCCCAGGGTTCCTACTGAGCCAGTGTATGTGCTATGCGTTGCCTCTTTGCCAAGGTCAGGGCATACTGGGCATGCCTCCTTCTGCCTACTGGGGCAGGCTCAGGTTGCTCCTCCTCCGAGTCACGCTCTGCCTGTGATGGCCTTGGCAATGGTGGGGGGCTGTTTGGCCCGGCCCTATGCTGGTCCTGCTGCAGCTGTTTTCGCAAGATCATATTATGTAGCATAGCGCATACCATGACAATTTGGGTACATGTAGTTGGTGAGTACTGCAAGGCTCCACCAGATGTGTCCAGACACTGGAACCGAGACTTGAGCAGCCCAAACACACGCTCTATTACATGATGTGTTTGTGCGTGTGCCTCATTATGGCGTTCCTGTTCAGGTGTGTGTGCTTTTCTGATGGGTGTCATCAGCCACGGCTCCAGTGTATAACCTGCATCCCCCACTAGGTGTCCGTGTGGGATGTCCCCATTGGCAAATGTCTGGTACAGCTGCATCAAATGCCAGATATGGGAATCATGGTAGCTCCCAGGGCAGCCAGCACACACATTCATTATTATGCCCTGGGCATCACACATGACCTGGCAGTTGATGGAGGGGAAGCCCTTGCGGTTAATGTAGGCCCTACCCTGCTCACCGGCTGGTGCGTTGATGCATATGTGCATGCAGTCTATTGCACCCACTACCTCAGGGTATTCCGCTATTTGCTGGAAGAGATACATATTGCTAGCCAATACCTCACTGGCATTGTGGAAATATACATGATCACCGACATGTGCTGACATGGCATCCAGGAACTGGTGCAGTACCCTGGAGACTGATGCATGTGATATCCCCATCATATCACCAGTTGGTCTCTGAAAGGTACCTGTTGCTAGTATTCTTAGGCCAACGCATACCTTGGTTTCCACTGGGATGGGTTCCCCTCTGCTGGTTCTGTGTGTGAGGCGTGGCCTGCACAGCTCGACAATTTGCTGCAGGAGGTCTCTGTCCACTCTATAGCGCTCTACTATCTCCAGCTCATGTAACCCGTGGTAAGTGATCTGGGCCTGTACACTCTTCTCCGTCTCCTCACTGTGGGTTGTCTGGCACCATCTGCATTGTCACCACCCTCAGCAAGTCGCCTATGTCTCCTTATGACAGCTATGGCAGCCCCTAGCATTTCTGCTTTGAGTTCAGCTTTTTCAGTTTTCACTTCTAATAACTTACTCCTGTCTTGCAGTGTCTCTTGAGAGAATCATCCTGCACTGCTGTTTGCAGAGTTTTAAGTGCTTGGCTGAGCTACTATTCTGCCTGTGTAATTGCCTGCTTCTAATTGTTTTCACCTGCTAGCTCCAGCAGTATTCCCTGCTAGCTTCCTACTAATTCTGTTGCTTCCTTTTTCCTGTCTGTTTCCTCAGGGGGGAGCAATGTGCATACCAGCAGAAACACGCTCACAGTGGCTTACACGTGCGCACACATGCTTACACAGTTCAGAATATGCTTATTCAGGTTAAAACATGCTCACACCAGCGCAAGCAGCCTTACAAGTCTGCCAACAGGCTCCCACATGCTCAGTCTGCCCTACACGCGCGCACACTAGCGCAAACAGTCTTATAAGTCTATCAACACGCTCCCACATGCTCAGTCTGCCTTATACGTGCACATACTGTCCTACCCGCGCCTCATGGTGTGCACACGTGCGCATGCACACCCAACAAGAAACTTTGGTGTAAGTAACAGTGTACACCTTCCATTTCTTGACTTTCCCATGCTTATCTTGTGGCACTTCTCTTTCCATGATATGTGTCTGACATCTGTCATGTAACACTGACCGCCAATGAACTGCATTTCTTTCTACCATTCCCCCCATGATGTCACCTATCTCCTACTCTATTCCTCCCCCTTATGTATCTCTTACACTACTCAGAATGTGCTCATTTGCTATGTGACAGTGGAATTCAGTATCCTAACACTCATTTACATCAGATTGCCTACTAATGCTTAGTTACATCTCTTAGACTCAGCTTCCCCCCTTAGCAACCACTAAACAGTGGTCATGTTGTTTTTGGTCTGCTGGTCCCTGTATTGTAAATCCATGTATTGCATAAAACCCACATTTGTGGGTTTATAACCTTCATTTTTATGTTTTATACAGCGCAACCCGTTTGTGCGGGGCTGCGCTGCATTTAAACATCGGTGATCACCGAAAAAAAAAGGATTATTTTTCATATTTGCATCGGGGTACCTTGCCAGTGGCCACATATTTGGCCATTGGCATGCTGCCTGACACATATGCACCCTTTATTTGGAGCTGACATGGCTCCATTGTGATTTATGCAGAAACATACTCAGTTGTCAACTGAGTACATTTCTGCAGCTAAAACGACTCTTACACGGGCTGCTTTCTGCTTCGTGGATCACTACTCTACCTCATTTGCATGCCTTTCAGCTGCAAGTGAGGTATTTAGCCTATCCATGCCCAATCCGTGTAAGAGACGTTTTAGCTGGTCTCTTACACGGAGTTTTGGGCTGTTCCTGGATCGCAAGGCTTGCATGGAGACTTACACATCTCTTACACTCCGTGCAAGCCTTCGTGAATCCTGCCCATGATGTTAAAAGCAGTTAGACCAAGAGAAATCACTAGTTACACATTGAAATGACACCTCTAGGGCAATAGAGAAACACAATACCATTTTCAACACAGGAGGTCATGATTATTTTGTTCTGGTACTCTGAACACACACAAGTGAAATTAGTTGTGGTTTCAAAGCAAGATATACAATAGACACGGCTTCAGTGGGAAAAATAACAGTAAAAAGTTTGTGTAAATCTTCTCCATTTGCTGCTCATTTAAACATTCCAATAGTTCACTTCCTGTTCAGCACTGGGTCAAAATTCAATATGTTCCTTCTTGCTTGTAGACTGCACTGAGAAAGAGTTTGAGCTGCTACTATGCTTAAAAAGCTCAAGTTATTAAAACTACATTCTTTTAATGCAGTTTGTGTTTTGAGGCAGAAAACAATTTAAAAGTTTACTTAACAAAAGGCTTGCAATCACGTTTACCAATTGCGAATGAAAACAAAAAGCCATTAAGCATATTTAAAAAAATAACAAAAAGGATTTCAGTTAAATAATACATCAGTAACCTCCAAAACAGCCCACTGACTAAGTAAAAGTCTTCCAAACCACCCTCATACTAATTTTAAAACAAGAAATACTCCAAATATTCAAAAGGTATTAATGATAATTTTAAAATTTTAATTGCATATGTAATGAGCATTGAATTTAAATCACATGACTACCTTATGTTGTTTTTTTTCCTTCACACTGTTAATATATATCAGATTTTAAGTCTTCAGTTTGCTATGCTACCTGTATATAAGACTAAATATCGTAATTGCACTCTTACTGTATACAATGTCACTATCTGCTACTACTGTAAGAACTGTCTTCTAGAAGCATTGCTATACAAGATTATTGGTCTTGTCTCCCACTTCACCAATTTATTCTGTTCTAGTCTTTTTACCGTTATGAATGTCTGTTACTATTTTTTTCTTTATTGTATTATACAATTTTCTTTCTACTAACAAAATAGTTTTCTAACAATGGAGCTTTTCTCCCTGGGCCTCCGCTGAAAAAGGTTTTACGCCCAGTTGGACTTTCCCGGTAAACAAATGTAAAATAAAAATAAATAAATGAATATTAAAGGCAACAGTATAATATGACAACTAGTTAATCTAAATAATACACAGTGTGCGTTTATTGTACAATCTACCAAATCTACTTCTTCTTCTTTCGGCTTTTTCCAGTTAGGGTCGCCACAGTGGATCATGTGTCTGCTCATGATTGGCAGTGGAGTTTTGCGGTATCGAGTTGCCAGCCCGGCGCCCAACCTTCCACAGAATGCACACACATGCACACACTCACACCTGGGGCCAATTTAGAGTGGCCAATTCACCTACTGCATGTCTTTGGGATGTGGGAGGAAACCGGAGTACCCGGAGAAAGCCCACGTGACCAGACGGAGGACATAAAGAGTCCACACAGAAGGCACCCCAGCTGAAAATTGAACCGGAGAACCTCTTGCTGTGAACTGGCAATGCTAACTGCTGCACCACCATGGCCAACCAATCTACCAAATCTACTGATACCCCCTATTTCTTTTTTTTCTTTCTTTTAAAAAGAAAATTTAATGTATTAATGAAAACAAGTGAATGTAATAACATCTTAAAAATATTACCTTTTATAAATAACTCACTGCTATCTAAATAGAGCCTATTAAATAGTAATATGTTATGACTAATAATAAAACATTAAGAATGTTGATAAGAAGAAAAACATTTACCTTATTCTTATTTTTGATGATGACATTTTAAAGCTGACAACGATAATATGAGATTATTAATTAAATAAATAATAGCATCATTACTTTTCTTTCATTTTCTGTGCTCTTTTCTTTAAAAGTCCAACCATTTCTTGTAGCTCATCTCTTCAAACTGGTAAGAGAGCAGTCCATCCCCAGGATTCATGAAGCTCGGCGCAAGGCCGGCATAAGGCCTGCACCAGCCATGCAGCGTATATATGGTGTAGTAGCACCATATGCATATTAATGAAGGTGCACTGCCACCACATCCACGTGCATAGGAAATGTGCGCGAGTGCATGGGGCATTACTAAGTTGTGCCCGGAGGTGTGTCAATGTCGGCTGTCGATGAGCAACCTAAACTGCTGAATATTATAGTCTGCCTGCAATAGTAATCGCACCTATCAGTGTCCGTGGATAATGAAACGTATGCAAAGCATGCAAGACAGTTCCTGGCCACACAAAATTGAGAATCAAACAGAAATGCACGCAACACAATATGAGTTTCCGTTCTTGGAACAAATGATATTTAAAATGTGTGTCCATAATGTACTGCACTGTAAGTAGTTATATCCAGTGGAAGTGAAGTGCATCATGTCAGAGTGCCGCCAATACACACGTCCAGCCCCATGGGCAGGGTCACCAGCAGTCCCACATTGGTAGTGATAGTACACAGCTGGGCAGTTGTGGCCATATAACAACCGTAAAGAAACCTGACAGTCCATATTGTATACCAAAATCACACAAACATATGAATATTAAAATGTGCTATACACATGAACAGGAACGTAACCGGCACATACACATAGGATGGTATATGCGGAACCAGGACATCCAAATGCAGAACCCATGCATGCATAATGCAATACGCAACATCCCCTGTATAGCACATAACCTGCACCCGTGTCTGAATGTCCACCAAATCCAGCTACCAGCCTTGCGCAGCCATACATCTACACATAGCGAGTATTACCCATATGTAGTAGGAAGTATCGCCCTAGGCAGTGTCAGTATTGCAAATATGTATCCCACGTTTGTAAACATCCCATCACAGTTTCATAAATCCAAATGCCCACGCGTTCATGTTTTGGCAAAACGTGTGTACATCCCTCGTGGGATAACTAACCTGTTGAAACATCAGAGTTGTTTACATGCCACTGTGTCTAGTACTGTACACATCTGGACAAAAGTTGTATGTGTAGTCACGGTACTGTTCAGTTTCTAGATGGACATGCAAAACATACTACACAGGACGGAACACCTGTCCACCATGCAGGTCTCCCCACTAGGGTTGCCACCTGTTCAGATGCCCAAGGTGGGACATCTTTTGTAGAAATGTGAGATTTTGCAGGATAAAACATACCCCCGGCCAGTGCAAAGGACAGAATATCACTTTTTTGCCAAAATGAAAGCTTATTTTGTAGCATTTGAATTGCTTATGCTATTTCATATAATAGTTATGTGTTTCAGATACAAAATAACTGTTTTATGCAACTATTAAAGAAAATAAGAAATATATTTGTTTTAAAATCTCAGGACATTTGCCATTTCTTAGGTTTTGTCGCAGGGCACAACTGTCCAAAGTGGGACTGTCCCTTGCAAAGAGGGGCAGGTGGTAACCCTACTCCCCACATGAATTATCAACAGAATATATTCAACTCAATCACATACCGACACCACACCTCTCAACTTATTACATCAACAAAATCTGGACAAAGCCTAAAATGAATGGGGGACAAATAGGGACAGATGTAAATACTGCTCTCACAAACTTTGAAAGTTCACAGAATAATAGTATGTACATTAGCATGAAATGTTGTGAAGGATGTGGGGTAGTCCCCGAGTATTACAGAGGTCCGTACATATTTACAGTAACAAACCTTCACATTTGTTTACTGTACTACTGCATACCTGTAGTTAATTCATGTCCAAAATAATAATCCTCATATGAATGAATACAGGAAATAGTCAAATGTGAATGGGAACATCACTCACCCCGGATTATGCATTGTAACCACCCCCACCCATATTATGTATTGCCAACATAATAAGCTGCTGACAGGTGCCCAAGCACCTGTGTCTGTAAGCACAGGTAAAATGTATAAAATGGACAAACTCTGTCCATGTGCTTTGTCTGACATTTGAACATGGTCAAGGCAGTTCCGTTCACCAGGCGGACAAGCCTAAACCCAGATCACCACATGAACATCCTGACAATCAAAGACTTATATGTGCCAGGACTATAAGCCTTGAGGTTCTGAATATCCCTGGAGTGATTAAATATGCAGCTTGGGTCCAGAGCAGTAGGGAATAGGGAATGTGTAATATGTAGTACCACGTTTTTCCCAGCAGGAGAATGGATGCCTGTGTTGTAAGTGAAGCGGTGAGGCATATGTTAATGTAGCTATGTACTATGGGTATGCATATAAATGAGTCAGAACACCAAAAATATAGTGGTTACAGCATCCGGCCAACGTGAATGCAGTCCCGGTTCAACTATGACTGCAGCACATATAATGTTAAAGTGTAATGAATGCGTCTGTGCTGTACAGACATTTAAATATGTAAAGGTGAACGTGTGTTTCGCATATGTCTGTTAACCGTATTACAGATATTTTACTGGTACTGTCACAAGTAATAAAGCCCATGTAAGCACAAAGACTTAAGTAAACATATGTAACCCACAATAAGGATATGCAAGTGCGCCTGAGCGTGTGTAATCCGCTCACAGCATAGCAAATGAATGCTGTTTTCTACACATTATGTCTATATATGGATATATACATTTGTGCATAGATATATATCCACAGAATTAAACTAAATAAATATATGAAATAAAGAATGTACAGACATTTATATATATATATATATATATATATATATATATATATATATATATATATATATATATATATATATATATATATATATATATAGATATATATAGATATATATATATATATATATATATATATATATATATATATATATATATATATATACAAACACATACAACATTAATTGATATATACATAACAAACATATAAACATATGTCCTTGTAGATATAACACATGTACATAAATAGGTTACATCACAGCTATTATGGATAGACATACAGACATGCAATAAAGGTAAATACACTGCTGCTTTCAAAACCATTGCCCGGAAAGTACCAGTGTGCCAGATCTGCAAGTCCTACTCTTTAAACATGGATATAGGTGTCCTTTGCAGGACCCCAAAAATTGTGAATCTATACAGGCACCGTCCTGTAATGATTGCTGCAAAGAAGTATCATCCACAACTACATTATAGCTGTACATGCAACAGTAGCTTGTGCAAGTGTAATAACACATGGGTTGACAAAATGTATGACATATGTCCCGATACGCGGAGAGTGGATAGTGCTTAGAAGCGTCTTCATACTTTATTATCGCTCACATTAAATATGTCTTATGACTACTGTGGAGGGGTGTCAGGTCTGGGAATCATGGGTATGCAATAATGGGCTTAGGTGCCTAGGTGTTGGTTGGCACAGATTTATTAGGTCCGCCCCATGGGAGTGGGTATAGCACACACCTATATCTACCAAAATGAAGAACCCATCTACTGGATATTGTGTAAACCATTGGGGGAAAACGTAGGGACTTATATCAGTGTCTTGTAAGCGATTATCATGGACGTACATGCATACGACTAAGATGGTAACCATATCTCTCAACCTTTCAGAGTAAGACATCTGGACAAAGGCATTTTAAAATAAGTACAAATAGAGAATATTTTAAATATTCCTCTTACAAAGTTAGAACGTTGATAGAATAATGGATCATTCATTAGTATGAATGTTTTGAGGGTTATTAATTATAAACTACTAATGTCTGTCATTATTGTCTAACTCCACAGTCCCTAATGACTTGCTACTAAATTACCAGAAAGGCACAATATTATTAAAAAAAGGAACAAAATTATAAGTCTAAGTTCGGGACATTTACCCAAAATGTGTACAGTTGAGAGGTATGGAGGTAACCCTGTCCTAAATAAATGTACAGAACTAGTGAGATTAGGTGGACAGGTGTGAAGAAAGACGTGATGACAAATGACAAAACATGTATAAGTCAAAAGCATGTACCTCGATAAATGTGATAAATACTTGTGCCCTGTGATAGCCAATGTGGAAGGTTAATAGAAGCAAAATAAATGTGTCTCTCAGGGTGTTATGCAGTGTCCCCAATACAGTGTTCAGTCTCCCACACTCGCATGTGAGTTCTGCCACTGACGGAAAGCGCAAATACCAGTGAACACATAAGGTAGATGATAGCAGAATATGTTTTGATTAGCACCTGTTGGCTTTTGTGAGGAACACAACACTCTGGGCGGGTGTGTCCTACAAAAGGAATGTAATGGCATCTGGCCTGTGATTTCTTCATATATTGTGTGTAGTGGTGTAATAAAATGATATATCTTGTATCAGAAACAGATACATGTTATAGGAAACAGTATTATCAACTATACTACTACAAGACAAATCTGAAGGTATGAAAAGCGCTGAAGTAGTCAGTTTAGTATTGACCGCAGGTATGTGTTGACTTGTCAAATGTCACAGCTGTATATATATTTCCTATAGGGCTGTCACCTCTACAAATGATGAAAGTGGGAGCTGCTCTGTAGAAATGTCATACATAGCAGTTCAAAACATACCTACAGCCATGCATACTCCACAAATAGACAAATAGACATATTAGCACACAGCAAAGCTTAGGCCAGGATTCACGAATCCCTGGCCGGCGTGTATGAGTAGAGTAAGAGTAGAGCAAGGCAAGATGTCTGCCGAGCTATTCAGCAACATCCTGTAGGGGCGTGAAAGACAGCCCCTAAAATGAACGTTGCACAGACAATGTTAGGATATGCAAATTACCCGATTTGTAGGTGAAAGCTATGAAAATTATGTAAAATTTGCGATACATGAAACAGTAAGCTGTCCGTGCAAGAGTAGAGTTATGTGCAGAAATGTACACGGATGTTAACCGAGTAACGTTCTGCAAGTAGCTAAATGGATCAATGTCAGCTGCAAATAAAGGATGAATTTAGTTGAAGAAGCATGCCAATGGCCAAATATAAGGCCAGTGGCATGTTTTTTTCCATTGGAAATTAATAAAACTCTAGTTGTCCTCCCCCGATCTCCGGTGTTTAAGCGTAGCGCAGCGGTGCGAATATGCACTGCACTTATAAAACAAAAAACATATCTAAAATATACATACAAATTGTAATAGTTAAAAGTTAGTTCACCATGCAGGTGAATGGCAAGCTGAAGACAACATGGCTACTGAGTAGTGGTTGCTATGTGTGGAAGTGCACTTTCAGATATGTAACCAAGCATTAGTAGGCAATCCTATGCAATTGAGGCTGAGGATACTGAATCACAATTTGTCATGCCATATGGGCCAAGCCTCTACAGTGTAAGAGTAGGTTAAGGGGACTATCAGCGTAGAAGATAAGTGACATCATGAGTGTGTATATATAAAACACTGTAATCTTATTGGAGCAGTGTGTCACATGTTTGCTGTCAGTTACTCATCAGTGGAAGAGGCATATTATGATTAATCCTAGGTAAAGTCAGGAAACTGATGGTGTACACCATGGATATCACTGAAGTTTCTTGCAAACCTGCTTACAGTGTGTTTGCGCCTGTGTCCGCCTGTAAGCCCGAGTAAGCATGTGTGCATGCTTGTCTGCCCGTGTGCGCACATTGAAGAATGAGTAAGCTAGTGTAAGATTGTTGAAGCCCGTGTAATGTCATGTAAGCCAGTGTAAGTGTTTGTACGCATGTATAAGCCTGTGTGCGCGCGTGGAAGCGGATGTGCACTTTACTGTGCTCCTATGCGTGGTGCTGCTCACTGTGGACACAGACAGTGAAATGGAAGGTAAACAAATAGCAGTAAGTTAACCAAGGAGAACTACCAGAGCTAGCAGGTGAAAATAATCAGAATGAGCATATTACACAGCCAGTACAGTAGGCCAGCACAGCACAGCACTTAGAACTCTACAAACAGCATTCCACCATGTTTTTCTCAGACACACTGCAACACTGTAGTATACTAAGAGAACTGAAAACTGAAAAAGCTTAACTGAGACAACATAATGTTAGGGGCTGCCATTGCTATTATACGTCAACATATGCAACATGCAGAAGGTTGTGCCAATCTGAATGCTGCTCAGCAACTCACAGTGAGTAGATGGAGAAGAGTGTGCAGGCACAGGGTAACCTACCAGGGGCTACATGAGCTGGAGATAATAGAGTGCTATAGAGTGGACAGAGACCTCCTGCAGAAGATTGTGGAGCTGTGCAGGTCTTGTCTCACACACAGAACCAACAGAGGGAAAACTATCCCAGTGGAAACCAAGGTATGTGTTGCCCTAAGGATACCAGCAACAGGTACCTTCCAGAGATCAACTGGTGATATGATGTGGATTTCACAAACATCAGCATCCAGGGTACTGCACCAGTTCATGAATGCCATGTCAGCACATTCCTGTGAGGTATTGGGCAGCAATATGTGTCTTTTCCACACAATAGTGGAATAACCTGAGTACTGGGTGCAATACACTGCACGCACATATGCATCGAAGCACAAGCCAGTGAGTGTGGTAGGGCCTACATCAACCACAAGGGTTTCCCCTCCATGAAGTGGCGGTTTGTGTGTGATGGCCAGCCCATAATACTGAATGTGTGTGCTGGATGCCCTGGAAGCTGCAATGCTTCCTATGTGTGGCATCTGACGCAGCTGTACAAAACATTTGGCAATGGGGACAACCCTCATGGTCACCTAGTGGGGAATGCTGGATGTGCAGTTCAACTGTGGCTGATGACACACATCAGAAATGCACACACACATGAACAGGAATGCCAAAATGAGGCACACGCACAAACAGAAAATGTAATCTAGCATGTGTTTGTGTCACTCAAGTCGCAGTTCTGGTGCTTGGACACATCTGGTGGAGCATTAAAGCACTTGTCAACTACATGTACCAGAATTGTCTGTGGCCTAGGTCATCTGTGTCACACACACACACACACACACACACACACACACACACACACACACACACACACACACACACACACACACACACACACATGACAGTTTATATACATAGTGTGAGTGACTGTTTATGTATGTGTTTTACTGCAGAACAGTTCAAACACAGCAAAGTCTGTCAATAATGGACATTCATCATAGTTGTACAACCACCTTGGTGGATATGCATGCAGACCTCTCATTGCTTATGTGATACAGTGATGTACTTCAAAATACCATTGTAAATGCAAATATCAAATGACAAATGACATAGCACTTGTCTATATGTACACATTGTTACCCATTATACATATTGGGGTCTAATACCTATGTGTTACTGTTGGTATAGTATTTGTAGTAAATGTGGATAACTAACTCATTTTAGCCTTATAGGTTTACAGCATGGGTTGGATAACACGTATCCGTCTGTATGATACCCTTGTGTAGAATAACTGTGTCATGTAAAGAATGCATTGTAGGCCACAGTATGAATTTCCAGATGTGGACAGGAATATCCCTATCGTCTTTGCTTGTAACTAACATGGCTATATGTCAAACAGTAATGGTCCCAACAATGTGTGGCGGTCAATACCAGTGCTTACTGGTATAGTATAGTGCATGTAGGATCCACATGCTACTGTGTGTCCTACATGTGTGGGTCAGTTGTGAACATATCATATAACAATTGGTTATTCAGACTGTTGAGGTCGTGTCTACTACTATAATGCAAAACAATCACAGATAGTAACAGTATCACCCATAGCACCGTGTAAAACCATAGCAATCACACATGTGTAGACAAGTACAACAATATGTGTATTATAATGCATTCTGGCTACCAATAGAAACTATGAAGTGTTAACAGTGTGTAATACAGGGCATGTCACCATTCCAATGTGTCCACTATACATGTACATGCAGACAGTGCACCTTCACCATGTTCACAATAAATACATGAAAATCTGTACTACAAACATCACACACATACTGCACACTCTGAAACACATGCTGCCAATACTACACATGTCAGTCAAATGGCACATGGATGGATAATAAATCTTCAGAATTAACAGTGCTGTACACTATACTACATTGATGATCATAGCTGTAATGCATCATGCCTGCTTACATACACCTAGAAGGAAATCACACTTTGTGTTAACAACATTCTAACATTATTACAGTGCTATGAAGCCACCCTGTGCATCAGCACCAAGTTAGTCTGTTCCTGCATCAATGTTACACATTACAAGAGGTGGCACAGGTGTCATCATATGCACAGGGTGTGTTGTTTCTTTTCCAGAGTCTGTCATTGAGCCATCCAATCAACATGTATGTATTTGTATGTGTGTGAGGGACAACAGTTTTTGCATGGCCCAATGTTGATGCAATGTGTGTGTGTATGTGTTATCCCTAGCTGTTTGTTTTATGTGTGTGTCTCATGTACACAGTTTCAGCATGTGTCAGCCATATAAAGGAGGTTGTGGGACAGTCAGATACTGTACCTGCCAGTCTGTACCGATCGCCATTTCTGGCCATGTATACCCCTCCATGCATTCAACAATATTCCAGTCCTGCACCTGGCAATGTATACACATACATTCTTGGGATCTGTATCACAACCTGTGGATAAACAGGAGTCAGTAATGTTAACCTGATTTGCATAGTATTGTCATTTAATACATAGTTATATGAGCCATACTCATCCTCCAAAGTAATAACCACTGCTGACTGTTGCTGAGATGTGCACACGACCGTTTAAAGGTGCTGTACTATCATTGTTTTCAATGTCCCTTGTAATACCCAGCAACAAAATAACTGGTCACTACACAACTATAACCCAGGATCACTACAGCACACAGTATGTGCACTATCACAGAGCCATAGCAGATTTAGATACATCCAAGGTGATCATGTACAGACAATCCAGCATATTCAATAGTGCTAATATCCACATACATATTTTATATATATATATATATATATATATATACACACACACACACACACACACACACACACACACACACACACACACACACACACACACACACACACACACACACACTTGGCAGGGTTGAGGATTAGAACACAGACCTAACTACCTTACACTACAGCATTACGCATGTACAGAACACGCTACCATGATTACTAGATCACAGCAGTCATACAGGCATACATCTAGCTTGCTGACATCAGCATCAGAGGCAAAGACGCTGTACGGATTCTTTGGAGAGTGAATAGTGTAAAAGCAATGTACTGTTGTCATGCAGCGGGAAACACACACACACGTGGCTGGATTGGGATTAGAACACAGACCGAACTACCTTATCACACTACAGCATTATGCATTTACAGAACGCTCTACCAAGATTACTGAACACAACACTCCCAGAGGCATACTTCTAAATGGGTGACATCACCCACAAAGGCAAAGACGCTGATAGGGAATGTATGTAGTGTGAGGCATCTAAAAGCATTACTGTGTCCCCAGGCAGCTGGAAACACACACACACACACACACACACACACACACACACACACACACACACACACACACATGGCAGGGCTGGAAGTTGAACATACACCTAACTACCTTATCACACTACAGCATTATGCATTTACATAATGCGCTACCGAGATTACTGAACACAGCACTCCCAGAGGCATACTTCTAGGTGGGTGACATCATCCGCAAAGACGCGGATAGGGAATGTATGTGGTGTGAGGCATCTAAAAGCATTACTGTGTCCCCAGGCAGCTGGAAACACACACACACACACACACACACACACACACACACACACACACACACACACACACACACACACACACACACACTTGGCAGGGCTGGGAGTTGAACATACACCTAACTACCTTATCACACTACAGCATTATGCATTTACAGAACGTGCTACCAAGATTACTGAACACATCACTCCCAGAGGCATACTTCTAGGTGGGTGACATCATCTGCAAAGGCAAAGACGCCGATAGGGAATGTATAGAGAGTGAGCAGTCTGAAAGCATATTACTGTCCCAAGGTAGATGTAGACAAACACATGGCAGTGGTGTGATCGGGGCAACTAAATATCTATGGAGCACTACAACAACACTACACAGATATGGGACGCGCCACAGACAGTACACCCTTCGAGACAGCAACCAGTGTGTTCAATGTAGGCATCCATCGTAACATTGAAAATGGACATCTGTTGCCTGGATGACCACCATCGCTATACAGGATGACAATGGCCATGCCCACACGCTTATTATCACACGTCTGCTTGGAATGTACTGTGTGTCCATCTACACAATGGCGTACTGGGTGTGCTCACACACTTAGCAGTTGCAAAGGGCTGTCTTGCATGCACACGGATTCTAAACACGGAAGGGCACAGTTTGGAATGTACTGTGTGTCCATCTACACAATGGCGTACTGGGCATGCTCACACACTTAGCAGTTGCAAAGGGCCATCTTGCATGCACACAGATTCTAAACATGGAAGGGCGCAGTTTGGAATGTACTATGTGTCCATCTACACAACAGCGTACTGGGCATGCTCACACACTTAGCATTTGCAAAGGGCCATCTGGCATGCACACGGATTCTAAACACGGAAGGGCGCAGTTTGGTATTACTGCCCCACGTACATGAAGGCCACTCACATCTATTGACCAGTACACACTCTGGAGCTATCACAGATGTCTCAGGTGCAGATCACAGAGGTACACACTACAATCTACAATGTAGCCATCAGACATCACCATGATATTGGGCCAGCAATACACAGCCATACATTAACACAACACTGTGTGACTCATGACCAGTGGACTATACATAGGTCTACAGCAACTGTGCAGACTAAACATGTACCGACAGGGTTCCATCATGTGTTATGCATTGCAAAGATACCAGTGTACATAACCAGGTCGGCTCTACACATACCAGGGGCCCTGGGTCTTACACAGCTGTGACAGATGACTGTCGCTGTACACCAATGAACACACATGTTTGGCTATGTCATACATGTAATTGCAGTGGATATGTGCATGGACCACACACACAACACATATGTACATAGCATAGCTTTTGCTGTCCTCCATGCAGACAAGTGGCTACAGCAATCATACGCACACAAATGGAAGGTGGGTCCATGGCTGTTGAATGCTAACAGTACATGAAGTAGCAATGTTGACCGAGGACACATTCCCTCTGTACTAGTTACCCATGACACCCATCATATCATACAACAGTCCATGTGTTATGTATGTCAACACACATGTCCACCGATTGCAATGCATACAAACATGGCTGCATGACAGGCATGTAGGACCAACACACATGTACAATCTGTAGTGTGCATGCAGCTACCATGCATGTGCAGTAGCTGATGTAAGTAACTCATCTGTGCCTAACTACAACATGCAGTTGCAATGCAGCTCCATCATTGACACCTGTATATGGTGACATACTGACAGCACGGTAGGATGTACAGCAGGTATGGATGGATGTGTGTGTACATAAAGTGATGAACCAGCTGTGTAGATGGATGTTTGCTGGGGACGGCTCACAGGTGTGTCACACGCCATCCTACCATTACATGTGCAAACAGTACGCTATGTTACCGTTACTTGATGGTGGAGACATAAAACCTACACAGCGGTCAGGTGTTACCGACAGTAGGTCACTTGACACCTGTAACACTTACATCCTCCCGTGTGCATATTGCCGAAGGTAGCGTTGGTACACATAATGCGGCCAATACTGCTGCATGTCTGTCAGACGTATCAACATATAGCAGGTGTATCATTCACAGTACTGCCATGTGTGTTTACTTGTGTGACCATATATGCCACATATGGTGTGGAATACAACCCAATTGTTACACACCCCTGTACACTGTTGTAGAGATCTGTATATACTGCACTGTGGAAAGCATGACATAAGCAGGTATGGTGTGTATCACACACATCAGCTATCCAAATGTGTATGACATGTGTGGTCTCCACAGTGTGTGTGTGTGTGTGTGTGTGTGTGTGTATGTATGGCTGTCTGGTGCATGGAGTGAGGGTGTATGCTACCATACAGAACACACAGGATCCCTAACCCCTCATGGTGATGCAGTCCACTACCCTGTTGATGCCATCGGTCTCACCCGCACTGGCTACCTGTACATGTTCTTTCTCTGGGTGCAGAGTACTGTGAGGGTGATGACCACATAGGCAAGGGTCCTCACCTCAACACTATGGGGTGTGCATTATAGTGTTGTTGACCCCGTGAGTGTGAGCATGTTCCTGTAATGTGACAGGGTATTACTGCTACACTGTGAGGCCTCATGCTATCAAGTGGCCTCTAACATTATCATTGGCCAGACCACTGTGTACATCCCCTGCACCATGTCAACATACCTGTGATGTGACCTGGTATGGATGTCACATCTCTAGCCACTGTAGCCTATTAAACTGCCCTCATGCTTCTGGATCAGTATATGTGTGGACATCTGTGGTATGTTAGACTTTCCAACAGTCAGGCTGAGGCTACGTATAGCATGCTGATATTGTCATATGTGCCTGTGAGTACTCTACAGTTACACATGGGAGACGGCAAACAGTGCTACCTGTAGGCACTTGCAAGTAGACCATAAGGAGGGAACCAGGGCATCATTACCAACATGCTGTTACTGTCATTACCGAGACACATACTGTGAACATATAACAATGCATGCTAAACCTGTACTACATTGTATGTCTGGTGCATGTCAACAGTACACAACTAATGTAATATTCACGTCTCTCACTTTTCTCACACAACTAATGTAATATACACTTCTCACTATTCTGTTCACTCTGTGCATCAGACCATTTGTGCATGACCCTGCACCAATGGTGTGGATGACAGGGATGCAGCACAGGCTTCATCATATGCACAGGGTGATAATGTTTGCCAGGGACATAGGCTGCACCAATGGATGACATCATGTGTGAGGGTAAGGGCCAGTGATATGATTGGACATGTCTGTTCAGTATGCATGTGGGTGTTGTGGTGCCCTACAGATGTCTTTGCTGTGTGCGTGTATGTGTGCACACAGTTCTGCCTTTTGTGAGGCCTACACAGGGTATTATTGACAGCTCCAGATTGTACAGACCAGGTTATACAGCTCACTGTGTCTGGCCACGGCCACGTGACCTGTGCCTGCCAGGGGTTGCACGGGCACTACCAGGCAGAGGTACAGATTGGCTACTGTCCGACAACACATGTCCACTGGAACCATGTCCCCACTGGGAATGTCCAGGGCCATGTCCACATGGCCTGCTGTGTCGTGGTGTGGACAGCGCAGCATCAGCTGCACTGCTACTGCTACCGGCACTATGGGAGCAGGCATGTGAGGTGGCACGCTCACGTTGACCTGCACTAGGTGGTGTAGCTGGCCTACGTCCACGTGGCCTATGCCTCACTCCTACCAGATGTTCCAGCATAGACAGCTCACGCTCGCGGATTGCAATGCCACGGTCAAGGATTCCGAACATGTTACCCAATCGCCTGTCCAGAACATCAGCAATCTGCTGTTGAGCATTTGCCAATGCCTGGATGTTGACATTTAGGGTACGGCGAGCAGCCCTCTGCAGCCTCTGCCCTTCTCTGTTCTGCTGCTCAGCATGTGCCTGTGCAGCCATTACAGTCTGGAACATGCGTCTGGTGATACCAGCTGCTGCACTCTGTCCTGCAGCTGCATGTCTGCCAGAGGTCCTCCTACGAGCAGCACCGGCCACATGCCTGTGTGGCACATCTGCAGTCATTACACTGACACCATGGTGTGTAGACACACCTTCTGTAGCCACCACACGTTCCTGTTCCATGCTAACAGACGCTGACTGTCCTTCCTCTATGGCCACTGGTGATGCGGTATGTGTTGGCAGCAGAACTGTGTGTGGGGAAGAGGGGGACACAGCTGGGATGGCAACCACTGGCACAGATTCAGCCCCTGACAACCCTGCCTATACCTCATGCATATGTTCATCACTGCTAGAATCTGTGGGGACACTAACATCAGATGGACCGCAGGAGGGTAACGCACCTACATCACCTGTGAATGCAAAGAAAGACTCTAAGCTACAATAGACACACACAGACACACACACACACACACACACACACACACACACACACACACACACACACACAGACACACACACAGACACACCATGCATGTGATTTGACAGATGGCATGCAGCATGCCTGTGGTACAGCATAGGGCATGCAGCTCAGACATTGATTGTGTTAGTAAGCATACCTCCCTGGAGTGCACACTACAGCAAGCAGGTGTCATATCAGTAGCCAGGCAGTTCACACAATCATGGTAGTATGCATGCATCCCTGTGATACACCATGTGGACAAGAACAGGATAACAGTACACATGGCTGACGTGACCTTGACATGTAATCTGCTGATGTGTGCATTAACATGCATACATGTCTGACACAATGGTGTCCTGATGCATGTACAGTATCGTAATGGGCATCAAATTGTGGTGTTGTCTGTATGCCCTACAGATAGAATGTATGTTTAGCAAATGTGCATGAGCATGGAAGGGTAGTGTGAGCCGTCTACATTGCTATACAGTGTGAAATACAGACACTGTGCCATTGCATGGCATCATGAGGCATCTATATTGCTGTACAATGCATAATATGTACACATTGCATAGCCATAACTGCATGCATACTCATGACATAACTGTGGATTGTGACCCACAATGCTGAGGTGTTCACACACCAAACCATGGTGTGTCAAGTGACAGGTCACTGGAGGACCTACAGATGACACCCCTGCACAACAACTACAGGGTCTTAGCTGCCTGGCTACCATGCCCACACATAGCGGACATGTCAATTCACCATTTCCCATGTGACAGTGATGTACCACACACACGAGGTGCACAGCTAAGGGTGATGTCCTACAGCAGCAAGGGAAATGTACAGTATCTGTGGCCTGATGTGGTGTCAATGACTGTGGAAGCTGTACAGGTGACTACTGTCATGCTATGACACAGTCGTGATGTTCAACAGATCTTATATGGTAGACTTCAGTGACACCTCCACTAGCTGTGCACAGGCTTTTAGGATGTCCAGTGTACCACATCAACTGTATAATCAGTCAACTAAGGCTATAATTGGACCATGTGTAGACAATGTGCAACAGGGTGTATACACATCACATCTACTGTGTGGCTACGTGTCTCTGGCCATCCCCCATGGCCATGTGTGCACAAGTGTCGGCCAAATGTGTGTGATGGCCATCTATCTAACATGTCTGTGTTGTCCCATATGACAAACACCCATAGATGTCAGATATGTCGCCATCCACAGGGCTATGCAGACAACGGGTTGTATGTTTGGTATGTGGGGTATGGGTCATGGGATAGTGTGACAATATTGCAGCCAGAACACTACGTGTCTGGAACATGTCAGATGGCACATCACAATGTGTGCACCCAATGCAGGGGCATATAACACAATGGTGACACCTGTGGGCTGCCCATTTCACAGCTCACTGTGTGGTACTGTTTGCATACCACACATATTGTTCCAATGCATACTACATATGCCTCCATTGTAGAACACCTCCACCATTGTATGCACAGCTGACCACACATGTAGCAATGACAAATACTGTGGTTTCAAGTCGGTGTATCATTTAATTTGTATATATTGCACATGGGTGGCCTGTGTGAATTATGGGTGATGCGACCTGTATATTGTGACTGCAACGAACATCAAGTGTGCAAGTGTTAACTGGCCACATGGCAAATAAATCTATGCTTTAACATGCCTGATACTGATGACAGTCTCACCTGCAACAGACTCATGTCTGTGCGGCACGCCAGAGGTACCTGTATAGGGGGATTATGCACGTGTGCATACACAGGGTAGCATACTGTAGTATGCAGCATGTGTGTCCGCATACCTTGCATATATTGTTACTTTACATAATGTACAGTGACACATGCAACTAAATGGGATATAATAGCAATATGTGCAGTACTGACTTACCAGGCAACTCCAGGCTCATTGGTTGGGAGACACCCACCTCCACGATGGCAGCTAGTGTTTGTGGATGCTGTTCTGAGGGTGTCCCTAGACTGGCCAGTAGTTCCTCGGTGTGTGTGAGTGGGGGCTGGGTTGGTGGCCCATCACCTTGTTCCACCTTGTTCCCTGGCGATTGCAGTGGCACGCTGTTTTGCATGTCGTATCAAGTCCATGCAGTGTCTGTGCACCTGCTGGTAGGTGCGGTTATGGCCACCCACATCGTTCACCCTCCTATGAAGATCCTGCCACAGGTCGTCCTGCTGCTGGGCATGCTGTGGCACATGGCTGAACAACACCTCATAGTTCTCATGGAGGTATGGGATGAGGACATCATCCTCCTGGCGGCTGTATGCTGGAAGGCATGTACGAGGCATTATCTGTAAGATATAATGATGGTGACAGGTCACAGTTTCAGAGATGTACAGAGATACTGCTGCACATACATTTCTATGACATCTCGTACATCTGCACAGTTATCTTCGCAAATCATCATGACACTGACATGACTGATGTGTTTGTGTCACATACATGTAACACCTGTTATGCATTGGATATCATCACCGTATATGTGTGTCACTTCATTACAGTGTTCATAATCCATGTGAATGCTGTCTTGATGTGGGCATGTCTATTTGCCTGCACTGGTGTTCTTACCTATCTGCACATGCCTGGATGTGTCCATGGTAATGCTGTTGACCTTGATGCTGTGTATATGTCACATATCAACACAGACACAGCCTTAATGGACTTGAGCAGTGACAATGCACACATACGCATGGAAACCTGTACATGCATGTGTTTTGCCATATACATCTACACAGCACTGTACAGCTGTTCAACATCCTGCCATGGATCACCTGTGTTGCACATGTGATAGACATGGGACAATGGCTAGTCGGACGTCATTCGCAGGGATGGTTATCAACCATAGCATGTACGAACAAGGTTTCCTAGCTGTAACAGACAGCCATTATGCCACCGCGAGGTGCATCAGTGCCATATTACTGATCCAGACAGTTGATACTACATCTACCATGCGGCCATCACACCATGTGTGACTGGGATGACATGTGTATCTTTGATGGACAGGGTTGCATGGTTTGGCAGGAGTATGTCACATGTATGGCACAAGGATCTGTCCAGCATGTGGCGATCCTAGTATTTGGATGGTGGATGTCCATGATGTATGTCTTACAGATCAGGGTATGGACATGTAGCATGTCCATCATCATGATGTAGCAGATGTCTTTATGCAAGGTAGACAGCATGCTGCATAGTGGAGGTGAGGATTGTGAAGTCTGGTATCACCCATCCACACATGACTATTACCCCTTAAAGGTGATATGTGATCCAATATTGGTCTCCCCAGTGCTGTATATGCCTGTCCAATGATCTCCGTGCTCATGGATGGCACCCTGTCATGACATGGGTACCTCGTATGACTACCTAAGGGGCCTGGAGACGTCACCAGGTCAGGGAGGTGTACTGCACAGTACCATCCCTTACACAGTGTCCATAATGTTGACCACAGCCTAGGTGGTAGGTAATGGGTACAGGGATGTTCACCTAGCGGTGACAATGCTGATATCATCCATCAGAATGTGCACATATGTCACACACCTCACCCACACAGCCCATTCTGTATGTTGTTCACAACACTGACACAGCTATTCCTCATAGGTCATGGCCATTCACATCCTTACATACACAGATGACTAACATTTGTCTGTGTGATATGGGCTACAATGAGGGTGGAGTACAACACATTAATCCTGTTCTACTGTAGCTGGCACTGGTGTGATATGCACATGTCACTCTGGCACCTTTTGTAGTTGTGAGTCTGTCAACAGGCCACTGGTAGAACACTCCTGTGACATACAAAGGTATTTGTAATCAAACATCCGTACTGTCTTGTACATCTATACTGCTAACATCTACAGTGATAATGGTTCATGGACATGCACACCATACTCAGCAGGGTTATAGTGCGGTGCCACCCATTATGACTGTCGTCACCACTTGTGGGTTGATATTATCCAACACCCTATCTGTATTGTATGGTCATGCTAGGCACTTGTTCAGAACTTGTGAGCATGTCATGAACTACTGATTAATATAGCACCCATTCCACTCCATTTCCCATAGGTACACTGGTTGTCCTAAACTTTCCAGCTTGCTTATGGTACAACAGCTGTTGTACACACGTAACTCACATATCCTGTGAGACATGGTTGTATATACAGGCATGTCCAACTGTCACGTACCAGTGCTGTTGCCTGTCTATATGATGGATTTGTCATACATGTGGCAATAGAGCAATTGTCTCATGTACACATTCAATGCCCACCTCCCAACATACGGCACTACAGCCTGTGGGGGATGCACTTATGCAGCCCTGCTGGGGGTAATGCTGTCACCAACCCTGACTGCACCTGGCAGTCATGTGGGGATGTGTAACATTCGCAACACACCCCACTCATCACATAGTCTCACATGATCTCCACCAGAGGCCACACATACGAGGACAACTTGTGCACTACCTCTCCATACTCTGTGTAGGCACCAGAGGCAGCCCCCATCATGGAACACAACATCACCAACTTATAGCCCACAGACTCATGTGTGCCCATCACATACAGCCAATAGGGTGTTATAACATACACAACACACCAGTCATAGGTGACTCTGTAGGCGGTCACACTGCAGTTTCACACAGCAGGCTACACAAGGTGATAGTCGCTTACATCTTGCTGTTGGGTAACTGGTTCTGCAACATAACCTATGCACCCATGCCACACCTCACCAGGTATGATGTGACTGTCATTCTCCATGTTAGTGTGACTGCCCTGAGATGCCACTTCACAGACTACGTGTGCAGGGACATGCAATAGCTCCCCGGTCTTGTAGCCCTGAAGGTGTGGGCCAAGCCCTGGGGAGCATTATGCATTCATCCGGACCCGATACCACTGTACAATGACTGACTGTGTCACTTCAACAGTTGCCTATGCCTCTACTGTCATTCCACAGGCATCTGGTATCTGTCCGCTTTGACTGACCTGGTCAAACACAATGCTTTGGCACAGATGACCTGCACCTGTCAGCCCTGGGAGTACAGATCACATGTAAGGCTCTTGCTGCTTCTATACTGCCTGTCTTGCACAGTTTCCAATAACAGTCACCGGCAGAATGGGAACTGGCAAGCAAGACATGGAGTCATGTGACTCAATGCTTGCATCTTCCTCTGTGACGCACGCAGGCAAGGCACACCTTATAATGCACCACTCCAATATCTCTGCAGTGACTGGGACCTGCCTCTAGGCTCTGCAGACCACACCTGCAATGACATACCCCACGGTTACCAGACCTCATTTGTTGGTGTACTGGACAGTAGGGCTGAGACAGCTACTACTGATGTGTGACTGACAGTACCCCACACTTAACTGGGATAGCCACTCATGTACCGACACATCCATGAGTCATAACCTCCACTCAACTGGATAACCCCATACACATCACCTCCAAGACCAAAATTAACCTTGACATGAACACTACCAACATGTGACTGGTGTTCCACAATTGGGGTCATCCCCTCTTTGGTGGATTCCGAACATATGCTAATCAACCTTGTTATCCACATCCCGGCACCACACCCTTCACGGCATACACAGTACATGAGTACTACAACACCTACTACAGACATCCTATGACAGCGGTTGTTAACATCATGACACCTTTGCAGATGGACAATGCACATACAAATGCTGAAACATACCCCAGTGCACTTCATTAGCACGTACACGACTGCATGGATCATGCTATTCCACACAGAGCCATGATGGTACACACCAGATAACAGACACCACTCTGGTGGTCAAGTTCCATAGACATAATGTAAAACAACAGGTGGAGGCTGTTGCACAGTGGTGTACAATCGATAGGGCCACGGGATCCCTCATCACATACTCCAAGACTAGCTACGTAAACATTACTGCGACACATTCGGGGGTGTACCACAAGGCATTATGGTGGTATGTCAGTAGTCAATGGCAATACCCACATCTGCTCTCACATACAACAGTCACTCAGGAACATTACAGGCCCAGGTGATGTTGGCAATATGCTGGTGGATGGATTCAATGCTAACATTACACCCTCTCACTCACTACAGGGCCACAATCCATGCAGGAACATTGCGGTGTCCCTGCAGTCACACCTACACAGTACTAACCTGCACTCTATATGTCCTGGGACACTGGCCCCATGTCACCTTCCAAAGTCCCAGGCTGTGATGTCCACAAACCTCTGAATGACATGTCTCCCCACTAGGCCACCATATTCAGTAATAGCCTTGTATCAGACATTGTGGCCCCTGAATGGCACACAGCAACATTTATCACACTCCACACAGGTGGCATCACAATGCATGAGTGGGATAGTCCTACACACCTGACTGGGCTGTTCTGCATGGCTATGGGGCACATTATCAAGGACGTCATTCACAGAGACATTGTTGGGCTCCGGTCCTTTGAAGCCACCCGGGTTGGACTTGTTAGGGCCAGAGCATGGCCCCTACACCTGGTGGACTCCTTTCATACAGTTACCAGGGTAGTTGATGATGGTATGGGAGGACACACATCCTACATTATCCTCTCATTGCCTTTCAGCACCATTCTCCATTCTGGTATTGACAACATACACATCCACCTGCACATCGTACCCTATGTCTCAGGATGTTATGCAATGTGGCTCATGGACAGGACACACACAGTGAGGGTAGCATACCATAGTACCTACTGCATTTCAGTTACATTTGGCATACCACAGTCCTCAGTCATAGGGCCCCTCATGTTCAGTATATGCTTCCCTGAGGTACAGGCTAGCACAGAGGGACTTACCCTGCCTAGCTTTACAAACCCCTGCATACACAGTGTCATGATTGATCCACTAGCTGATACTGACTCCATCCATATGGGTGTCACTGTGACAGATACCTGATATGAATATCATGGCCTCAAGCTGCATGACACAAGGTGCATGAACATCACGTTTGCATTACACCATTCACCCACTGACTATTACATAGGTGGTAGTCCCCTACATACATGTCACACTGTACATGGTTGTAGTACACACGTATGTCGCACCCACTCCTGTGGTTACCATATTGCCACTGTGGCGTGGATAACCTTCTACGTAGCCACACTTAGCTGTACTGGGTGTGTAGCTGGTACATAGGCACCCATTGTACCTCTGAACTCAAGACTTCTACACACATTCAAGGGTACACCACCCCATTTAGGGTGTACCTTACACAACAGCTACAGCTTTACATACCACAACATTAACACGCCATGATGTTTATTGAGCTCCGACAGCTAAGGTATGCATCTGAACTACGGACACCAAGTCTGTACACATTTGCATACTACATACTCAGGGGTGACCTCTGCTGAACAGACAGGGCCCATGTCCACAACAATATTAATGGATATGCTCCACATACGTGACATACGCAAATGCCACTGTGAGCAACATGCTCATGGATATGTGCACACATGCAACAATGAGTGGGATGTGCTTGACGGTTACATTCCCAAACCAGACACTCACCATGCTTTGGAACATGAGTCCTATGTACATCACACAGGGACACTCAGTAGCACTGTTCATGTGATACCTCCCTTGGTGGTTGGGAGACACATGTACGCCAGGGATCACTGCAGTGGCTGTACTGTGCAGAGGTGCAGGTAACACATGGCTCTGCTGTTCACAGGACACTACCTTAGAGAGGTGCCACTGGTGTGAACACTGTAGTTGTGCTTACACATAGACTTGCCAGAATGCATAGTACCCCACTATGAACCTGTGAAGCTATTACATGTCCTTTGTGCATGGTTACTTGGTAGCCCTTCCATTTAGATTAGCTATCATGCTATTACAATGTCCCGTGCCTACAAGCCACATGTATCCTGTTATTGTACATGCCAATAGACGATACCTTTGGTATGCATGATATGCCTGTTATGCTGTGTAGAATATCCAACATATCTACCTACAATACTGTACATTACACATATTTTACGTAGTATCCCATAATGCAAAGCATACTTGCACAGCAGGACCACCTTAGACATGTTATTGTCATTATATGCCCATACACATTCCTACTGTGATAGTATATCAACATATACTATCCCCGGCTATGGCACGTACTTGTTGGACATACCCTACCACTGACGGCGGGTTGTATGGAGTTGTTCTGTTTAAAGCCCTCATGTAACATCCCTTGTGGTGTCTGTGATGTGTACCTTGTGGCCCACTGCTGGACGCACAGTTTCTACAAGCTTAGGTATGCTCAGCAAGACATCACTACATAAATACCTTTTCCCACTTTATGCATTGCGGACACTTTTAATTAATGCAAACCAGGCTATGCATAAATTAAATAATTAATACAAAACATGCTATACATAAACTTACATACCGAGTGTCCTACGTACCTTGTTATCATTACGGACTTTCGTCTCTATTTCTCTCACACTGCTTAAACAGGTATTTTGTATGAGCATACGGTTTGAATGTCTGGCAAGTCTTCCTTATATACATTGATACCTGTAACATGGGGTTTCCTGCTGCCTATTGGTGTTCCTGAGTGACTAATTACTTGCATATCGGCTGTGCAGCTACTCCATTCACCATTTACGTGGCAACAGTGGGGTATAATTGAATTCTCCACTTGAGCGTTGCCCATTTGCCCTACCTTCGGAGAGATGGCTTGTATTGTGTTTTATGTGCAATTGCAACTGCTATACATAGAGACAAGTATACTTTGGATTCTGTCCTCCATGGATTGTGTGTGACAGCTAGAGTATGTGGTTCAACATGTGGGTGTACCTGTCATCCCAACATCTGTTAACGGACTATTGCAAACAAAAGCTGTAACATCGCTGTTTGTTCCATTATACAATGGCTGCAATTTTGCATGGCACCTTTAATTGTGTCTCTCACAAGGTAAGTTGATGGTTCTGCAGATGTAATTGACTGACTGGATGTTTGTGCTGTTATTACAGTCTGTATTGCTATAGTTTCTAGTGTGGGGGATGTCAGTGGGTGTACGTAGCATATACAGGATTGTGGGGAATGCATTTCTACATATTCCATATATATGTGTGTGGGCTCCATCCCTAATTAAAGAGCTATCAGTTAGTAGACTTATGTTACGGGATTGTACATTGGGCCGTTGTTAATTGGTTTCTATATAGTATGCAGGTGAGGTTGATACTTCCATACCTCCAGAATTGCAGTGCTATGTAAAGGGATATGTCTACATGACAGCTATCCCGTGTATTTCTGTCCCAGATATTTGCAGTCATTGCGGTTGTGTTGGTAACAGAACCACTTTGCCATGGGTTGCCACCTTTTCATATGGCCATTGTTGGACACTTGTGGGACACACAGCAGTGTTTACAGGCCAACACATAGCCATGGTCAGTATACAGGATAGCACATACTTTTATCCTCTATACATACCTATTGTTGTGGGACTTTGGCTACTTATCATATTGCATGTAACATTCACGTTTCTTACATACAGGCATAACCATTTAATGCAACTATTACTTTATATATGGGACATATTAATGTCCTACGATCTCGGATATTTGCCCTTTGTAATGTTTTATGTCAGGACACACCTGCGCAGGGAGGGGCTGTCCCTCCTAATGTAGGACAGGTGGTAACCGTATGCCTACGGCTAGCTATACCCACACCTACCGTAATGATCTACCTTCGAGTTGACACTAACAGACACATGATGCGGACACACACACACACACACACACACACACATTACAGTCACATGGGGACCGCACACGGCACCCTCAACACACATACACAGACTACGGCACTCACAAACACAGTTTAACACAGTACCTACGTGGGCCGCAACACCGGCAGCGGTAACTAAATGTCCATTCATATCATCATACTATTACTCGCAGTTATACTGTTCCGGTACTGTGTTCTTTTGGTCTTTCAGCCTCATGGTTACGCATGTCGGTATGTTACACATTCCATAGCTGGCGGTATCCTAATTATTTGTACCTCCAAGGTGTTATGAATGTCGTTGACCTATCTATATATATTTGCAGATATCGCTGAATCTGTATATATCAACATATATCACTCTATCGCCCTTTCTATCTGTATTATATATATGTATATATCTGTACACACACATATATATATATATATATATATATATATATATATATATATATATATATATTTATATCTGACGGGGAAAGTGACAGGCAAGTTAAACCTTTCATTGTGTACTTGTTGGTGTATACTGTTTCCTGGACTCCGCATGTTTGTGTCTGTACCTGTCACATTACACACCTGCCGTAGGTTAGGGTTACCAGCTGTCCCACTCTGCGAGGGACAGTCCCTCTTTGGGCAGTTGTGTCCTGCAAAATATTTGTAAACATGGCAAATGTCCTGAGATTTTAGAACATACTTATTTCCTATAGTTTATGTAATAGTTGCATAAAACAGTTATTCTGTATCTGAACCACCTATATGTTATAGAAACAGAATAAGTAAGTAAACATTACAAGAATGAGCTTTTATCTAGGCAAAACAGTGCAGTTCTGATTTTCGTACTGGGCGGGTGTATGTGTCGGCCTGCAGACATCTGACATATGTCCCACAGTGGTCATTTGAAGAGGTGGCAACCCTACCATGGGTACATATTGGCTAGCAATAGTGTTAGGTGATTCTATACATGATTGCATGTTCTACACCTGGCAGTGGTTGTTTTACCCTTCAGAGCAGGCGCTATTAGTATAGGGGTGAATAATGCTGGTTTCACCTGTTCTGGACATCACTGACCGTGATCTGCGTGATATTCGGAGTAGCTTATCCCTATTTCACGCATATCCATATAGTCATATTTAAATGTCGCTTACCAGCAGTGGGCAATGCATATTCCCACTAACGTGTGCTAAACATGATCTGATGACCTGCATCCGACATGCATTACTTGTGCCTTCGGGATTACTTTACATCCCTTGCAGGATGTGGGACCGGGCACATGCATGATGGTCACTGCATTTAACACATGGCCGTCTGGGATTTGTACACGTGTTATGTCATTTTGTATGTGGAGTATACTATGGCTGCTACTCCATACTGCACTCACCTGGGTAACTCAGTTAGTTTACATATTGATGAGTCCAGTTAATGGTATGTCCATGTGATGTTTACTGGATGTGCTCCGGCATTGGGTATTTATATCCCAGTGAGCCACACACGATACTGTGCTACACCTTCAAACGACCGTGGGTGGAGCATGCTGGGGTGACGAATACCTGTCATGGGTACACCCCATGCCTTGACACAACATCCATGATTATATTATGTGGAGCCCCTCATTAACGCAGCAGGGAATCCGTGCTGAGTGTGTGCAGAACAGTGCTTACACACATGTGCTCCCATGAATGCCTCTGCTCCTCTAAGCGACAGTTGGTTACTCGATGTTGTGGCGACAGCTGACACTGTTTGCCCCATTTTGTGTATGGCCTCTGACAATCGGCCGTGTACCTACCGATGTACCTGGGAACCTATACACACAGCACCACCATATGCTGACAGGCACATGTACTGTTCAGGTGTTGACATTCCGTGTTCCAATAGCTGTTGTGTGTACAATGTTTGATGGCTGCCTATGTAGGATTCACACAGTGGGCCACCTATACATTACAATTTACAGGTGGTCGTGTTTGTGTGCCATCCATTTTACTGTGTGTGCAGGTGGAGAGGTGTGTCAGTCTGTAGGGGCCTACACTGTCAGAGTATGTGCTATATGTTCCCTCTTTGTCAAGGCGTAGGCATATTGGGCATGCCTCCATCTGCCTACTGGGGCTGGCACAGTGTGTTCATGGTCTGAATCCCTCTGTGCCTGTGATGGCCTTGGACATTGTGGTGGGCTATGACGGCCTTCACCATTTTGTCCCTGCTGCAGCTGTTTCCGCAGGATCATATTATGTAGCATGGCACATACTATGATGATGTGGGCACACGTGCCTGGAGACTACTGCAAGGCTCCACCAGATGTGTCCAAGCACCGGAACCATGATTTCAGCATCTCGAACACAAGCTCTATGATGATTCTGGTTTGTGCGTGTGCCTCATTATGGCGTTCTTGCATGAGTGTGTGTGCATTTCTGATGGGAGTCATCATCCACGGCTCCAGTGCATAGCTAGCATCCCCCACAAGGTGGCCATGTGGGATGTCCCACCTGACAAATACCTGATACAGCTGTGAGGCATGCCAGATATGGGAGTCATGGTAGCTTCCAGGGCTGCCAGCACACACATCCATGATAATGCCCTGGGCATTGCACATGACCTGGCGGCAGTTGATGGAGTGGAATCCCTTGTGGTTTATGTAGTGCCTACCATGCTCACTGGGTGGTGACTTGATTTGTATGTGCGTGCAGTCTATTGCAACCAGTACCTCCAGGTAGTGTGCCACATGGTGGAAGTGATGCATATTGCTGGCCAACTCCTCCTGAGTTTGGGGGAAGTATATATGCTCATCGGCATGTGGTAACATGGCATCCAGGAACTGGTGTAGTACCCTGGATGCTGATGTCTGTGAGATCCCCATTATATCTCCAGTTGGCCTTTGAAAGGTACCTGTGGCTAGTATTCGCATGCTTACAAATACCTTCATGTCCACTGGGATGGGTTCCCCTCTGTTGTTTCTGGTTCTCAGGCATGGCCGGCACAGCTCCACTATTTGCTGTAACATGTCCCTGTCCACCCTGTAACACTCTACTATCTCCAGATCATGTAGCCCCTGGTAGGTTACCCTTGGTCTTAACACTCTTCTCCTCCTCCGGGGCCTGCAGTGGTTGTCGGCATCATCCTCCACAACACCATCAGTCTCTAACACATGCTGATGAATCACAGCTATGGCAGCTCCCAACATGTACATTTTAAAAGTTCCCCGTGTGTTTACACCTATGGTGCAGTGTTTGGGAATACACAGGTGTGTGTAGGGTGCTTTCACACTTTATACTATTGTGCTGTGAACACCGATGATGTCATAGGGTGTGTATGTACGATCGTAGCTACAGGGTTTCTTATGTGTTTTACTACAGGAACTACTATTGTGGCGTCTTTGGTGTTGAATTACATTTAGCTGCTGTGGATTACCTCTTGCCCTTCCCTTTACATTAATTCACATTTCACCTCCCATTTTCTGGCATGCATCCAGCAGCCTGCTTTCATTTGTACTTTCCTAGACCTGGCTTATCTTGCGTAATGTGTTCTTTTGCCGGTCTACTCTAGGTTTTCTTTGCTTGGTTATGACAGATCTCCTATCTTTGCAATCCAATGTCTCCCCTCCTTTCTTTGCATTCCAATGCATCCCCTATCTTGTTTTGGAGGTTTCTACAAGCAGACTTGTCAGCTGCCATCGATTGGCCGTGAGTTAATTGGTGTTCATTGCTCATTAGTACGCCAATTACCCTACTTCGGAATTTCCTTCTTTTCTTCCCCTGACCTTTCTGTTTGTGCTATTGTTCACGCTGTGTGCATCCGCTTACTGAGTTTTGGGCACGTTTACATCCCCGTACACATGCGCTTTTGGGCACCATGTGTGCTCTCAGCTAATCGATTCTATACCTTCCTCCCCACCCCTGTCCTGCAGCGTTGTTTAGCAATGGCCAGGCCAGATTTGCATTGCTCCAATGTGCTTACTGCTACAGTGGCACACCCCTCTGCTGATGTCATGTATCTCCTCTGAGCCATTCCTTGGTGTTATAGCGCTGCGCCATATGGTACAACCTTCATCCCGCGGGACATTTGCGATTCAGTATTATTTGCCTCATTTGCATGACATTGACTACTAATTCATAGTTACCACGCCGGACACTGTCGCAGGCCCTTAGCAACCCTTGCACCTTGGTTGTGGTGTTCCATGCCTACCATTGTGTATTATGGTGTAAACCTGATTTGTATTACATTGCAATTTTATGACATTTTTATGTAATTTCTTTATGTTCCAGTTTGCACACACATGCCCTGCAGTTGTACTGTGCGTTACTGTGGACATGACATTAAATGTTGTTTTTTAGGTGTTGTGCATCTTTTATTATGCCATTGGCTGTGTATTTAGCCATTGGCATATGTTAACTTTGTAATACATGAGTCTGGTCCGCTTCTATAGCTCCGATGTTCTGTTTGGGAAAATGTAAACGGTGTTTTTTGGTTTACATTTCCGTGGGCTTATGCTACACCTGCACAACTTCATGAATCACTATCTGCCTTCATTTGCATGGTGTGACACTGCGCATGGGGTGATTAGCATACCTATGCCGAGGGCTGCGCAGTTCTGGCGTACGCCAGTAGTGCATGTGGTATTGGATCATACCTGAATCGTTCGACGGCCATATTTGGTATTATTCCACCTATGCTACGCCTGCGCCTGGCACAAGCTTCATGAATCCCGGGGCATGTCTTCAGTTTTATCTAATAACTTCTTTCTTTGAGCAAATTCTAAGGCATCTTCTAGTGTATTAAAAGTTTTCTGTCCATCAGGCAAAAAAATCCTAATTGTGGCAGGGAAAATCAATTGAGCTTTACTATCCAATTTCTTCAAAACTTTTTATAAATGGAATGCAGGCTTTTCTTTTACTCATAACCGGAGAAGCATAGTCATTATCAAACCTGATGACATTAAATCCTTATTTTGGCTGGAAAGGAATTTAATGATGGAGCTGGGAATTGGAGTTTTTTTTCAGTAAATACATAGAAAGAGATCTATGGGCTCTCTCAATAACAAAAGAGAGAGCATCTGGCAGGTAAAGAGATTTTTGGTAACCAGTTAATCAAAAACTGCAACATAATGTCCCCTTCTTCTTTCTCCTGATGTTGTTTCTTCTAGATCTACTTTCTATGTCTTCTACTTTCTCCAGCAATAAAATATTTTGTTTTAAAATTAATTATGTATGGTTTTCATTTTCTGCCATTCTTCCATCTAAGTCACATAATGCTTCCTCTATTGATGAGATCTGTGCAGATTGTTGTTTTAAGACTTCATTTAATATCCCCATTTGTTTTCTGCCATCTTCTTTCATGTAATTCATCTTGGTCCCACATTAATCGAGTTTAATAGAATGTTCTTGGATACTGCCCACAATAGTTTGTAATTTCTTTTTCACCAAATTTTCCTGAGAGTTAACTTTAGAGTGACTGATTTTGTTTAAACAGGCAATAGGACTTCTGACAGGAAAAAGTAAAAAAAAAAGTCTTAACAACTTGTTTTTTTTTCTTTCATTCAAAATATTACTGGAGTTAGTTTAGGAGGCTTAGAATATATAAGAAAATATTTTTTTTGTCGAATTTATATAATAAAATCCTGTCAGAAAGAATAAAAGGAAGCAATCAAAAACTTTGGGCTGATAGCTGATCACCATCTTGGCCACACCTCACCATTGTCATTTTTTTCACATGTGATATCAGCCTCAAGACAGTGTATACAGCCTCTGTATCTTAGTCATCTTTGATGTAGTAATCAGGGCTTCCCCATTAAATTGCCATTATAGTGCTTAAGTGACAGCTTCTTCTTTTATCATAGCAACATGCTGCTTATTGCAAATACATTGCATAAGAATGGCTTCCTGTCTCTTTTAGTTAGTGTTGTGAATTATTCTTGGTGTTTGCTTTTGAATAACTGAATATTTACTTGGTATCCAATGTTTATTAGGGTGAACCTTCTAGACTTGCGGAGTAATGTGTTTAGCAGGATGTACATCACCATTCAATTGTGTAGCAGTGTCTCTGTTGATTTAATTGAAAATAAATAAACCCACGCGACCACAGGGAGGACATACAGACTCCACATAAAAGGCACCCCAGCTGAAAATTTAACCAGAGAACCTCTTGCTGTGAGGTGGCAATGCTAATGGCTGCACCACCATGGCCGCCCAATCTACCAAATCTACTGATACCCCCTATTTCTTTTTTTTCTTTTAAAAAGAAAATGTAATGTATTAAAGAAAACAAGTGAATGTAATAACATCTTAAACATATTACCTTTTATAAATAACTCACTGCTATCTAAATAGAGATTATTAAATAGTACTATGTTATGACTAATAATAAAACATTAAGAATGTTGATAAGAAGAAAAACATGTACCTTATTGTTATTTTTGATGATGAAATTTTAAAGCTGACAACAATATTAATATGAGATTATTAATTAAATAAATAATAGCACCATTACTTTTCTTTCATTTTCTGTGCTCTTTTCTTTAAAAGTCCAACCATTTCTTGTAGCTTATCTCTTCAAACTGGTAAGAGAGCAGTCCATGTCTTCAGTTTTGTCTAATAACTTCTTTCTTTGAGCAAATTCTAAGGCATCTTCTAGTGTATTAAAAGTTTTCTGTCCATCAGGCAAAGAAATCCTAATTGTGGCAGGGAAAATCAATTGAGCTTTAATATCCAATTTCTTCAAAACTTTTTATAAATGGAATGCAGGTTTTTCTTTTACTGGTGTCTGCATGAAATGATTTGGTGAAGTTTTTCACCGGATGCCCTTCCTGACGTAACCCTCCCCATTTATCCGGGCTTGGGACTGGCACAAAGGTTTTGGAGACAAAGCCAGAGAGGTAAGATTACATTGGTTTGGACATGTGCTGAGGAGGGATGCTGAGTATATTGGGAAAAAGATGCTAAGGATGAAGCTACCAGGTAAAAGGAAAAGAGGAAGGCCTAAGATAAGGTTTATGGATGTGGTGAGAGAGGATATGCAGGTGGTTGGTGTGACAGAGCAAGATGCAGAGGACAGGAAGAAATGGAAACAGGAAACATTCTTTAAAGTATTCAATTGTATTTATTACTGCTTGGTAGTAACTTGATTAAAGTGTAGCTATCATTCTAAGTCTTTTGGATTAAGCACTTGGGCTTCAGACCAGTTGTTTACATTAGGAAGGTTTGTGGCCTGCACTGTGGTGGCAGGACAGGTAGCTTACATTCTTCTAAGTTGGGAACTGCTGACTGAGGGCTCAGTGTCTGTTATTCTAAAAGTGTATTAGTTCTGGATTAAGCACTTGGGCTTCAGGCCAGTTATTTTACATTAAGAAGATTCGTGGTCTGCACTCTTGTGGGAGGAGAGGCTGGACTCTGCCCTTCTGAGCTGGGAATTTCTGGTTAAAGGTTTATAGTGCCTGCATATTTGAACTGTTTCTTACTGAAATTGGTACACCTTGTTTGCTGTAGCATAGACTAGATCCAGGCCTGCTGAATCTAGCTTTGTTTGTATGCTTGTTGTTTGTTTGCTTGTTATTTCCCTGAAATGCTAATTCCACCTAACACGCAGCATTTCAGTGCTTCTGTGGATCCCTAGTGATATCTGTATTGCTTACTGTACTTATTTCCTTGTTTCATTTGAAAGAAAGTTACTGTTTGTCGTTTTTGCATTTAAGTTACCTGTAACACATTGCATTTAAGTTACCTGGCACTTGCTCACTAAAGCAATTATATCAGTCAGCGCTAAAAAATTAAAAGCACTACACCCTCACAAACTCTCCTTGAGCACCTTGTTCCCCATTGGCCCTTTTTTTCAATTATAAAGGAATTCCCAATACTATTCTAGCCTGTCCAAAGGTCAGTTGTAAATCTCCTTTCTGGTCCAGCTGGTGAATCTGGAAATCTTGAGGCAATGTTACAACTGCCTCATGTACACAGACAACACTCTCCTCCTCCCAACAAATTCCAACACATGTGAGAGATGCAACCATATAGCCAAACTGGAGGCTAAGCTCTCTCAACTCAGTACTGGCGTAACCAGCCAGGAGGAGAAGGAAACCACACTCACTACAATTCCAGTCTCACATAGACCTACCATGACAGCAAACCAAACACATAAACACACAAAAACATACTCGGAGGCTCTAAATAAAAATCTGCCTAAGCAGCAGAGACTCCAAAGCAGACACCCAAGCAACCGCTACCCCAAAACAAAACACGTGCAACACATAGCTCACAAAGCCAGTGTGCCGAACAGTCACAACCCTTATGGCTAAACAACACACCTGATACACTTGTAATAGGTGACTCTATCGTCAGGCACACTGACGTCCCGCTCAACATGCTGAACAAGGAATAGGTCACGGTGAGCTGCCTCTCGGGTGCTAGGACCCGCCACATAACACAAGCACTCAGGTCACTCCAAGGCAAGTACAAATATGACTCAGTCATTGTCCATGCTGGTGTGAATGACCTGAGACATACCTCCCTGGACTACATGAAAAGAGACATAGAGGAGCTCTCTGAGCATGTAGCCCAGGCTGGTATGACCCTGACCTTGAGTAGCATCTTACCCTCACCAAGAATGATGCCACAATATGAAGACAAGATGATCAATTTCAACAATTGGCTTAAGTATTGGTGTCATTCAAAGGGGATCCAATACCTGTCAGCCTGGGATGACATGCTCGTCAAGCCACGATGCTTCGCTAGGGACGGTTTGCACCAGTCACCCCTGGGCTTTCGGATATTGACAAAGGCTCTTGCCACCCCCATAGTGCCTTTTCTAGGCAAGGCTCAAAAGACAAACCCACCTCCATAGGTATCGCAAGGGATAAGAAACTAAGAGTAATGCTACTCAACGCCAGAAGTCTAAACCTCAAGATGCACGCACTCGAATCTCTACTTAACATGGAGAACATCAATATCTGTGCAGTAACAGAAACCTGGTTTGAGGCTCCCGAGAGCACCTCAGCACTACCAGGTTATACCTCATACCATGCTTTTCGGCCCCAAAACTTGGACCGAACCACAAAAGGAGGGGGAGTATCAATATTCGTCAAAGATACCCACACCTCCAGGTTGGTGGCATAGCACGAAGCATCAGAGATTATCCATGTGCAACTAACAGTGGGTAAAGCTGCCTTCCAGTTTATAGCCTTCTACAGACCACCATCCCAAACCCAGGAACCCCACTCGGCCTTCCTGAGAACACTGGAAAATATGATGGTCTCTCCAAACACCATTATATTGGGCGACTTCAACTACCCAAACATAGACTGGGAGCATTACTCTAGCTCCAACACCCTAGCCCAAAGGTTCCTAGAATTTATAAACTCAAATGCTATGGAACAACTTGTTACCACTTCCACAAGAGGGGAAAACATACTGGACCTGATCATCACCAACATGGGGACTCTATGCTCCAGACCAGAAGTGTATCCCTCACTGGTAAGATCAGACCATAAACTAATCTCACTAGATATTCACATCCCGACCCCACCCCCTGCCCAGAAAGCCACAGTGAAAAACTTCTCTAAAGCAAATTTCACACTCCTTAAAACTGAGGTGGAATCCTTCAAAGCCCCTGGGCCTGTGGAAAATATGGCCCAGACCGCAGAATCCTTTATAAACGCATTCTATGAACACCTTCAGGAATGCATGGATCATGCAATCCCAAATAAAACCAAGACCCAATCCTCCAAAGGCAGACGTCCTGTCTGGTGGACCCCAGCCATAAACAAACTATACAATAGAAGGAGGAAGCTACTACATGATAGAGCAAAATCCCAAAAAGGGAAGGCATCTCTGATCAGTATTAGCAAAAAACTACGGGCACTCATAAAATCGTCTAAGGCCAGCTTGAGAGAAAAATTGCCCAGGACACTAAGGATAATCACAAGGCTTTCTTTAGTTATGTTAGGAACCTGGGTGGGAATTCCCAGATATGCTCAGAATTAGTCCAAAATGACAAAAATACACGAACCCACAGACATTGCCAACATCCTAGCTGACAGGTTCAGCGCAAACTTCTCCCGCCCCTCCCCACCAAAAGGGCAAATATCTATCCCAGCAGAGTGCTGCCCCCCTGACATCTCAGATGCTCAGGTAAGAGCTGCCCTCTCCAAAGCAAAAAACACAGCATCAATGGGACCAGACGGTGTCCCGGGCTGCGTCCTACATGAACTCCAAGAAGAGCTAAACCCAAACATAAAACTACTGTTCAATCTCAGCTTTACTACAGGGTATGTACCCAAAGAGTGGCATACAGCAACAGTGGTCCCTCTCCACAAAGGTGGTGGCTCAATGGATCCTTGAAACTATCGCCCCATAAGCCTGACTAGCTTGGTCTGCAAAGCTATGGAAAGGATCATCATGGACCTCATAAATAAAGATATTGGGGACCTACAGACACTGGATCCTACCCAGTTCGGCTTTGTTAAGGGCAGATCCTGCCTCTTAAACCTGGTTGATTTCTTTGATACAGTCACCAAGGCCATTGACGAGGGGAAGGTGGTCCACACAGCCTACCTGGACCTCGCAAAAGCCTTCAATACAATACCCCACTTGGGCATTATAGATAAGCTCACCAGCTTAAATATAAACCCCTATGTCACTAGATGGGTTGCAAACTGGCTCAAGGACAGAACCCACATGGTTAGAATTGCTGGAGCCATGTCAGACTGCAAACCAGTTACAAGTGGCATCCCACAAGGCTCAGTCCTGGAACCTCTCTTGTTCGGTATATATTTCTCGGAGGTACAGGCCAACATGGAAGGACTGTGGCTAACCAAGTTCACAGATGACTGCAAACTGGGTGCCATAATCGACTCTCCAGCCGACACAAGCATCCTCCAAAAGGGCCTCATAGAAACAGACAACTGGTGCCAGAGCCATGGCCTCAAGCTAAATGCCAAAAAGTGTATAGTCATCCCCTTTGGCAAAAACAAAGTGCCCACAAATTACCACATAGGTGGTAATCCATTAAATCTGGAAGAAGTAATTAGGGACCTGGGGACCCAAGTTGATAGCAATCTCTCATTTGACAACCACATGGCCAAAGTGGTTAGAAAAACATTTTATATAGCCCACCTAATAATGAAGGGATTTACATCTAGATCAGGGGAGGTCATCGTGCCTCTTTACTCATCCCTCATCAGGCCCATAATTGAGTACAATGCCCCTTTTGGGATGTACCTTACCAGACACCTGCAGCAACTGGAAAGAACCCAAAAGTACCTCACCAAGAGGATCAAAGGGCTCAAACAGATGCCATATGCTGCCCGGTTAAAGAAACTCCAGCTCTACTCAGTGGCATACCGCCTGCTCAGAGGCGATCTGTGCATGGCGTATAAAGCCATGTCCAACCCGGAATTAATTGACATGCTGCACCTCAGAAAATCCAAATCCCATCGAGCTACGCTCTCGAGAGACTTGAACCTCAGCACTGAAATAAATAGGACATGATGGAGGGACAGATTCATAACCCAGAAGCTCCCTTCACTCTGGAATAAAATCCCAGTCCAGGTTAGGCAGAGTCTCTCATTGACTCTCTTCTAGAGGAATCTTGATGAGTGGATGGGAGATCGTAGGTTTACCCCGGGTATCACTACTGTGTCACTGTTAGACAGAGGCACAGTATACTAACCTCGAAAAAGGGCATAGCAAAATTAATTTAAAATGGGTGGCGAAAGCCAAACACACTCTGGCTAGGCTTATAAATGCCCTAAGTCAGATAGCCTAGTATGAACCTATGAACCTATGAACCTATGAATCCACTTTGGCGACCCCTAATGGGAACAGCCAAAAGAAGATGAATGAATGCAGGTTTTTCTTCTACTCATAACCAGAGAAGTATAGTCATTATCAAACCTGATGACATTAAATCCTTATTTTGGCTGGAAAGGAACTTAATGATGGAGCTGAGAACTGGAAGTTTTTTTCAGTAAATACATAGAAAGAGATATATGGGCTCTCTCAATAACAAAATCTATGGTCTCTCTCAATAACTTTACCCCCATCTCATGCCCAAAAGGACCCATATCCATACCAGAAGAATGTAGAGTCCCTGAAATCACAGACACTCAGGGTAAAACAACCCTCTCCAAAGTCAAAAACTTAGCATCAATGGGACCGGACAGTGTCCCAGGCTGCATCCTACATGAGCTCAAAGACGAACTAAACCCTCACCTAAACACACTGTTCAATCTCAGCCTCTCCACAGGCTACATACCCATAGAGTGGTGCACAGCAATGGTTATCCCACTCCACAAAGGTGGAGCCACAACAGACCCTGGAAACTATCACCCTATAAGCCTGACTAGCTTGGTCTGCAAGGCTATGGAACTCATCATCATGGAACTCATCACCAGAGACATTGGAAACCTCCAAACATTGGACCCTACCCAGTTTGGCTTTGTTAAGGGCAGATCAAGCCTCCTTAACCTGGTGAAATTTTTTGTGACAGTTACCAAGGCTATAGATGAGGGAAAGGTGGTACACACAGCCTACCTAGACCTTGCTAAGGCCTTCAACACCATTCCCCATTCTGGTATTATAGACAAGCTCACCAGCCTGAACATAAACCCTTACGTCACAAGATGGGTTGTCAACTGACTCACGGACAGAACCCACATGGTGACAGTTGTGGGACCTAGGTCTGTCTCTAAACTGGTTACAAGTGGTGTTCCCCAGGGCTCAGTCCTAGGACGCCTCCTGTTTGTCATATACTTCTCAGAGGTACAAGCAAGCACAGGAGGACTATGGCTGACCAAATTCGCAGACGACTGCAAACTAGGGGCTATAATTCACTCTCTGGCTGACACAGACATCCTCCAAAAGGGTCTCACTGAGACAGATACCTGGTGTCAAAATCATGGCCTCAAGCTAAATGCCAAAACATGCATAGTCATCCCCTTTGGAAAAAGCAAAGTACCCACAAACTACCACATAGGTGGCAGTCCCCTAAATACGGAAGACATAATAAGGGATCTGGGGACCCAAGTAGATAGTAATCTCACCTTTGATAATCACATTGCCAAAGTGGTTAGAAAATCCTTCTACGTGGCCCACCTAATAACAAAAGGGTTTGCATCCAGATCAAAAGAGGTCATTGTACCCCTCTACTCATCACTCATCAGACCCATCTTAGAGTACAATGCCCCATTTGGGATATACCTTACAAGACACCTGCAACAGGTGGAAAGACAACAGAAGTACCTCACCACGAGGATCAATGGCCTCAAATAGATGCCTTATGCAGCTTGACTGAAGAAACTCAAAAGTTTTACTCGGTTGCATACCACCTACTCAGAGGTGATCTCTGCCTGACATACAAGACCATGTCCAACCCAGAATTGATGGACATGCTCCACCTAAAGAAAACATTATCCCCTCGAGCCACATTCTCTAGGGATCTAAACCTTACCACAACAATAAATAGGATGTGCTGGAGGGATAGTTTCCTGTCCCAGAGACCTCCCATGCTTTGGAACAAGACCCCAATCTACATTAGGCAGAGCTCCTCACTAATACTCGTCAAAAGAAACTTGACGAGTGTATGGGAAACAGAAAGTTTACCTCAGGGATCACTTCAGTGGCTCTGCTGGACAGAGGCACAGGGAACTAATCTAAGGGGACGGCGAAAGCCAACACATTCTGGCTAGGCTTATAAATGCCTTCGGGCAGATAGCCTAGTACCCACCTATGAACCTAAAAGAGAGAGCGTCTGGCAGGTAAAGAGATTTTTGGTAACCAGTTATTCAAAAACTGCAACATAATGTCCCCTTCTTCTTTGTCCTGATGTTGTTTCTTCTAGATCTACTTTCTATGTCTTCTACTTTTTCCAGCAATAAAATATTTTGTTTTAAAATTAATTCTGTATGGTTTTCATTTTCTGCCATTCTTCCATCTAAGTCACTTAATGCTTCCTCTATTGATGAGATCTGTGCAGACTGTTGTTTTAAGACTTCTTTTAATATCCCCATTTGTTTTCTGCCATCTTCTTTCATGTAATCCATCTTGGTCCCACATTAATCGAGTTTAATAGAAAGTTCTTGGATACTGCCCACAATAGTTTGTAATTTCTTTTTCACCAACTTTTCCTGAGAGTTAACTTTAGAGTGATTTTGTTTAAAGAGGCAATAGGACTTCTGACAGGAAAAAGTAAAAAAAATAAAAGTCTTAAAAACTTGTTTTTTTTCTTTCAAAATATTACTGGAGTTAGTTTAGGAGGCTTAGAATATATAAGAAAATATTTTTTTGTCAAATTTATATTATAAAATCCTGTCAGAAAGAATAAAAAGAAGCAATCAAAAACTTTGGGCTGATAGCTGATCACCATCTTGGCCACACCTCACCATTGTCATTTTTTTCACATGTGATATCAGCCTCAAGACAATGTATGCAGCCTCTGTATCTTAGTCATCTTTGATGTAGTAATCAGGGCTTCCCCATTAAATTGCTATTATAGTGCTTAAGTGACAGCTTCTTCTTTTATCATAGCAACATGCTGCTTATTGCAAATACATTGCATAAGAATGGATTCCTGTCTCTTTTAGTTAGTGTTGTGAATTATTCTTGGTGTTTGCTTTTGAAGAAGTGAATATTTACATGGTATACAATGTTTATTAAGGTGAACGTTGTAGGCTTATGGAGTAATGCGTTTAGGATATACATCACCATTCAATTGTGTAGCAGTGTCTCTATTGATTTAATTGAAAATAATTGTTTTTCTCTGCTGAAAGTGAATGCGTTCCTTTAATGATCAGTCAAGGAGAGTAATAAAATACTAGTAGACCGGCTTCCTTGTAAGCAGTCTTGTGTAATTTAAGATCCAGCAACAGACTCAATTCTCATGCAGGATTGAGCATGGCTGTTCTTTAGTGTGATTATCATATTTAGTAGATTTGATGTGGAGTCTAAATGCACCACCCCCTCTTTGTGTCAGCTTGTCCCAGTTGTCCACTTTATAATACCAAAGGACATGCAGTGGTTTAGCTGAGCTGGAGATCTTCTAAGCTGCCCATGGCCTTAGTGTCTAAGTGCAGAGTATGAGTGTGTGTGTGTGTGTGTGTGTGTGTGTGTGTGTGTGTGTGTGTGTGTGTGTGTGTGTGTATCATAATAAAATTTTACCAAAAAACATTGCATTCTCTATACTCTGATATATATTTATTTTATTTATGCCTTGTTTACTGGGTTAGTCCTGAACTTTTCAGGGGAATTCAAAAGGTGCTTTTTATACTACTAGGGGAACTTCCCCTACTTATCACTGTTGCAAGTGGGACCCATTTTCGAAGAATACTTCCTGCTTTCATTATAGGTGCAGAGACAGCCTGGAGAAACAGGGAGACAGATCAAGAGAGAAGGAGATGATGGAGTGGTGAAAGAAATGGAGGAGAAAGCAAATATCAAGACTGGGGAATGTCTGCAGGATTCTGAAGAAATGTTTCAAAGAAATCTCTTTCATGGAGACGAGTCAGCAAATAATGGATGTATAATTGCAGCCCTTCAGTTGGCAGGGCTGCAGGATGATGTACTTAAAGTAATGGTGGTTGAGAGTAAGCCAAAAAATGAAGGCAATGTCTCCTGGTAGAAATTATGGAGAAAATACCAAAGGAGGATCCAGAGACAATCCTGAAGAATATTGATGAGATGGAAAAGAAAACGTGCAGAGAAAGTAAAAGAAGGCAAACTTGGAGTAGCAGAAAATACGACAGAAGAAAATGAAAAAAAAAACAGTAATACAGTGGTAGGGATTCAAAGTAAAGAAGACAAAGAAATGAACAGGTATGAAGTATGGGACAATTTAATAGCTCCTTTGGGTGTAAAATCACATGACCTAAGAACATGTATTCTTATTAACAAATAGACATTTTGTGACATTATATTTGAGATTTTCTTGGAGAATATGAAAAAAAGAAAGACTGTAACCCATGGAATCTTTACATGATAAAAACATTTAAAAGGGAAACAAAAAAAAATTCAAGCACAATTTTAAATACAGGTAGAAAGAGATTTTGAAAAAACAATTAAAAATGTTATATAATGAAGTACTGGACAGTGCAAACATTTATTACAAAAGAGATTTATGGATTGGTGGCAGAGATGGTAGTATTGTATTAAAAATAGAGAAAAAATATACACATACCAAGCATGATAAATATGTAAAGGAACAGGGGTGTCGTAAAATACTAGGGGCAACCCAAAACATATATATATATATATATATATATATATATATATATTTGGAAAAGAAGGACATTTGATAAGTAACTGTGAAAAAAGAAAATGTTATTTTTGTGGAAAATGGGACATGATGCAAAACATGTGAATTAAAATGTTATAAATGTAAAAAAATTGGACATTTATGGATAGATTGTCAAAAAAGAAAAGAAGAGTATGAAAAAGAAAAAATGGGAAGAAAATGCACAAAAAGACATTTCATAAATAGTTGAAATAGAAGAAAAATTAGATGAAGAAAAATAATAAAACATAGAAAAAAGTTCTGAAATAACTGATGAAGGAGGTGTAAATTAGGATGTAGTAAAAGAAAAAATTACATTGGTAAAAGGGTAAAAAATAGAAAAAGAAAACTTAAAGGGATAAGTATAAACGAAAAAAAGAAAGGAAATGGATGAAAAAGAATACAATATAACTAATGATTGGGGGTTGGAATAATGATTAAGGTGTGTGACTCATAGAAACCAGGTACAGTGTTTGATTCTCACCTTTGGAAGGAAAATTGACTATGTTTAGAATGACCTATTAAGAAAGCATGCCTAGAAATTAACTATGAAACCATGAGTTTAATGGAAAATGTAAATTTTAGAGTGCTTTCTGTAAATGTGAACAGCATTAAGAATATAGTAAGAAGAACAGGGATTTTGAAGTGGTGCAATACGTGTGATATCTTTGTAATTATATTAGAAGACACAGTACAAACTAAGAAACTATGGGGAGGAAAGATAATCTGGAATATGAGAAGTGATAAATGTTCTGGAATAGCCATATTCTGTAGAAATACACTAGAGGTATTAGATGTAATTTTAGCAAAAATGGGAGGATTAACCATTGTAGATTTAAAATGAAGAGAACAAGTTTATAGAACAATCATATGCTTATATACACTGTTAAGAAAAGCAGAGCTAATTTCCTCAAATATTAGGTCTGAGCAGCGTACCAATAAACTATCAGTAATTTGTTGGAAATGTATTCTTGGAAATATGATAGATATCAAACCCCTATATTTCAGGCCAGGCAAAGTAGATAGTTCCTACACTTACTGCAGGAAGTTAAAGATAGTTTGAAGTGAATGGGGGGGGGGCTTACTTAGAAGGCTGAAATTAATTAACCAAAGATGTGAACATGAAGAGATACTAAACAAAAAAGGGGAAAATATGGATAGGGAGAAAAGTCTGATTAGAGTCAACTGTCGGGGGGAGGGGGAATTAGGGTGTAGCTTGTGCACAGAGATTATGCTACAATTTTGGGAGATAGAGACAATACAATACATTAAGTAAAGATGGAAAGCTGGGAAGTTGGTAGTTTACAGGGAAGGAACAAGGGGTAGGCAAGATGGTGTGGTGGTGTTCAGGGAGCCATGGAACTCATTTCAGATTGTAGACAGTTTCATAAAGTTTTAGAGCAAACTACATACTTTCTTAACCATTACCTGTTATTAGGCTTGCAGGACTTCTTACAAGCCAAAAGTTCAATGCCATGTTTCCAGCAGTCTCTGGGAGAGTTCAGTAGGTTGGCATAGTTGGAACAATGGCAGTAGTTAGATGGAATACAGCTTTCTTAACCATTAACTGTTATTAACCTTGCAGGACTTCTTACAAGCTGAAAGCCCAATGCCGGCCAGCATACTTGGGACAAGGGAAGGAGTAAAATTGAATATAGCTTTCTTAACCAGATTAGTAATACAGTTATGGAAAGGTCATATTACTATGAGAGATTTTATAAAAAAAACTGCTCTGAATGATGGCTATTATTTAAGGAAAAATATTAAAAATGTTATTACAGTGACAATATAATGTGATTAAAGTAGAGGAAGAAAATTATAAAAGAACATGTAATGATCCATTGGAAGATTACGAACATAATGATAGAAAGTAATTTGACAAAGAAAATGAATTATATGAAAGAAATAAAGAAAAAATACACAAATTGTTGTATAAGCAAATATATATTTTACAAGGAAAAAAGAGAAGTATCAAGTTACTTAAGCAGACTAGTAATGAAAGATGGTAGTACAATGAGAGAAATAACAAATGTAAAAGGAAAATTAGAACTAACTCAGGAAAGGATTATGAATAGTGTAGTACAATATGTACAAGAAATGTTTAATGAAAAAAGGAAGTGAAAAACATGGAAAGTAAATAAGTTAACAGAAAAAGAGAATGAAGAGTTGGAAAAAGACATTCCTTTAAATAAGCTAGATTAAGTATTAGGACAAGTAAATATAGATTTGATTGTAACACTAGATGGAATAGGATATGAAATCTATACAAATTTAAGAGATTTGCAAATATATATATATATATATATATATATATATATATATATATATTGAAAGATTTTGGATGATTGTTTAAACAAAGGTTTTATATACAGGTTGACAATCCCTAATCTGAAATTCTGAAATCCAAAAAGCTCTGAAATCTGAAGTTTTTTTTCATGTACTGGTCGGTCCTGTGCACTACTCAGTGCTCGTACTAATAGCACTGTGTAAGTGTGATACCTTTATTACTCTGTCATTAGTTTCACTGTGAAAATGTCAAAAGGAGCTGCAGATACTCTAATGGGTAACACTAAGAAAAAGAAAGGGAAACATCAATCATTATCAATAATGCAGAAGGTGGAATTATTGCGGAAACTTGATCTTACTGAAGAATATGGCAACAGAACTACCACTGTGTATGATTTGAAGAAGCAGAAAGACAAGTTACTCAAGTTTTGTAGTGGCAGTGATGACCATAAACTAATGAAAGACAGGAAAAATACTGCATAATGCAAAAAAATGAAGACCATGACCATGTGTTGATGGAGCGGATTTGACAACAAAGAAGTGAACATATACCACTGACTGGTTTGTTAGTCATGAAACAAGCAAGATTATATCATGAAGAACTTAAAACTGAAAGTAATTGACAATATTCAGAAGGTTCACTGCAGAACTTTAAGAAGCATAATGGTTAATGAGACAGATAGCACTTCAAGAAGTCTTTAAGTAGCTGGTCTGCTTCAGCACTACATCGCCACCTAAGAATCCTGTTCCTGGTCCATCATCAGACATCCGACTACTTCTGCAGCACCTTCAAATTACACCCAGAGTGTGTGTGTGTGTGTGTGTGTGTGTGTGTGTGTGTGTGTGTGTGTGTGTGTGTGTGTGTGTGTGTGTGTGTGTGAGTGTGTGTGTGTGGAGGGGGATCAGTGAGCAGTTCCAACAATCTTGACTCTTACTCTACATAAATGTGCACCAGAATTTTGAAAAATTACTTGTTTCAATTCTTCATAGCACAGCATATAAGGTTTATGTAATGCAATGTAGTTTCACTGCTGTCTTGTCATCTACTACTAGCAGGAAACATCAATTGTAAATGCTGACTCCTAATTAAGCTCTATTTGCAATTCATTGTCTGCAAGCTCTAAAATAAAAAAAAATCCAAAATTTGACACTAGGTTGGTCCCAAGGGTGTTGGATTAAGGATTATCTAGCTGTATAAAGAATTATATAGTGGAATACTTTAATTCATATGGAAGAAGCAAGGCAGAAGACAATTAAAAAATTGGAGACCAATAGTAGTGAATAATAATAACGATGATAAGATATTTATGAAAATAATACAAGAGGTAAAATATTATGTAAAATACTATATATAAAGGGGAATGGTTGTCAATAATTATGAATGATACAGAAATTGTAGATAATGTTATGAATAGAAAAGAAGAAGCAAAAATCATGCTAGGAGACTTAAATAAAGTATATGACACAATTGGACATGAAATCTCATGAGTAATGATGAAAGAATATAATATAAGTGTGAAAGTTAGGAAATTATGCATGTCAGCATATAGTAATAATAAAGTAAACATACTTTGGCTGGTTAATTCAAGAGGTACATATGAAGAGTGGTGTAAGACAGGGATGTCCAATAAGTTGTATACTGTTTGAATTATTTACAAAAGTGATAGTATGTGAGATAAATTACAAAAAGAAGGAGGTGGGTATATAACACCTGAAGGGTTAAGAATTCCAGTTATATTTACATATGCAGAAGACATTACTATAACAACTGTAAAAAAAATAAAACTTTGATAAAAGATGTAATCATAGGTTCATAGGTTGGTACTAGGCTATTTCTTCCCACAGTATTTACTTCCCTGGACCCCTGTCTAGCAGGGCGACTGACGTGATCCCTGGGGTGAATTTCCTATCTCCCATCCAATCGAGGTTCCTTTTGAAGAGGGCCAAAGAGGCATGGGCAGTCTATTCCAGAGTCTGGGGAGTCTCTGGGTCAGGAACCTATCCCTCCATCATGTTTTGTTTATTGTGATGACAAGGTTTAGATCCCTGGAGTGTGTGTCTCTGTGGGATTGGTATTTCTTTAAGTGTAGCATGTCCAACAGCTCTGGGTTTGACATGGCCTTGTATGTTAAGCAGAGACCGCCTCTGAGCAGACGGTATGCAACAGAGTATAGATGGAGTTTTTTTAAGATGGTCAGCATAGGGCATCTGGTTTAGGCCTGTGATTCTTTTAGTGAGGTATTTCTGAGGCCTTTCCAGTTGTTGCAGATGTCTTGAGAGGTACATACTAAATGGGGAGTTCTATTCTATAATGGGTCTAATGAGGGATGAGTACAGTCGGACAATGACCTCCTTTTTTCTGGATGAAAAGCCCTTAGTGATGAGGTGTGCCACATAGATTTCCTGACTGTTGTGGTGATGTGGTTATTGAAAGTGAGACCACTGTCCACCTGTTTCCCTAAGTCTCTTATCGCACCTTCGGTGTTTAGTGTACTGTCACCTATGTGGTAATTCACTGGTACATGTTTTTTCCCAAAGCGGATAACAATACATTTCTTGGCACTGAGATTGAGCCCATGGCTCTGGCACCAAACATCTGTTTCTGTAATGCCCTTTTGTAGAATATCCACATCATTTGGGGATTCAATAATGGCTCCCAGTTTGCAGTCATCTGTGAACTTTGTTAGCCAGAGTCCCTTAGTGTCGGCCTGTACTTCAGACAAGTAGATGCCAAGTAAGAGCGGTCCCAGGACTGAAGCCTGAGGTACTCCACTTATCACTTGTCTGGAGCTGGATTTGGAGTCGGTTACTTTTACATTGTGGGTTCTGTCAGTAAGCCAGTTGGCAACCCATCGAGTGATGTAGGGATTAATGCCCACTTAGTAAGTTTATCTATGATTCCAGACTGGGGAGTGGTGTTGAAGGCCTTGGCGAGGTCCAGATAGGCTGTGTGGACCACCTTACCCTTGTCTACAGCTCTGGAGACTGATTTAAAGAAGTCAATCAGGTTCAGGAGACAAGATTGGCCCTTCACGAACCCAAACTGGGTGGGATCCAGTGTTTAAAGGTTGCCAATGTCTTTGTTTATAAGTTCCATGATAATATGGTCCATGGCCTTAAAGATCAGGCTTTGTTTATACATTCCATGACCTTGCAGATCAGGCTCATCAGACTGATGGGGCGGTAGTCCCCGGGATCCAAGGTGGATCCCCCCTTGTGGAGTGGGATAACTGTAGCTGTGCACCACGCAGTGGGCATGAAGTCTGAGGTGAGGCTATGATTAAACATGACAATTAGGTGAGGTGCCAGTTCATTTTGTAGTTCATGTAGTACACAGCCTCGGATGTCATCTGGTCCCATGGATGCCGTATTCTTAGCTTTGGAAAGTGCATTTTTTACCTACGTGGCCATTAATACCAGAATTTGGCAATCTTTTGGTATTGAGATGGGCCATTTAGTGGGGTGAGAGGAGAGTGAAGTTTGCACTGAATCAATCTGCCAGGATATTGGCAATATCCTTGGGATCAGTATATTTAATGCCATTCTGTTGTAGCTTAGAGCAGATCTGAGCATTGCCATTTGGGTTCTTTAGGTTCTTGACATAGCTATAGAATGCTTTGTGGTTGTCTTTGGAATCTTTGGCAATTTTATTTTCGTAACTACCTTTGGAGGATTTTATGAGGGACCTCAGCTTCTTACTGAGACTGGTAAGGGAGTTTTTTGCATATTAGGGTTTTCCTATTTTCTACAACAGTTTCTTTCTTTTGTTGTAAAGTTTGTTTTTGGCAAGAGACCACCAGATTGGCTTCCTTTTTTTGGAGGAGAGCATCTTGGTTCTATTGCTGATGGCACGTTTCATGCACAAGTGGATGTGCTCATACAGTGCCTCAGTGTGGGATTCGGCAGTTGAACTTTCAGTTCCCGTCTGCATGGGTGTCATGAAGTTTGTCACTTCTGACTTGAGTAGCATGAAGTTGGCTTTGTAGAAGTTTTTTATGGAGGTTTCCTTACTGGGGGATGGAGGTGGGATGTGGATGTCAAGGGTGATTAGCTTATGGTCAGACCTGACCAACAAGGGGGTGACCATAGGCGTGGATCATCGATTTCCCATGTTGGTAATGACTAGGTCTAGGATATTGGTGCCCCTGGTGGAACTAAGGATTAGATGATCTAGGGTGCTGCAATTTCTGAATTCCAAGAACCGTTGGGCAAAGGTGTTGGTACACGAGCAGTTTTCCCAGTTAATGGCAGGGTAGTTGAAATCACCCAGTATTAGGGTGTTTGGTTGTATCTTAATATTTTCCAGTATGTTCAGAAAGGTGTAGTGAGAATCTTGGGACATGATTTGGGATCTGTAGCAAGCTACAATTTGGATTGCAGTCTTACATAGTGTTAGTTGCACCTGGATAATTTCAGATGCATTATGTTGGGCAACTAGCCTGGTGTTTTGAATATCCTTGGTGAATATGGACACTCCTCCACCTTTAGTGTTTCAGTCCTGGTTTGGTGGCTGAAAAGTGTGGTAAGAGTTGTTGCCTGGTATTGCAGGGGTGCTCTCTGAAGCCTTGAACCAGGTCAAAGTTACTGCACAAATATCAATGTTCTCCATTTTTAGGAGTGCCTCGAGAGAGTGCATTTTGAGATTTAGACTTCTAGCATTGAGTAGCATTACGTTCAGATTTTGCATGCTTGTACCTATTACGGTGGTGGTTTTGTCCTTTGAACTTTGTCTAAAAAAGGCACTATAGGGGTGGCAAGAGCCTTAGCCAGTAACCTGAATCCCAGGGGTGACAGGTGCAGACCATCTCTGGCAAAGCATCGTGGTCTTTCAATCATGTCGCCCAGGCAGACAGATACTGAATCTCCTTTGAATGATACCAGAAGCGTAGCCAATTTTGAGTCAATCATTTTTTCCTTATACTGTGGTATCATTCTGGGTGAAGGCAGGATGCTACTCAGGGCTAGGGTCATACCTGCCTGGGCCACATGATCCATGAGCTCTTCCATGTCTCTTTTCATGTAGTCCAGGGAGGTATGTCTCAAGTCATTCACTCCAACATGGACAATGACAGAGTCATATTTTTACTTCTTGTGGAGTGATTTGACTGCATGAGTTATGTGGTGGATCCTGGAACCTGACAGGCAGCTGACTGTAATTTTCTCCTTGTTCAGACTGGTGAGTGGGACATCAGTATGCCTGACTATAGAGTCACCTATGACTAAAGTGTTGGGTACGTTGTCTTGCCTTAGGGGCTGTTGTTGGCTGGCACTCTGGTGTTGTTCGCTATGTGACACTTTGGTTGTGATTGATGTTTGTTTGCATTTTAGCTTCGGAGGTCCTTGTTGCTTGGGGAGGTTACTGTTAAGGGCCTCCACATATGTGCGTTTAGTGTTGCTATGTGTCGGGGTTGGTGGTGTGGGTTTAGAAGGGCTATGTGTTGTTTGAGGTGTAGTGCAAGTGTTAACCTTCTCCTCTTGAATGTCTAGCACAGTCTTGGTTGGAGAGAGCTTTGCTTCTAGTTTGGTTATGTAAGTGCATCTCTAGCAGGTTGTAGTGTTAGGTGGTAGGAGGAGAGGGTTGTCTGTGTACATGAGGAATTGCTGCATTGCCCCAGTATGCTAAGATTCACCAGGTGGACAGGAGAAATCACCTGAAGCTGACCCTTGGACATGCCTGGTTTGGTGCTTTTTTTTTTTTTTTTTGTAAATTACAAGAGCTGTTTTCCCTTACTTTAGCAAGGTAATTTGCAATTATAGGCTGTTTAGTGCCTACAATTAATTTTTCCTTATTAACAAGGAGAGTTGAGTGCTTGTATCAGTTTAAAACTTCCTAGTGCTTTCCAACAGGTTTTAAAGCAAGTGCTAGTCACAGGGATACTTAAAGGTAAAATGAAAAAGTGGTTTGTCCTAAACACTGCAGTGTGCACTAAAGGAGTTAGATGTGAAAGTAGATAACTTAAGTTTTACCTGTCTAAAAAGTTAAGTTTTAGGGAGAGTCACTATTTTTAAAACAGCAAGATAGGGTGGTCACTTTTGTATTCTGGTACTATGGAATACAGTAGGATGGCCAATAAATTTAAAAAGTTGAAGGGGAGTGATTTCACAAAATGATAATTTTGTGCTTACACAAGCCAATAAAAACAGAGAGGAAATGAGATATATGGTCAAATTAACATAAGGGAAAGGCAACTAGAAAGACAGTGGTGTTTAAGAACACTATAGTAATTGGGTGGCAGGGTGGGGGACACATTTCTGCCTGACTCACAAAAGACAGAGCTGTGGTCTCTTTTCAAGTTTTAATATGCAGTTAAAAGCAGAATTCAAGTAAAACACAAGGTAAATAAAACAAATCACAGTATTCAAAATAGGAAAAGGCAATGAAGTAATACAAAAATAAAAAGCAAACTAACCTTTATCTCACAGCAAAGTGTGGCAGAGTCTGGGTGAGCCTTTCTAGTAAAGCTCTGAAATGTTTTATTTTGCCCCTTAAATAGAATGTTTAGTCTCTAGCTCTACCCCTCTAGTTCACAGATGATTAACCTTAACTGACCTGTTCTACTGACCTGTAGTAATTTCTGCCTGACTCAAAAGAGACAGAGCTGTGGTCTCTTTTCAAGTTTTAATATGCAGTTAAAAGCAGCATCATAGGATCATAGGATTACATGAGGTTACTAGGCTATTGGCCCTAAGGCCTCTACAAAGATGTATAGTCTATGTTTGTGTGTGAATCTAAGATCAGTAATGACTGCCTCTAAAAGGGACATAGGTGAAACCCCCTGTGTAAATTTGCGGTTTCCCATCCAGTTGTCCAGGTTACACTTAAATAGGGTCATTGAGGAACTCTGTTTTACATGAATTGGGAGTTTGTTCCAGAGGAGTGGCAACCTCTGGAAGACATATCTGTCTCTTCAGCATGTACTGTTAATATCACAGGCTATGTTAAGGTCCCTAGAGTGACTGAATCTTGTCAATTGGATTTGCGATGTGCAGCAGCTTCATCAAAGCAGGGTCTGCGATGGCTTTGTAGGCCAGGTACAAGTCGCCTCTAAGCAGTCTATACAATACTGAGTAAAGTGATAGAGCCTTCAGTCTGTCTGTGTAGATCTTGTAAGCCCTGAATTTTCTTGATGAGAACCCTCTGAGGTCTCCCTAGTTGCTGCAGATGTCTGGTCAGGTACATACAGAAAGAAGCATTGTACTCTATTATTGGTCTGATGAATGCTGAGTACAGAGGAGTTATATTCTCCTTAGCTTTGGATGCTATAACTTTGCTTATGAGGTGTGCAGTGTAGAAGGCCTTCCTTATTACTGTGGACATCTGATGATCAAATGCTGCTATCAACTTGCATTCCTAAATCCCTCACCACTGGGTTTGAACTTACAGGGATATTATTAATATTGTAATTAACAGGGGCTTCTCCTTTGCCGAAGCAGATGATAATGCATTTTTTGCATTTAGTTTAAGTCCATGGTTTGACACCAATCATTTGTCTGTATAAGCCCATTTTGTAGTATGTTTATATCTTTGAACAATTCGATAATTGTACCCAGTTTGCAGTCATCAGCAAACTAGGTAAGCCATAGACCATCTATTTTACCTTGGACTTCTAAAAAATGGATATAAAACAGTGGAGGACCTAGCACATGTGGAACATGACTGGTAACAGGTCTGCTATTAGAGTTGGCATCCCCAATTTTGACTGTATGTGTTCTGCTTGTAAGCATCCCATCTAGTGACATTTATTTATTTTTATTTATTTATTTTATTTTATTTTACATTTGTTTTCTGGGATAGTCTGACTAGACACGTCCATTTACAGCGGAGGCCCGGGAAGAAAAGCACCACATTCAGTACAGAAAAAACAAATAGTTGAACAAATTAATAACAATATGATCATCTATACAGAAACAAAAATTTGACAATAGATAAAAATACAACTTTTGATACAAAAACAAAATTTGACACTAGATAAAAAATACAACTTTCAATACAGAAACAGAAATTGACACTAGATAAGCATTATAACAGACTATAGAGACAGACAGAGACTACTTATAGAAATTAATTAGTGTAAGTTTAGCATGAGCTAGTAAAACTATTAGAAACTTGAACAGAAAATATAATTCCTGATACTATAGAAAAATTACAGTAGGTATAATTGGATATGAAGCTATCTGGGGTGGTAGAAACAGTGAAGATTAGGTAATGCATGGACATAGCCAGGAATTCATTAAGTGTGATTTAAGTGAGTTTTTGAACAGCGTAATAGTGGAGGCAGAAGATAAAGCAGGGGGAAGGTTAGTCCAGGATTTAGCTACATTATGGGAGAATAGTGCTTTACCTGCAGTGTTGTTAGCCTTAGAGATACAAAGGAGTGATTTGTCTGTGGAGCAAAGGGGACGATTTGATTTGTAGGGTGTGAATAGGTGACTTAATGCTGGGTTTCTATCGGGATGTCTCACAATATTGTAGGTAATGATTAGCTGATGGTAATTGAGTAGCTGGGCAAATTCTAGCCATTGTAGTTCCTTTAGAGCCTGACAGTGATGGGTTCTGAAGGTGCAGTTATTAGTGAACTTGGCAATTTTATTGTAACATGTCACAAGTCTAGCAAACTCATGTTTTCTGATATGGGCAAGGATTGGTGCCACATGCATTAGAGTGGAGAATAGATGGGTTTGGGCTAGGGAGATTCTCGCTTGTTTTAAGAGAAAGTTTTTGTGTCTGTATAGTGTTCCTATTTTCTTATGGACTTTTTTGATGGTTTATGAAAAGTGGACATCAAACTGCAGGTTTTTGTCAATTTCTACACCCAGGAGTTTGGTGTGATCAGAGGGGGTGATGACAGTACCATTTTTAGAAGTGATTGAGAAGGATAGAGAGGTAGAAATAGATTTGTTGGGGGTGAAAAGAACCAATTTAGTCCTTTTGGGATTTAGGAAAAGTTGGATCCGAGTAATCTAACTTTCCACTAAGCTAAAGGAATCCTAAGTGAGTTGTTGTAACGTGTTAAATCGTCTGCGTACTATATGAATGTAGCAGGCTGGTGGAGGTATGAAGATTGTTAATGAAAATTGAGAATAGAAGAGAACTTAATAATGAGCCTTGTGGTACACCTATGGTTGTTGAGAGTAGAGGAGATAGTATACCTTGCCATTGAACAGACTGCTGCCTATCTGACAGATAATGTTTAAACCAGGCAATAGTTGGAGGGGCAAAGGCTAGGGAGGCAAGGGTGTCTAGAAGTAGGGAGTTTGAGACCATATCAAATGCTTTCAAGAGGTCTAAAAATATAGCAGATACAAAGTTGTCATTGTTTCTGTTTTGGTTTACCAGGTTAGTAAAAGAGAGAAGAGCAGTAGTTGTGCTATGGTGTTGCCGGAAGCCATGTTGTGTGGAGGAAAGAAGATTGTGTGAGTTTAGTTGGTGAGTTTTTCAATGATGCCTAGGTGGGGGATTGTGTCAAAGGCCTTCGCTAGGTTGAGATAGACAGTGTGAAATGTTTTGCCTTCATGCGGGGCCTTGGTGGCATTCTCAAAGAAGGCCATCAGGTTTTCTAGGCAAGATCTGCTCTTAACAAAGCCAAAGTGGGTTGGGTTAAGAGTTTGGAGGTCACCTATAGCTTTGTTGATAAGGTCCATGATGACTCTCTCCATGGCCTTACAGATAAGGCTGGTTAGGCTTATAGGTCTACAGTTCCTGGGGTTGGTTGAGGGACCCCTCTATGTGCAAGTGGGTTATGGTTGCTGTTTTCCACTTAGCTGGGACAAAGCCAGTGCTTAGACTGAAATTGAAGATTGTGCTCAGTGGTTCTGCTAACTCCTGTTTTAGACCATTTAATAAGCAGCTTGGGATGTTGTCTGGCCCAATAGAGGTTGTGTCTTTGGTCATGGAGAGTGCATCTGTCACCTGGCCTTCTGGAGATACTAGGCAGAGGACTGGTGACAGGTATGTTATGGGATTTGATTGGTGGGGACGGGGTTGGTTTGACGTTTTCGCCAAACCTGTCAGCTAGCAGGTTGGCGATGTCCTCAGGTTCAGTATGAGTGGTATCGTCCACTACTAGTTTGCCACAAAGCTGGGTCTTCTCTTTTAGATTTTGGATGCAGCTAATGAATGGTTTGTGATTTTTCTTGGCTAGGGATGCTAATATAGTTTTGTAATTAGCTTTAGAGGACTTTACAAGACGTCTGATCTACTTGTTTATGCTTTAGAGAGTTCTTTCTCTGCTGGGACTGTTCCCTCTTGCTTTTTAACAGTAGTTACTTTCTCTTATTGTATAACCTATTTATGCTGGATATCCACCAGGGTGGCTTGTTTTTTTGTGAGGATCTTGATTTTATCCATTCCTGTATGGCTGAGTCTATGCATTTATATAGGTGTTTATACAGGACATTTGCGTACACATCAATATAGGTGTCACTGCTGTCAGTGTTGGCAGGAGGTTTGAAACTATTGATGCCATCGCTCAGTAGGCTATAGTTGCTTTGGAGAATTTTTTAACTTTTTTACTCCTGAGGGTGGGTCAAGTAGGATTGTTACTTCGAACAAGACTAATTTATGATTGGACTTTACCAGGGAGTGCCCCACACATTTGGTGGTGCAGTGATCCCCCATGTTGGTGAGCACTATGTCAAGGATGCTAAAGCCCCTTGTGGGGGTGCTGAATATCTGCTCTGGAGCATTTGTGTTAACAAAGCCCAGGAATCTTTGGATGAGAGCATTTGTGATCATATATGTTACCCAATAGATGGAAGGATAGTTAAAATCACATATGACCAGGGTATTTGGCTGTACTATGAGTGACTCAAGTAGGTCCAGGTAGACTGTGTGGTTTTCGTGGTTCATGGTGGGGGACCTACAGCTAACAATGATGTGGAGGTAGGTCTTTCCTACAGTTAGCTGGACTTGGACTAACCCTAGGGAGACATACTGTTTGATCAGTCCTGAGGTGTATGAAGATGGATACTCCTCCTCCTTTGGTCTTTTCACATTCGTTTTGTGGTCTGAACATGTGGAAGACATTATAACCATGTATGGCTGGGGTACTCTCTGAGGTCTTGAACAATGTCTCTGGGACTGCACAAACATCAGCATTTTCCAAGGTCAGAAGTGCTTCCATTAAGTACAGTTTCTGATTTAGACTCCTAGTATTAAGCATCATAACCGTGAGTTTCTTTCTAGAGGATATTTTTACATTGTGAATTTTGTTCTTATGGCACTGCCTAAAAAAGATACTATGGGGGAGGCAAGTACCTTTGCTGGCATCCTAAAGCCTGGAGGTGAAAGGTGAAGACCATAGCTGGTAAAGAAGTTTGGTCTGTCGACCATATTTTCTGAAATTTGTGTGCCTTGTTTTCTGTAACACAGAAGTTAGTAGTTTATTGGCCATTTTGGGCTAATTTCTATCTCTTTCATTTCCCTGCTATAAAATCTGCATTTGTACTTTTTTGTACTTGTATTCAGCTCAGCGAATGCCTGCCAGGTGTCCTGCAGAGTTCTACAGCAGAAGAGAGACAAAAGAGAGAATTTGGAGTGATTAAGTATAATTTTTCTGCATTTTCTTGCTGTCTTTAATTCTGCATAAAATGCCAATTTTTTAATATTTTTTTGATTTAAAAAGCTTGTTTCTGCTACATATTGTACTTATTTGCTGCCTGCACTTGAACTAAGTCATTTTTGTGTTTAAATAATCTGTTTAACTGTTGAAGGCTACACACTAAAGTGTGATAGCCATTTCTGGGCATCTAAAGTGTTTTCTTTTTTATTGTATCTGCTTTATTTTCTAAAAAAAAAAAAAACAAAAAAAAAATATACTTGTTTCCCACCTTTCTGAACTAGTATAGTCCAGTTTTCAGGTTTTTGTTGAATTCAGGGCTGTGTTACAAGTTTCTGTGTTGCCCACAACTTACTTGGATAGAAGGAAGTTTCTCTGTTCACCTGTGAGAGAACGGAGCTTTGAGCAGCCTATCTGTCCCTGGAGTAGTGGTTTCAGCCCAGAAGTTAGTAGTTTATTGGCCATTTTGGGCTAATTTCTATCTCTTTCATTTCCCTGCTATAAAAAACGCATTTGCACGGTTAGCTAGAGTTAAACTATTCCCTGCTCCACGAAGTCTACTCTTCAATTTTTCCCTTGGAACTAGACAAACTTTCAACTTAAGCACTCAAACCATTCATTTTACAGCCCAGCACTTGCTCAAAACTCATAGCAAGTACTAATTAACCACAGCACTAGACCCCCCATACTGTCCAGAAGGACAAGGCTCTCTATTCATCCCTACCGGCCAATCAGTAAAACAGCTCACTTTACCTATTCAGGCATGTCCAAAGGGCAGTTTCACATGTACTCTCCAGTCCAACTGGTGAATCTGGGCATTTTGAGGCAATGTTACAACTGCCTCATGTACACAGACAACCTTCTCCTCCTACCACCACACACTAATATATGCGAGAGATGCAATTATACAGCCAAACTGGAGGCAAAGCTCTCAAAATCCAAGACTGGAACTGACAGTGAAGAGGAGAAGGAAAATACTTGCAACGCACCACCAGTCTTACATAGACCTACTAAACCAACACCGACAAATAACACACACAAATACACAAAAACATACAGGGAGGCTCTAAATAAAAATCTGTAAAAGCAACAGAGACCTCCAAAGCAGACACCCAAGCAACTTCCACACCCCATCACAAACCATGAAACACATACTTCACATAATCAGTGTGCCACACAATCACAGCCCTTAAGGCAAAATAACATACCCAGCACACTAGTAATAGGCAACTCTATAGTCAGGCACACTGATGTCCCACTAACTAGGCTGGACGAGGAGAAGGTTACAGTTAGCTGCCTGTCAGTTGCAAAGATCCACCACATAACACAAGCACTCAGGTTGCTCCAGAACAAGTACAAATACGACTCTGTCATTGTCCACATTTGAGTGAATGATCTGAGATGTACCTCCATGGACTATATGAAAAGAGACATGGAAGAGTTCTCTGATCACGTAGCCCAAGCCAGTATGACCCTGACCCTGAGTAGCATCCTGCCCTCACCAAGAATGATGCCACAGTATAAAGAAAAAATGTCAATTTCAACAATTCGCTAAGTTTCTAGTGTCATTCAAAGGGAATCCAGTATCTGTCCACCTGGGATGACATGCTTGACAAGCCAAATTGCTTCGCAAGAGATGGCTTGCACCTGTCACCCTTAGGCTTTTGAATACTGGCCAAGGCTTTTTCTGCCCCCATACTGCTTTTTTAGGCAAGGCTCAAAAGACAAACTCACCACCGTAAATAGCACAAGTAACCAAAAACTAAGGATAATGCTATTCAATGCTAGAAGTCTAAACCTCAAAATGCATGCACTCAAGGCACTCCTCAGTATGGAGAACATCAATATCTGTCCAGTAACAGAAACCTGGTTTAAGGCTTCAGAGAGCACCCCAGCACTAAAAGGCTATAACTCATACCATACTTTTCGGCCACAGAACCCGGCCTGAAACTCAAAAGGCGGGGGTGTATCCATATTCATCAAGGATACCCACACCTCCAGGTTAGTGGAGCACCACAATGCCTCAGAGATCATCCATGTGCAACTAACAATGGTCAAATCTGCAATTCAAATTGTAGCTTGCTACAGATCACCCACCATGACGTAGGACCCCCATTCCGCATTTCTGGAGACATTGGAAAATATGAAAGTCCTACCAAATACCCTAATATTGGGTGATTTCATTTACCCAAACATTAACTGGGAGAACTATTCAAGTACAAGTACTAGAATTTATATACTCGCATGCCTTGGATCAACTGGTCAACACCCCCCCAGAGGTGTCAACATATTGGACCTGGTCATCACCAACATGGGCGACTGGTGTCCTACACCGGAGGTCAACCCCTCACTGGTTAGATTAGACCATAGACTAATCACTCTGGATATCCACATTCTGCCCCCACCCCAATAAAGGAAACCACCATGAAAAACTTTTCAAAAGCAAACTTCACATTACTTAAGACCGAGGTGGAAAGGTTCACAGCCCCCATGCTAAAGTTCAATGCTGTCCAAGCTGCTGAATCCCTTACAAAGGCACTCTATGAGTACCTGCAAGAATGCATGGATCATGCTATCCCAAGCAAAACCAAGACTCACTCCTCCAAGAAAAGGAAACCAGTCTGGTGGACCCCTGCCATAAACAAGTTATACAATAGAAGCAGGAAGCTAGTACAAAAAAGAGGAAAATCCCAAGAAGGAAAGACATCTCTGATCAGTATCAGCAAGAAACTACGATCCCTCATAAAATCATCCAAGGCTAGCTTTGAAAGAAAAATTGCCAAGGACTCCAAAGATAATCACAAAGTGTTCTTTAGCTATGTCAAGAACCTAAGTGGAAACTCTCAGATCTGCTCTGAGTTAGTGCAGAATGGCACAAAATACACTGAACCGACTAATATTGCCAACATTCTGGCAGACAGGTTTAGTTCAGACTTCACCCCCCCCTCTCACCCCCTAAAGGGCCCAAAACCATACTAGAAGAATGTAGAGCCCTGGCAATCACTGACACACAGATTAAAACAGCCCTATCCAAAGCCAAAACATAGCTTCAGTAGGACCGGACGGCCTCCCAGGCTGTGTCTTACACGAACTCCAAAATGAACTAACCCCTCACCTAAACACACTGTTCAAACTCAGCCTCTCTACAGGCTATGTGCCCATAGAGTGGCACACAGCAACAGTTATCCCACTCCACAAAGGTGGAGCCACAATGGACCCCGGGAACTATCACCCTATAAGCCTGACTAGCCTGGTCTGCAAGGCTATGGAGCGCATCATAATGGAACTCATTAACAGAGACATTGGAAACCTCCAAACATTAGACCCTACCCAATTTGGCTTTGTTAAGGGAAGATCATGCCTCCTAAACTTGGTGGGCTTCTTTGAGACCATTAACAAGGCTTTAGGTGAGGGAAAGGAGGTCCACACAGCCTACCTAGACCTCACAAATGCTTTCAACACCATTCCCCATTCTGGTATTATAGACAAGCTCACCAGCCTGAACATAAACCCCTACATCAAAAGATGGATTGCCAATTGGCTCACGGATAGAACCCACACGGTGAGAGTTGCAGACTCTAGGTCCGACTGTAAACCGGTTACAAGTGGCATCCCCCAGGGCTCAGTCCTGGGACACCTCCTGTTTAGTATATACTTCTCAGAGGTACAGACAAGCACAGGAGGACTATGGCTGACCAAGTTCGCAGACGACTGCAAACTGGGGGACATAATTGACTTTCCGGCTGATAGAGACATCCTCCAGAAGGGTCTCACTGAGACGGATACCTGGTGTCAAAATCATGACTTCAAGCTAAATGCCAAAAAGTGCAGTCATTCCCTTTGGAAAAAAAAAATTCCCCACGAACTACCACATACATGGTAGTTCCCTAAATACAGAAAATGAAATAGGTGATCTGGGGACCCAAGTAGATAGTAATCTCTCCTTTGATAATCATATTACCAAGGTGGTTAGAAAATCCTTCTATGTGGCCCACCTAATCACAAAAAGATTTGCATCTAGAACAAAAGAGGTTATTGTGCCCCTCTACTCATCACTCATCAGACCCATCATAGAGTACAATGCCCCACTTGGGATATACCTTACAAGACACCTGCAACAGCTGGAAAGACCACAAAAGTACCTCACCAAGAGGATTACTGACCTCAAACAGATGCCCTATGCAGCCCGACTGAAGAAACTCCAGCTGTACTCGGTTGCATACCACCTACTCAGAGGTGATCTCTGCCTGACATACATGGCCATGTCCAACCTAGAATTGATGGACATCCTCCACCTAAAAAAAAAACAAATCCCGAGAGCCACACGGTGTAGTGATCTAAATCTCACCATAACAATAAATAGGACTTGCTGGAGGGATAGATTCCTGTCCCAGAGACTCCCCATGCTTTGGAACATAATTCCAATCTACATTAGGCAGAGCCCCTCAGTAACACTCTTCAAGAGAAACCTTGATGAGTGCATGGGAAACAGAAAATTTACCCCGGGGATCACTGAAGTGGCTCTGCTGGACAGAGGCACAGGCAACTAATGGTTCTGCTGGACAGAGGCACAGGGATTTAATCTAAGGGGGCGGCAAAAGCCAACACATTCTGACTAGGTTTACATATGCCCTCGGGCAGATAGCCTAGTACTTACCTATGAACCTATGAACCCATATCATCCCAGGCTGTCAGATACTGGATGCCTCTGGATTGGCACTAGAAGCTAAGCCAGTTGTTGAACTCAATCATTTTTTGTATTGTGGCATCATCTTATGTGAGAGAAGAATGCTGCCTAGGGCTAGGAACATACCTGCCTGGGACACATAATCTGAAAGCTCAATTATGTCTCTCTTCATATACACCAGTGAGGTACATATCAAGTCATTTAATCCAACATGGACTATGACAGAGTCATAACAGTACTTGTTCTTGGGAGACTTGAATGTGTGCATGATTTGGTGGATCCTGGAACCAGACAGGCAACTGACTGTGACCTTCTCCTTGTCCAGCCTAGTGAGAAAGACATCTGTGAGTCTCACTATGAAGTCCCCTATGAGAAAGACATTTGGTTTAGATATGCTTTGATATAGGGGCTTATTGGGTGAGACACTGATGTGTGTGTGTATTATGTATTGTGGCTGTTGTTGGGACTGTATTGTGTGCAGAAGTTTTGCGCTTGGTAGGTCTCTGCTCTTTTGGTATATTTCTAGTGAGTACTCTACATATGTGGGTTTATGTGTTGTGTGCTTGGAATGTGTGGGAGGTGGAATGCGGGTGCTGACAACCTGCTAGGCATTTGATTTGTTGTTACATGACAGAGAGAGAGAGCATTAATTCCAGATTCATAGTATAGATACATCTCTCACATATTGTATTTGTATGTTTTAGGAGTTATAGGTTGTCTGTATACATAAAGCAATTGCTACATTGCCTCAGAATGCCAGAGTTAATCAGGCTGGCTGGAAAAATAGTGGGGAAACTGACCTTCCATTATGTCAGGTGTGTTCAGTAATAAGTGGTGAGGAGGTGAGCTAGATTGACTAGGTTCTGCTGTAGAACTAGTAAAATCAGTTAATCCATGGGAGGTTTAGGTGTAGAAACCTGTGCCAGTGCCTCATAAAGCTCAAATGGGTTGCTCTCTGGGCAGCAGTGCACAAATGCATTGCACACCGAGAAGCAGGGAAGCTTAAGATAGTTCTTTAGCAGTTATCTAGGAAAATTTGACACATTTGCATCTATACATGGCAGTGTTAACCCCCATTATGCAGTGCACAGCTATGCACAAACACTCTGTTTAAATATCAGTTAAGTAAAACAGTTTTTAAACAATCCAACCAATAGGAAAGCCCAAGACTGTGCCTTTGTTTCAACAATCCCCAGCTCAGATGGGTCCATGACAACATTCTTCTGCTTAATGTAAGATGGTTGGCTTTAGTGCTCGTATAATAAAATAAAGTCTAGATTCAGCAAGTCTAAATCTAGCCTATACTACAAGTTGTTCAAGTACTTTAAATATGCAGTGCAGAAAACACTGTCACAAACAATAAAAAATAATTTAAAGAAGGCAGCAAAACAGTAGCAAAGAGTTTAAAAGTGCAAAGCAGGTTATAAAAATACTTATTTTTCAGTAGAATTCACAGGATGACTTTAATTTCATTCAGATTGACTTCAGATCTCTGGCTAAGGATTCCAAACTCAGAGCAGATCTGGTAAACTGAGCACAAACCACAGCAACCACTGTTCTTAAATATCAGTTAAGTAAAACAGCTTTTAAACAATCCAATCAACAGGAAAGACCAAGACTGAACATTTGTTCCAACAATCCGCACTTCAGATGGGTGCTTGACTACACTCTTCTCTGCCACAAGGGTGCAGGAGGATCCCTTAATGTAAAATGACTGGCTTTAGTGTTCATAAAATATCAACTAGTCTAGATTCAGCAAGTCTGAATCTAGCCTATGCTATAAATTAAGTACTGTAAATTGGAAGTGCAGCAAACACAGTCACAAACAATAAGAACAGTTTAAAGTAGGCAGCAAAACAGTAGTAAACAGTTTAAAAGTGCAAAGCAGGTTATAAAAATACTAATTTTTCAGTAAAATTCACAGGACGCCTTGGATTTCATTCAGATTGACTTCAGATCTCTGGCTAAAGACTCCAAACTCTGAGCAGCTCTGATAAACTGATTTGCACAAATGAGTGTCTAGAGGTGATAGGGATGGCTTTAAAAGTAAAGGGTTTAGGTGATGTAGTAAAGATAGGCACCTGGATTTACTAATCTCCCATGCAGGACTAGTGTAGTCCTGCATGGAAGTGGCCGCTTAGGAGCAGGACAGCAATGCACCATGCATATTAATGAAAGCGCTCTGCCCGACCTCCTAGGCATACAAGGAGTGTGTACGAGTGCAGGGGGCATGTCTGAGAGGAGAGCACTCAGAATAAACGCCCCTGCAAAGGAGAACAGCAGAAAGTGGAAATAAATGAGCGAGGCCGCTCACAGGTGTCCGCATATCCCCACCAACAGTCCTCCATGCATACAACAGCAACAAGACATAAAGATGAAAAGAAGAAACCCCGTATTGTTGTCTAAAGCTCCGAGTACAGCTAGCCATAGATGCGCGGGTGTAGCCATTTCTCAGCCACGGTGAAAGCAGCCCAAAAGGCTGAAGAGGATAACATGGATGAAATATGCAAATGAAGCATGTCAACAATAGTGTAGTGGGCAGAGTGTTTGCCTAACGAGCAGACATTCCCAGTTCGAGTCCCAGCACAGCACAGTCTATTTTACATGGCAAAGCATGGTATAAGCAGTATTTGGAATGTAAAACCCACTAAATAACATCATTTTTATGATAAGGAGTACTGCAGGAAATGCACATGTGAATAGTCAGTATCATAATGAATAAGCCAGCAGTAAACTGGCGTAAGCACAGATAAGCAGTAGTAAGCATATGTAAGCACTAGTAAGTGTGTGCAAGTGCATTTGTACAGGATTATGCACTGCCAACACAGATTAAGCAAAGGAGAAGCTAACTAGGTGCAAGACACTGTAACCGAAAGTCAGCAGTGCTAACCTCTGCGCAAACCTGCTTACAACTGCTTGAAAGTGCCTTAAGCACACTGCATCCAATGGCCGGTGTTCTGCCCAGCAACAAAACAAACAGCTTCTGCAAGGCCAGAACCCAGGACCATGCACATCATACACAAAACGATTTACCACTAAGCCATGCCAGATATGCAGAAATAGTATGTTGTCAGAAACATAACCCGAGCCTAGTCATGCAACAGTACAATGTATACCTACAGCTAGATGGGCATGTGTGTGCAAATATATCACTATCTAAATGGATACAACATATCTATAGATGTAGTCACATATATATATACATATATATATATATATATATATATATATATATATATATATATATATATATATATATATATATATATATATATATATATATATATATATATATATATATATACAAATATATGAACCAATATACATATATATATATATATATATATATGTATGTCAACATCTATATGTCCACATATACACATCACGTGAGATATATGTATGCAGATATATGTCTCCATAGGTATATACGGACATAGAAATATGTAAGCAAATATATATACCCAAAGAAGTATATATGGCCAGACATCTGTAGATAACAATGGTAGATGAACAGAAATATATATGTCCACATGCAACTTCAATGGGCCTGAGAGGCCCCAAACAATATACGTCATGTACGAATTTGCATACCCCCCGCCCAGCCAAACACATCCACCCTGCAATACATTACCAAGGTCGTATTGTATGTCTGTCATTGAACTAGGGAATTAAGTTAGCCCTCTGTTATGTTTCACATGTCAACATCACATACCCCACCCCCAACCACTAGGCAGGCTGAGCAGTACAGGTCCATCCAACCCAGGCCATCCACAAATCATATATGCATAACCCACAGTTCCACTTCCCCCCACCCACAGCACACACGCAGCCACCATCCCTACCATGGTTACCAGCCCGTGTTTACCACACCACCACACATTGCCACCCACCCACCTCGTGACCCATCCTGTATGATGTCCCAACACAAGCATCCTAGGTGTGGCACACACGGTAGTCCATGCACATAGCCAGGGGTACCTATGTAACCCTGGGTGTAGACCAAGGTTGAATACCCAATGTTTGGGTTGTCCTGCATGGGACAAATCTATTCCTGGTACTAACATTAGATTTTACGTGTGACTCTGTGTACACTAACAGATTTAGTTGTAGGTATCGCAAAGCATACACGGCACACGAGGTTGGCCGGTATGCACACGAAACACAGTATCCAGCAATACCAGTCAACATTACAGGATATGTAGCTAAATATGTAAAGGTATGTGTGTTTGTATATATACCCATAACTAAACAGATATATACCTCTCCCTTTCTGTAGTACAAATGTATACATACATAGACATATATAGAAATACCCACATATAGATATATACATATGCAGACACCCATACATCCACATGTTGTTAGATATATATATATACATCAATATATATATATATATATATATATATATATATATATATATATATATATATACATATATACAGACATATACACACACACACACACATAGATACACACAAATATATATATATATATATTTATATATATATATATATATATATATATATATATATATATATATATATGCATATATATATACATATATATATATATATATATATATATATATATATATATGTGTGTGTGTGTATGTGTAGATATACACAGATATATAGCTATGATATGATACAGCACATAAGAATGGCATATGTTCACAGGCCATGCCAATGGAGGTGAGGGGCCCAATCAACAAACGTGTAACACATAGCATGAACCCCCCACCCAAGCCAGACAGGGGAAACATGCAAACAAACACACAATGAGAAGTCTAATCTTGGAATAGAGACAGGAGCGTCCCTTGCAGAACACCTATATATATATATATATATATATATATATATATATATATATATTAATATATATATATATATATATATATGTGTATGTATATGTAAGAAATATCCAGAGATATACACGCATATATATATATATATATATATATATATATATATATATATATATATATATATACAAATATATGCACAGACATACATGCAAATGCCGACAACTACACATATACACATATTTTTTACATTTTAACTAAATGTATCTGTAATTTTTCTTTGTGGAGCTTTTCTCCCCGGGCCTCTGCTGAAAAAAGGCCTTTTTGGCTCAGTCAGACACCCCCGGTAAACAAATGTAAAATAAATAAAATATATATCTCAACAACTATATTTCCGCATATACACAGCAAGTTACATGTATGTACACAGATATATGTCTCCGTAGGTATATACGGGCATAGTTAAAAATATGTCAGCAAATATATATACCCCCAGAGGTATATACGGCCAGACATCTGTAGATAGCAATGGTAGATTAACAGCAAAATATATGTCCACATGCACCGTGAATGGGCTTGAGAGGTCCCAAACAATATATATCATGTACGAATTAGCATACCCCCCGCCCAGCCAAACACATCCGCCCTGCAATACACTACCAAACTCATTGTATTGTACATGTATCATTGAAACAGGGATTTAAATTAGCCATCTGTAATATTTCACATGTTGACCTCACATTCCTCTCTCCCCAACCCACTAGGTGGGCTGAGCAGTACAGGCCCATCCAACCAAGGTCATCCCCAATCCAGACATTCATTACCCACAGTCCTGCTTCCCCCCATCCACTGCACACACACAGCCACCATCCCTACCCTGGTTACCGGCCCATAGCTGCCACACCACCACACATAGCCCCCCCTCCACAACCCCCCTCAGGACCCATCCCTTATGTTGTCTCGTCCCAAGTGGTCTAGATCTGGCACACGGCGTAACCAATGCACATAGCCATGGGTACCTATGTAACTCTGTGTGTAGACGAAAGTTGCATACACAATCTTCGGGCTGTCCCGCTTGGGACAAATGATTACCTGGTACTAACAATAGATTTCATGTGTGACTCTGTGTACACTAATGGATTTAGTTGTAGGTATTGAAAAGCATATGTGGCACACAAGGATGTCTGGTATGCACATGAAACACAGTACCCAGCAATAACAGGCAACATTACAGGATATGTAGCTAAATATGTAGAGGTATGTGTGTGTATATATACCCACAACTGCATGGAGATATACCTCTCACTCTCTGTAGTACAAATGTATACATACATAGACAGACATATATATAAATTCCCACATATAGATATATACATATGCAGACACCCATACATCTATATGTCGTTAGATATATATACAGCAATATATATATATATATATACATACATATATATATATATATATATATATATATATATATATATATATATATATATATATATGTGTGTGTATATATACATACATATACAGATATATATATATATATATATATATATATATATATATATATATATATATATATATAGTACAGATAAATATATATATATATATATATATATATATATATATATGTGTATATAGATATATTATATATATGTCTATATATATATATATATATATATATATATATATATATATATATATATATATATATATATATATATATATATATATATATATATATAGGTTCATAGCTTCATAGGTTGGTATTAGGCTATCAGCCCTAGGGCCTATACAAGTCTAGCCATAACAATTCCCTGGCTATTTCTTCCCACACTATTTACTTCGCTGGACCCCTGTCTAGCAGGGTGACTGACGTGATCCCTGGGGTGAATTTCCTATCTCCCATCCAATCGTCAAGGTTCCTTTTAAAGAGGGCCAAAGAGCACTCTGCTTGACAATACGGGCAATCTATTCCAGAGTCTGGGGAGTGTCTGGGTCAGGAACCTATCCCTCCAGCATGTTTTGTTTATTGTGATGACAAGGTTTAGATCCTTGGAGCGTGTGGATCTGAGGGATTGGGATTTCTTTAAGTGTAGCATGTCCAACAGCTCTGGGTTTGACATGGCCTTGTATGTTAAGCAGAGATCACCTCTGAGTAGACGATATGTGACAGAGTATAGCTGGAGTTTTTTAAAGCGGTTAGCGTAGGGCATCTGCTTTAGGCTTGTGATACTTTTAGTGAGGTATTTCTGCGGCCTTTCCAGTTGTTGCAGATGTCTTGAGAGGTACATACCAAACGGGGCATTGTATTCTATAATGGGTCTAATGAGGAATGAGTACAGTGGGACAATGAGCTACTTTTTAATGGATGAAAAGCCTTTAGTGATGAGGTGTGCCACGTAGAAGGATTCCCTGACTGTTGTGGCGATGTGGTTATCGAAGGTGAGACCACTGTCCACCTGTGTCCCTAAGTCTCTTGTCACGCTTTCAGTGTTTAGTGTACTGCCACCTATATGGTAATTCACTGGTACATGTTTTTTCCCTATGGGGATAACTATACATTTCTTGGCATTGAGCTTGAGCCCATGGCTCTGTCACCAAGCATCTGTTTCTGTAAGGCCCTTTTGTAGAGTATCCACATCATTTGGGGATTCAGTAATGGCTCCCAGTTTGCAGTCATCTGCGAACTTTGTTAGCCAGAGTCCCATAGTGTTGGCCTGTACTTCAGAGAAGTAGATGCCAAACAAGAGTGGTCCCAGGACTGAACTTTGAGGTACTCTACTTGTCACTTGCCTGGAGCTGAATTTGGAATTGGCTACTTTTACAGTGTGGGTTCTATCAGTAAGCCAGTTAGCAACCCATTGGGTGACATAGGGATTAATGCCCAGCTTAGTAAGTTTATCTAATATTCTTGAGTGGGGGATGGTGTCAAAGGCCTTGGCAAGGTCTAGATAGGCTGTGTGGACCACCTTACCCTTGTCCATGGCTCTGGAGACTGATTCAAAGAAGTCAGTCAGGTTCAGGAGACAAGATCGGCCCTTCACGAACCCAAACTGGGTGGGGTCCAGTGTTTGAAAGTTGCCAATGTCTTTGTTTATACGTTCCATGATAATACGCTCCATGGCCTTGCCGATAAGGCTCGTCAGACTGATGGGACGGTAGTTTCCGGGATCCAAGGTGGATC
>NC_056743.1:1640760294-1640822794 GCF_019279795.1 Protopterus annectens | reverse complement strand
TTCTTTTCTCTCCAGAGCACATCTCCTTCTCTCCAGGGTCTCCTCCACCTGTTCCCTACTCTCACTACAGATCACAATGTCGTCTGCAAACATCATAGTCCATGGGGACTCCTGTCTGATTTTGTCTGTCAACCTGTCTGTCACCATTGCAAATAGGAAAGAGCTCAGAGCTGATCCTTGATGTAATCCCACCTCCACCTTAAACGCATCCATCACTCCCACCGCAGACCTCACTGCTGTTACACTACCCTCGTACATATCCTGCACCACTCTTACATACTTCTCTGTCACTCTCAACTTCCTCATACAATACCACAGCTCCTCTCTAGGCACCCTGTCATATGCTTTCTTTAAGTCTACAAAAATACAATGCAACTCTTTCTGACCTTCTCTGTATTTATCCATCAACACTCTCAGAGCAAACATCGCATCTGTAGTGCTCTTTCCCGGCATGAAACCATACTGCTGATCACTAATCATCACGTCCCTTCTTAACCTAGCTTCTACTACTCTTTCCCATAATTTCATGCTGTGACTGATCAATTTAATCCCTCTGTAGTTACTACAGCTCTGCACATCACCCTTATTCTTAAAAAAAGAATCAGTACCAAAACACTTTTTCTCCATTCCTCAGGCATCCTCTCACTTTCCAAGATTTCATTAAACAATCTGGTTAGAAACTCCACTGCCATTTCACCTAAACACCTCCATGCTTCCACTGGTATGTCATCTGGACTAACAGCCTTTCCATTCTTCATCCTCTTCATAGCTATCCTTACTTCCTTCTTGCTAATCTATTGCACTTCATGATTCACTATCCCCACATCATCCAACATTCTCTCCCTCTCATTCTCTTCATTCATCATCTCCTCAAAGTACTCCTTCCATCTGCTCAACACACTCTTCTCACTTGTAAGTATGTTTCCTTCATTATCCTTTATCACCTTTACCTGCTGCACATTTTTCCTAGCTCGGTCCCTCTGTCTAGCCAATCGGTACAGGTCCTTTTCTCCCTCCTTAGTGTCCAACTTTTCATACAACTCTTCATGTGCCTTATCCTTAGCCTTCACCACCTCTCTTTGCCATGCACCTCATCTCCTTATACTCCTGTCTACTTTCTTCATCTCTCTGACAATCCCACTTCTTCTTTGCCAACCTCTTTCTCTGTATACTCTCCTGTACTTCCTCATTCCACCACCATGTCTCCTTGTCATCCTTCCTCTGTCCAGATGTCATACCAAGCACCTTTCTAGCTGTCTCCCTTACTAGCTCTGCTGTAGTTACCCAGCTATTTGGTAACTCTTCACTGAAACCCAGTGCCTGTCTTAACTCTTCCCTGAACTCCACCTCACAGTTACCCTTTTTCAGTTTCCACCATTTGATCCTTGGTGCTGCTCTCACACTCCTCCTCCTCTTCTTGATCACCAACGTCATCTTATAAACCACCATCCTATGCTGCCTAACTACACTTTCCCTGATCACCACTTTACAGTTTCCAATCTCCTTCAAACTGGCCCTCCTACATAAGATATAATCCACCTGTGTGCATCTTCCTCCACTCTTGTATGTCACCCTATGCTCCTCCCTCTTGTTAAAATACATATTCATCACAGCCATGTCCATCCTTTTTGCAAAATCCACTACCATCTGACCTGCTGCATTCCTTTAACACCATACCTACCCATCACTTCCTCATCCCTGTGTTCTCTTCACCAATATGCCCATTGAAATCTGCTCCAATCACCACTCTCTCATCCTTGGGTACAGTCATCACAACTTAATCCAACTCACTACTAAATTTTTCTTTCTCGTTCACTGCACACCCAAATTGTGGAGCATATGCACTAACAACATTCATCATTACACCGTCAATTTATATATATCTATATATATATATATATATATATATATATATATATATATATATATATATATATATATATATATATATATATATATATATATGTGTGTGTGTGTGTGTGTTTGTGTGTGTGTGTGTAAATATACACACATATATATAGCTAGGATACGATACAGCATTTAAGAATCACATATGTTCACAGGCTGTGCCAATGGGGGTGAGGGGCCCAATCAACAAACATGTAACACGTAGCATCAACCCCCCCCCCCCCACAGCTAGACAGGTGAAACATACAAACACACAATAAAAGTAAACAAACCACTGCTTCCCAGACTACAGGTAGGATACTACCAGTGGGAGAGACCCACCAAGTCTAATCTTGAAACAAAGACAAGAATGTCCCTTGTGGGAAAGCCCAAAAATTCTGTGGATATTTGGGTTTCCAGGCATTACACGGATGTCCAACGGCAGGGCACACATGTTCTCGGACTACAAGTTTGGGGAAGCCTGATGATCCATGGGGAGAGACAACATACGTGAAGTGTCCTGAGAATTGGGGAGTGGGCAGTGCATACGGGTTTGGCCTGATCCAACCTACACACAGAGAAAGGAAGAGTGCTGAAGGGAAGGTGTGGGAGGGGAACTATGGGTATGTAATTATGGGCCTAGGTATGCAGGTGTTGGCTGGAGTGGTTCTATGTGGACCGCCCCTGGGATGTAAGCAATAGTGTGCATTGGGCAGACCCGACACCTAACGAGCAACCACGCCCAGTATGAGTCCCACAGCAGCAATGTCTAGTTTACAGAGCAAAGGGTGGAATATCCAGATGTGTTGTTGCAAACTCATTAAATGACACCAAAGAACACATGGTCACAACACCCCACTGTAGGCATGTAAGCTAAACTAATTGGCATCACAAGGTATTATTGCTTTCCTCACCCCCACCCAGGGTTGTGAGTGCCCAGACCTACCCCCAAATGCAGGGTATACACACAGCTGTTGCTGTAGAAGAAATGGCCAGCTGTGGACCTTCCCAACAGCCGTCCTGCACATCCCTGGGCATGTCCTCTACTATCAGCCCCTCTGTGTGGCCCAATAACACCACTTACCTATTGACCCCTTTTTCATTCGTAGTAATGTTCACAGTCAGAAGTAGGTGACACCCTCCACACAACGATATTGGCAGAATCTGGAACCCCCAACCCAGGTGTATTACCGCAGCTGTCCCAGGCTACACATGTATATAACACATGAAGGGAAAACTCAAGCAAACTTGGATCACCATCTGCTCACCACCTGGCGAAGTCCACCCCCCCCAACTAACAATCCATACCCCTACACCAACTACTGACACTGACACCTCCTGTCCTTCCTTGCATACATATCCCAACACCCTGCAAACCTGCACTACTGCTCCCCTACCAATCAGTCAAATGGCCTACTATACAGTTAAAATGTCCCCCCTTCCACCTACCCACCTACACCTTCACTATTCACATCTACTCTACAACACAGGTATGGCATAACTAAACCTAACCCGAATACCTGAGTGTAACCTATCCAGAAATTCTAAACTGGAATCCCACTTCACCTTACACTGACCTTCGTGAACAGTCATACCTGACGGCTCTAAATAAAATCTGCAAAAGTAACAGAGACCTCCAAAACAGACATCCAAGCAACCTCCACATCCCATCACCAACCATGAAAACACATACTTCACATAATCAGTGTGCCATGCAATCATAGCCCTTAAGGCAAAACAACATACCCAACACACTAGTAATAGGTGACTCTATAGACAGGCACACTGATGTCCCACTAACTAGGCTGGACAAGGAGAAAGTTACAGTTAGCTGCCTGTTGGGCACCAGGATCAGCCACATAGCACAAGCACTCAGGTCACTCCAGAACAAGTACAAATACGACTCTGTCATTGTCCATGTTGGTGAATGACCTCAGACGTACCTCCCTGGACTACATGAAAAGAGACATGGAAGAGCTCTCTGATCATGTAGCCCAGGCTGGTATGACACTGACCCTGAGTAGCATCCTGCCCTCACCAAGAAAGATGCCACAGTACAAAGAAAAAAATGATCAGTTTCAACAACTGGCTGCGTTTCTGGTGTCATTCAAAGGGGATCCAGTATCTGTCCACCTGGGATGACATGCTCGACAAGCCACGTTGCTTCACAAGAGATGGCTTGCACCTGTCACCCTTAGGCTTTCAAATACTGGCCAAGGCTCTTGCCTCCCCCATAGTGCATTTTTTAGGCAAGGCTCAAAAGACAAACCCACCACCATAAATAGCACAAGTAACCAAAATCTGAGGGTAATGCTACTCAACGCCAGAAGTCTAAACCTCAAAATGGAGAACACCAACATCTGTGCAGTAACAGAAACCTGGTTTAACGCTCCTGAGAGCACACCAGCACTACTAGATTATAACTAATACCATACCATTCGGCCACAGAACCAGGACCGAAACACAAAAGGAGGAGGTGTATCCATATTCATCAAGGATACCCACACCTCCAGTTTAGTGGCGCAGCACAATGCACCAGTGATCATCCATGTGCAACTAACAACGAGCAAAACTGCAATCCAAATTTTAGCTTGCTACAGATCACCCGCCATGACCCAGGACCCCCATTCCACATTTCTGGAGACACTGAGAAATATGAAGGTCCTACCAAACACCCTAATACTGGGTGATTTAAATTACCCAAACATAAATTGGGAGAACTACTCAAGTACTAACTCCCTTGCCCAGTGCTTCCTAGAATTTATAAACCTGAATGCCCTGGATCAACTGGTCAACACCCCCACCAGAGGGAACAACATATTGGACCTGGTCATCACCAACATGGGCGACCGGTGTTACACACCAGAGGTCAACCCCTCGCTGGTTGGATCAGACCATAGACTAATCACTCTGGATATCCACATTCCGCCCCCACCCCCAATCAAGGAAACCACCATGAAAAACTTTTCAAAAGCAAACTTCACATTACTTAAAACCGAGATGGAAAGGTTCACAGCCCCCATGCTAAAGGACAATGCTGTCCAAGCTGCTGAAACCTTTACAAAGGCACTCTATGAGCATCTGCAGGAATGCATGGATCGTGCTATCCCAAGTAAAGCCAAGACTCATTCCTCCAAGAAAAGGTAACCAGTCCGGTGGACCCCTTCTATAAACAAGCTATACAACAGAAGGAGGAAATGAGTACAGAAAAGAGTGAAATCTCAAGAAGGAAAGACATCCCTGATCAGTATCAGCAAGAAACTACGATCCCTCATTAAATCATCCAAGGCTAGTTTCAAAAGAAAAATTGCCAATGACTCCAAAGATAACCACACAGCATTCTTTATCTATGTCAAGAACCTAAGTGGAAACTCTCAGATCTGCTCTGAGTTAGTGCAGAATGGCACAAAATACACTTGAACCAACTGATATTGCCAACATTCTAGCAGACAGGTTTAGTGCAAATTTCAACCCCTCTCACCCCCTAAAGGGTCCATAACCATACCAGAAGAATGTAGGGCCCCATCAATCACTGACACACAGGTTAAAACAGCCCTATCCAAAGCCAAAAACACAGCTTCAATGGGACTGGTCGATGTGCCAGGCAGTGTCATACAAGAGCTCCAAAATGAGCTAACCCCTCACCTAAACACACTGTTCAAACTCAGCCTCTCTACAGGCTATGTACCCACAGAGTGGCACACAGCAACTGCTATCCCATGCCACAAAGGTGGAGCCACAACAGATCCTGGGAACTATCACCCTATAAGCCTGACTAGCCTGGTCTGCAAGGCTATGGAGTGCATCATCATGGAACTCATTAAAAGAGACATTAGGAATCGCCAAACTTTAGACCCTAGCCAGTTTGGCTTTGTTAAGGGCAGATCATGCCTCCTAAACCTGATGGACTTCTTTGAGACAGTTACCAAGGCATTAGATGAGGGAAAGGAGATCCACACAACCTACCTAGACCTTGCAAAGGCTTTTGCCACCACTCCCCATTCTGGTATTATAGACAAGCTCACCAGCTTGAACATAAACCCCTACATCACAAGATGGGCTGCCAACTGGCTCATGGATAGAACCCACATGGTGAGAGTTGCAGGCTCTACGTCTGACTCTAAACCAGTTACAAGTGGCATCCCCAGGGCTCAGTCCTAGGACTCCTCCTGTCTGGTATATACTTTTCAGAGGTACAGGCAAGTATAGGAGGACTATGGCTGACCAAGTTCACAGACGACTGCAAACTAGGGGCCATAACTGATTCTCTGGCTGATACAGACACCCTCCAGAAGGGTCTCACTGAGACGGATACCTGGTGTCAAAATCATGGCCTCAAGCTAAATGCCAAAAAGTGCATAGTCATCCCACCCATGAACTACCACATAGGCGGTAGTCCCCTAAATACAGAAAATGTAATAAGGGATCTGGGGACCCAAGTAGATAGTAATCTCTCCTTTGATAATCACATTGCCAAGATGGTTAGAAAATCCTTGTATGTGGCCCACCTAATCACAAAATGGTTTGCATCTAGAACAAAAGAGGTTATTGTGCCTCTCTACTCATCACTCATTAGACCCATCATAGAATACAAAGCCCCATTTGGGATGTACCTTACAAGACACCTCCAACAGCTGGAAAGACCACAAAAGTACTTCACCAAGTGGATTGCTGGCCTCAAACAGATGCCCTATGCAGACCAACTCAAGAAACTCCAGCTGTACTCGGTTGCACACCGCTTACTCAGAGGTGATCACTGCCTGACATACAAGGCCATGTCCAACCCAGAATTGATGGACATGCTCCACCTAAAAAAAACAAATCCCGGAGAGCCACACACTCTAGAGATATAAACCTCATCACAATGATCAATAGGACATTCTGGAGGGATAGATTCCTGTCCCAGAGACTCCCCATGCTTTGGAACAGGATTCCAATATACATCAGGCAGTGCCCCTCACTAACACTCTTCAAGAGAAACCTTGAAGGGTGGATGGGAAAAAGAAAATTTACCCCGGGGATCACTGCAGTGGCTCTGCTGGACAGTGGCACAGGGAACTAATGGCTCTGATGGACAGAAGCACAGGGATCTAATCTAAGGGGGGGGTGAAAGCCAACACATTCTGCCTAGGCTTATAAATGCCCTTGGGCAGATAGCCTAGTACCTACCTATGAACCTATGAACCTATGAACATGTACACCTGACTTAAGCATGTATAATACCGACATGTACATGAAGTAGCGCAGGGATATGTGGCAGCAAGCGGAAGTATGTCTGTTTGGGCGGCGGTAAGCAATGCCCACACTGGTTAAGCAATGTGGAGGCCAACCCAGTGTAAGACGCCATAACTGGAGGTCAGCAAGTCTGAGCCTTGCGCTCACCAGACCATACCCGCCTACATTTCCCCCGCAGTGCCTTAGGCACGCTGTAGCCCACAGCCCTCATCGTAGCCAAACAACATAATCAACACTCCCAGCCCCCCCACACACACACTATAGTCCAAGTGAGTTACCACAAAGGCATGACAGATATACAGTCAGCTGCTGTTATCACAAACATATCATCCGGTGCAGTCGGTCAACAGTATAGGAAATGTATGTAAGTATGTACATTAATACTTGCAAACATGTGCACAGTGCTCAGTGACAGTATTCCAAGCTGTCTATGAGTATCAATGAACAGTGCCTGTCCACGCATACTGTGAGAACAGTAGTCTTGTATAATACTGAAGGGAGGAATGGAAAACGGGGCACGCCGTGGGGGTGTGTTTCATCCGTGGAAATAGGAGATGAGGCTGGTCTGGTGTGTGAGCAACCCACTGCTTCTCAAACCCCTGGCAGGATGTTACCAGTGGGAGAAACAGTGTAGACCAGCAAAGTCTACTCATGACACAACAGGTCCGTCCCTGGCGGGATGCACCAGACTTTGTGAGTCACAATGATGTTTCCACCAGTATCGGAGGAGGATCAAGGGAAGGCTCAAATGTATGTGGACTAAACAGATGAAGAGCCTGCAGAAGGTTGCATCAAGACAGTAAAATGGAGGAGTACCAAGAAGTGCAGAGAGGGCAATGTGTGGAGGTGTGGTATGGCAGGGCTAGCAACTGGAGAATGGATGAATGCTGTGTACGTGGAGCTCTGGGGCTGGGGAAGGGAGCATGGGTATGGCATTAAGGTAGAAATATGCAAATTAAGCAGAACTGCAATAGTGTAGTGGGCAGAGCATCTGCCTAACGCGCACGCTTTCTCGGTTCGAGTCCCACTGCAGCACATTCTATTTTCCATGTGAAATCTGTATAATACATTATTTTGCTGTATTACCTACTAAATGACATTTACACTTGAACAGGAGTACTGCGTTACACTTAGACTCACTCACTATTCAAAGGACATGAGACAACACATAGGTATGTATACACAGACAACTTTTAATAGTGTATTTTACAATACTGTATGCCATTACTTACAGCACATAGATCTGGACTTATTTAATCAGAAAAGTAGATGCAGACAGTGTGCATATATAACATACTACGCTGTTCAGGCCAAGCCCATCAATTCGTACAACTGTAGACAAAGGATTAGCCATCAAGTTAGGTAACAATAAACAATAACAGATGTAGTTCAGCAGCCGCCAGTTACACCCTGTAGTCAAGGCCTAGGGGGACATTTATTACCTGTGATAATGTCTATGTATCTGTCACATGTATGGACCCTGACCAACAAATATCATGGGAGTCCATGATATGACTGGAATGATAGCAGGAATGCTAGCAGTAAATAATGATAGGCCAATACCGAACAACCCCTAACCGTATCACAGCAGGACAAAGCCAGCCATATATGTGGAGGACAGAGGCAGGAACACAGGGCCATACTCGTAATATTGCTGTTACATACCCTGCAAATTGTTGGTGTTACAGGATTCATTGCAACATACTCTTATGCAGGAATAACACATCAGGAACACAACTGGAAGTAGCCATGTACTGATAGCATGCAACAGACAAATTGCCGGGGATATATCTAGGACAAGACCTGTGTGGTGCGCAGGCAAAACAAACAGACAATCCACTGGCCTTCATGTGGCTTGGCCCACTGTTGAGAGCTATACAGACAGACTGCATTCCATCCTAAACTACTATTTACATGCAAACACTGCAAGACCAGCAATATACAATGCACATAACAACACTACTCACTCTGTCTGTAGGTCTGGAACTTCTTAAGATTGTGTAGTTGTCCTGTGTCTGCGAGCCCCTCTGTAATAGGTACTGCAACCTGCCATCTGTAACACTGCTGCCCACATACAGGAAGGATGTCCTCCATACTGGAAAGGTGAAAGGGCAACACCCACATGAGTAAGCAATTTATAGTACTGAGTTGCCATGACAATGGTTAACTGAATCACTACACAGCAGGCTGCATGCAATCAGCAACTGTTGCACACTGACTGGTGCAGAGCCCATCATCTGATCATGTGCATCACTTACAAAAGCCATGCTGAAATCCATTCAAACCAACTCATTCACTCTACTAGAGAGGGAGAAAGACAGAAAGAGAGAGAAAAAGAAAAACATTTATAAAACGAAACTCACACAGTGGGAAACAAATACCTACAAGCCACAACCGGGAAGACATCACACCCGTCCAAAGAATAAAAGGTATGTAAAACATAACTGTATGTAATTTAATGCAGTATGAGGTGTATATTAATATGATATATGATGTAGAATGTTTGATATGTGCCATCTGTAGTTGTCCCTGTAATGATGTCCTGCTGAACAACTGCTCTGGACAATACTGTCTGTCCCTGTAAGCAGTAGGACATACCCGCCAACTGTGCAGATCAGCAATGAATGATGAAGATGTCAGCCATAATATCTGTGTATGTTATGTTAGAGTGGACAATAGCTGGTGGTGGATGTACTGCCATCATGATAGACACATGGGTGTCAGGGCACACCACTTGCAGGACAGTCATGTTAATGTGTAATGTAGCGTGCACAAATGCCATAGATGTGTAATATGCATACCAGCAATCTCACACCATATTTACCACCCTAATGTTAGTCTGTGTTCACATGTGGCACCTGCCTGTGTTGCAGCAAGGCAGAACAGTGCAGCTGTGAATGCGGACCAGATGTTTGCATGCACTCCACATATCTGTGTGATACAGAATGTGACAAGTATGTGTAGAGATACACAGACACTCATATAGACATAGGTATATCAACAACGTACAACATATAGCTACACATATATGTACATAGATGTATATTTATACACACATATATATAGTGGCACTGACAATGGCATGCAGTTGAAATAGTCTGTAACAGGCCAGCAAATATAAGTATCCCCACAGGGAGCATGGCTACAAACACATAGCACAAAGCATGGCACATACACATAGCACAAAGCTTGGTACAATACAACATATATCCCAATGGTAGGTAAGCGGCTGACATAACAATTGCAATCTGTGAATGGTTTGTTGTAGCTGATAAGGTGGGGGAAGACAAATATGTGTATTAAGAACTATGGTAACCCTGCTGTATGGGTAGCTCAGACTTTTTCCATCCTTATGTCTTCCAGGAAACATGTTGCATAGTCATCACCCCCATATAGCGCCACTGAAAAAGCGATCATTATCGACCACCTGGTACAGCACTACATACTGCTGTTTGGCCAGACAGCCCATGACCAGCAGAAGAGGACTGGCCTGTGGAACGAGCTAGTCCACAGGGTCAATGATTTTGGACTGCATAACCACAGCTATGAGCAGGTCCGGCATCATTGCACCGACCTGCTTCGCCATGTATGTCAGTGTGCAGCTGCCGTAAGGGGGGACCACTTTGCAACGGGGGGGTAACCCACCCATCCACCCTTCACCTATGTGGAGGAGCTTCTCAGCAGCCTTGTGGCACCTGTCCACCTGCAGCATCAACACCTGGCAGGGCACATCTTGGAGGTGGGTGCCAATAACATGCCAGCTGAGGAGCGTGCAGGTAAGGCCCCAGAGCATATTGGTACCCCACTTGTGTGTATGCATCTACATCTGTACAGGTACATCATGAAAAACTGAAATGTCATATACATTGTCTGCTGCTGTGTAGTAGTAATAAACAGTTGTGTATAAGCTGTAATATTGTGTAATTCTACTGTTGATGTAACGTAATGCTGCACTCACCTTTTATGAATGCCACAGCTGCAGCCACTGACATCAGCTTTCTCACACTCCTATGCAGGTCCTTCCAGGATACCACCACGGCAGCAGCCCGTAGCCAGTGAGTATGGTTCGTGTTCATGCATGATGATAAACTGGGCATGTAATAGCTATGAGATATCCCATGCACATGTCTAACACACCTACCCATACTGCATGCTGTACACGTTCACGTTTTGTTGCTGTGAAATGCACTTCATCACAGTAGTGACCATGCTGGGGTATGGGAAGGGTACAACAGAAACATGCAAGATAACTAACATCCTGACAATGTGCAATGTGTCCAAAGGGATGTGAAGTATGACAGGACACACGGCCTACACTAGGGATATGTGTGACTCAACATCACCATGGCTGTAGCTGCACACAATCAGGTTAAGTAAACGTTGCAGACATAACCCTGACCCCATAGCACTCGTGACAGCAGTGTGTGCACTCCAAGTGATGTGCACATGAGTAGACCTTGCAACCATGCAAAGGTCTAGGACATGTGCAGGGCACCTCTCACAGCCATGGTAAGGTCCACTGGTTGTCATTGTAATAGTCATGTACTGGTCATACATGCACTACTGATGTTGTGATCTGTAACACAGACATCAGGCATCCAAAACTGATAACTGTTCACATATCATCCCAGATATGAGTTGCTACAATACATAGGGGATGTAAGCATTGGAACTGACATAACCGACACAGTACTACAGATGCATCAATAGTTTCTACACCTGTGAGGTATGGTGCACAGTACAAGGCAGGGTGCGGAACAGGTCCGCAGTAACACTTTGTGCATGGGTGCAATGTTAACACGGGAAAGGGCAATCCCCTATCAACAAAGCCCATGCCTCACACACATGTATACTGCCGCTTGCATGAGGTCACTATAGTTGCACTGCATGCTGTTGAGCTCCATATGTAATGCATGTTGACAGAAAGGTAATGGGATGACTGTGTGTACAAATGTTGTGCACATTCACATGTAGGAGTGTGGGGTGTGTGTGTGTGTGTGTGTGTGTGTGTGTGTGTGTGTGTGTGTGTGTTTGTGTGTCTTGGTTGTGTTCGTAAGTGCAATCTAGTGGAGTGTGGATGATGCATGTCAGATGTGTGTGTGTGTGTGTGTGTGTGTGTGTGTGTGTGTGTGTGTGTGTGTGTGTGTGTGTGTGTGTGTGTGTGGGTCTGTGTGTCTCCATGTATGCACAGGCAATAGTGGAAATGACCACATGGCGTACTTCCCCTTGGGATTGTGCTGTAAATAGAGTGAAACATGGGACACCAGGACAACCTGTCAGGTATGTGAACACAGGACAGCTGATAGCATAAAAAGGTCTGTAGCATGGAGCATGCATTGGTAGGTGAAGTACATACCAGGTATACACATCATATGTCCAGCAGCAGATAGGTAACTGGCTACCCACATATGCAGCACTACAAATGCAATGGGGAATTACCACATCACATCAGTGAGTGTATCCAGGTAGTACTGTTGTCCGCATGATGGGTTGCTTGTGTAGCAGATGTGGCATGGACTGAGAAAGACTGTAGTATGAGGCTCTGGTATGTGACATATGTAGTGAATATAGCAACCCCAAACATATAGGGGCCTCATACACCATTACTGCCCATACACAGGGTAATACAGGGTGACAGCAGTGAGGCCATGTACAACCTACTCCACCCAAGTCAGGGATGCGATGGAATAACAAGTCAGGTGTTGTAACCACATGTGTAGGCATGGAGAGGGATGATATGTTAATGGGCTGTAGTGATGCGTGTATATTAGCAAGTGCCATGTAGGATGGGCAACACATTTAACTGACTGTGGGACTGTCAGTAAACTCAGGAAAAGTGAGGTAGTAAGGTGGCTGTCAGTGTGAGTGTGTGTGAGTGTGTGTACTGTTATGCAATGCTGTACAGGTCTTAACGTGTGTATTTGTTTCCCCCACAGGTGGCGAGGTGGGTCAGGTCCACTCCTGCACACAAACTGAGGTAGGTGTCCCTACAGACACTGATGATGATGAAGGTACAGGTGAGGCACAGGTGGGGTTGTCAGAGGCCGACACTATGCCAACATGTGTCATCACCCTACTAGCCACCCCAAGCCCACACACAAGTTACAGTGCCCCTACAAACTCAATCACATTTGGCCATAGTAGAGGGACAGTTGGCGCTTGGTGGCAATGACCAGGAAAGTGTGGTGTCCATGTCAACTGTGTCAGGTCACAGTCGGCATAGCTAGATGTCCGGAAGGCCAGCACATAGGCAGATGTACCGTAGTGCTCGTGGGAGGACCGCAGGTTATCATGCCCCTGGCAGAGGCACCACAACTGGTACCACCAGGAGCATGTTTCAGGCCATAATGGAGGCACAGGCATGTAAGGAAATGCACACCAGACAGGTCCTGAGGCTGCAGAAGTCTGCTTTCACAGCAGTATGTTGCAACCTCCATGAACTCACTGGTGCCTTCCATGAATATACCTAGGTCATGGATAGATGGTGGGGTGAGATGGTTGGCCTCCTTGACCATGGTATATCTGTGCTAGAACATGTAGTGGGAGTGGTGCAACAGCCACGTGGACGTAGGCCAGAAACACCAGCAGCTGGTGGTCAACGTGGATGTGCCAGGATGCACAGCCACCCCCATAGTGGCAGCACCAGCCCTAGCATACCACAGGGGCTGCTGTCCACACCACACCACAGCAGGTCTCATGCATGTGGCCCTGGCTAGTCCCAGGTGGGACATGGTTCCAGCAGACATATGTCAACATCAGGGGAGAGTAGCACCTCAAGGTCTGTACCTGCAGGTGCCCATGGAACCCCTGGCAGGCACAGTTAGCATGTCTGTGGCCAGAGGCAGTGAACTGCACACCTTAGCAGGTATGGTATGCAGCTGTCCAACATCACCCGTATAGGGCAGCCACATGGCAGAACTGTGTGCATGCATACCCACACACTATGCAACCAAACCTAGGGTGACCCCATACCAACATTCACCACATCACCACTCCCCAATCAAGGAACCACACCCCTCACCCACACACATGGTGACACATATTTGGACCACCCTCAGCCTCTGGCACACCTGCAACACAACCTGTGCATATGATCATACCTGTGCCACATCCCTGTCATACATAACATCGATGCAGGGACAGGCTAACATGGTTCTGATGGCCACAGTGACTGTAATGGAGTGCCACAATGTATTGCAGTGTAGAATGCAGTCAGAGGTAATGTGTACTGCATACATGTCAGGTAGTGTAGCCATGCAGCTAAGATGACTTTCACACACCCTGTGTATATGATGATATCTGTGCCACATCCCTGTCATCCATAACATCAATGCAGGGACAGGCTAACATGGTTCTGATACACATGGTGACTGTGATAGAGTGCAGCAATGTACTGCAGTGTAGAATGTAGCCAGGGGTAATGTGTACTGCATACATGTCAGTTAGTGTAGCCATGCAGCTATGATGCATCTCAGCTGTTGTTAACACCAATTGATATCCCCATACTGTCATCCATGTGTGCTGTAGGCATACATGTGTCAGCAGGGGGATGGTCCACAGTCATATTCCACAAGGGTATGTCAGTGTGGTGACACCATGGCCATGACATATGTGGTGTACAGTTGCACACATACCACAGATATGTATAACAGTTATTGGCCATGCAAACTTGAATGGTGGCCTGCTGGTAAAGGTATAATCTGCACCCTTATGTCACCCCATCCACATACACACACATCCTTACTTGGCAACCCTGTGTCTAGACCCCAACCCGGGTATGTAGTGCTACTGAACTGTGTGGCTGTCATTGCGCACACAACACCATCTGTAGGGAGAGGTGTGTACCAGGTCACATGCTACATGCAGACCATCCACAGACATGTACAATATGGTAATGGGGGATGTAATGTGTGTATATGGAGAATACATAGTGTGTCATACCATCATATACACATTGCCTGACACATCTTAGAGACCTGGTTGTATAGTTGCTAACTAGTCCATGTGTCCAATGTGTTACAGGTAGGCTGCATACAGCACATGTATAACTGGGCTGTATCCTGTTATCTGTTACCTGTATGGGAGACGATGACATTGGCCACCTGAGAGTGGTACGTGGGCCATATACCAGGTGTACCATGGTGTAAAGACAGTGTACACAGCACCCACATCCCCCACTGGATATTGTACACACTAGAACCCATCTTGATACTCTGACATACCCACTATCATACATTGGCCACAATGCAAAAACAACCCATTGCATATCACAACAGTGGTACCACAGGGATATGCATGTGATGCACATGCCACAGGCATAGTAGGGTGTTGCATTGTGTTGCCACACCTATGGGCAACAACAACAATATCTGTACTACTGTGTGGAAATGTGTATCGTAATAGAAGTATGTGGACTTGGAATGGTGTACCCTACAGATATGCACACATATACACACACGTGGTAGACCTCAATGGGTTCCCATGCCTACTGACCCATTGGTACAACACTTTTCTGCTGGTTCTGGAAGGCACATGTAGCTGTTAGGGAGAGGAGTGTGACAGGCTACATGTTACATTACTGGGATTGAGAGGCATCACACACTATACGAGTTGTACAAATAGGCATCCCCCCAGCCAAACACATCCACCCTGCAATACACTACCAAGTCTTGGAGATCCCATAACCAGGGCCAGTGACAACACGGGCACATGATGTTACCTGTTCTACATCCCACCTGTATGATGTCAGGCTAGTATTGGTAACATATTATGCAGTACAGTCTGGCTCCCATGGGTAATGTATTATGTGGAAGCCATTAACATTATCAGGCTTCAGATACACAGATATGCAGATACAGGTATACATATATATATATATATATATATATATATATATATATATATAAATATATGTGTACATGTACATGTGACTACACATACACATGCAGTTATATGTACAGTAAGATACATAAGTGGTAGGTACACACAATATGGAACAGCCACTATGCTTGCAGTTGACCCCTGAACAACTGGACACTGTATGTGCCACCCATACAAATGACAATCATTGCCTGTAACATACACCCACAGAGAGGTTGTAGGTAAAACAACACCCACAGATTTGCAGACATGGAAACCTTTCATCATGTACTATTACAGTTCTACATGTCATGCCATATAGCTGTTCAGACACTGACAACTATATCAACGGAGTGATGCTACAGTGGACCAGTTACAGTCATATAGTAGGCTGGAAAGGTTCACAGCTGTTGCTGTCCAGGCCAAGCCATTCACATTGTACAATAGGAAAGACACACTGGGCCACAAGATACCTAACAATAAACAACATGTATTCCAGGTGTGTAGTTCAGCATCCTCTATCTACACACTGTACACACACAGTAGGTGGTATAGACGTCATATGACAACATGGGTTGTAACTGCTACATAACGTGGCATAACTGACATCATGAGCACACCAAAACACAGAACAGTGTATATGGCAGGGGGCAGTAGTCCTGCAGTACCCAGATCCATGTCAGTAATGTGTATATAGGTGAAGTATATGGTACTGTACATCCAGATACCTTAAAGCAGCTCAGCCCTGATACCCCCACATTTTGTAGCAGCCTAGGTAATTTCTGGTACTCCCCTAGACTCAATAATACAGGGCCATATACCACTGTTACATACAGTGGGCTCTGCAGTGCATGAGGGCACACATGTATTGTGTAGGTGGTGCCCACACATATATGGCCCCAGCCCCACCATATGTGTGGGGGTTACAATGGCAGTGGACTGATGGCAGACATGGCAGTGTGTTTAAATCCCAGACCACTATGGATCAACCACCAACATCATGACATATGTGCAAAGCTTGGTATGTAGGTGATGGTCAGAGGCTGGAATACAGGCACATATGTGGACAGCTGTTGCCATATACTACTCAAGGTGCAGGTGTTACAGGATAGTCTGTAACATACCTTTAGTCAGGGAATTGATGGTGGAGATGGTCATGGATGTAGCCATGTACCAGTAACATGCAACACACACACTGCCAGTGTATTATCTGACGCAAGACCTGTGTGGTGGACAGACAAGACATGATAGACACAGCTCCTGCCGGCATGAGGGTAGGACCACAGTTGTGTGCTATGCAGACAGACTGCATTCCATGGCAAACTAGTATGTACACCCGCACCCTGTAACACCAGTACTGTACAAAGCATAAAAATAGCTCATCTCGCAGTCTGTCTGTACTTCCTGATCTTCCTACAAATATGTGGCTGCTCTGAGTGTGCCGGTTCTCCTGTATGGGGTATTGCTACATGTTGTCGGTAGCACTGCTGCCCACACACAGGATGGATGCCCATCAAACAGGAGATGTAATGGGACTACGCACACATGATGTGGGAATCTATAGTGGGTGGTTGCCATGACAGTGTTAATTGGGTGTAGTACACATGTGTAATCATATATCTGGATATCTGGATATGTATATATACATATATTCCCACCGTATGTCCTGGACATGACATGTAGGCCAACCCCAGCCCATATGTTCTCAATGTCATAGTTGCAGGGGATGTCAGGTATGTATAGCAGGTATACTAGTAGATTATTGCTACTGTCATTGGGATTGTCTTTACAGACATCTGCTCATAACATGTGTACCATTGGTTACTGAATGACATCCAAAGAGCATCAGTGCACAGTACCGCTGCTAGCACATAATGCCACTGTGGTCTGCAGCAGAGATATTGGCCAATATATGTGGAGAGTCTGACACAGTCTGTACAGTCCAGAGGTATACACATAAGCCCTTAGTGCTACACATGTGTACCGTGCCTGACAATATGGATGCGGATGGCCATATAGATGGGTATAACACATAACGACCAGTATATGATGTCCACCATAGGTCATGCATTCACACACCCCTGCCTGGCCTGTAACAGTATGACCACTGGTACAGGGGTGCCATGGCTACATACTACACAATAGGTATTGACATACATCTGCACTGCATCCCACTGCCCTATCTGACATACATGACTGTTAGGGGAGGTCCGGTAGCAGGACATCTGGCAAGTATCTGCACATGACATCCCACTGGGTAGGAACACTCAGCTGCTAGGCATGTCACAATGCACTTTGCAGGCTGCAGGCAGACTGACTCAATACTGGCTTACATCTCCCAAGGGGGAATGCACATGTACCTGCACATAAAGCAGGCTCAACAGGCATGTCACAGCACAGGGTAAGATACACCTGTGTGACAGTGAATATCCACAACCAATGTGAACACAGCCACAGCCACATATGGTTAGCTAGCATGGTATTACAGTATATGGACTATGTGTTTGACACAATCCTCATATGTGCCACTTACAGACTGATCAGACATGTACTGGCCTGCTACATATGGTCTGGTGGCTGTGTGTGGTATGGGAAATGTGTGTTTATGGCCCTACAAACATGTACGCTACTACAGTACCATACAGTGGGGCAGCATGTAACATCTGATAGCAGGGGAACTAGAGCAATGTCATCTACCATAGTCTGTAAACAGGCTAGGGTACATATCAGCACTACACACACTTTCAACATTCACCATAGGTACACAGACCTCAGTACTGTATGAACATCCTCAGAATGTGTAGGTAATGTCATGTAATGTAACCCCCTACTGTACATAACATTTCAGGGCTCTCTACATGACTAGAAAGATGAATACCATTAGGAATGTTTCAGACAATGAAGTAGAAGCCTTGAACCTAGTCAGAACTTTACTGGTCAGAGTTTTGAAACCAGACAAAGGAGGTGGTTTGGTGATCATGGACAAAGAGGAATATGATAAGAAAATGTTGGACATTTTGAACAGTAACACCTATGTTAGATCAAGTATCAACGAAATGAATATTGCATATAAAAAAATGTTTTCCTTCTTTAGGGACTTATTGATTGAAGGCTTGATCAGCATTGATATTTACAACTAGATAGTGGTTCCTAACCCAAAAACACCTAACTTATTTGGTTTACCCAAGATTCATAAAAACCTTCAAAACCCCCCTATGAGGGCTTTATTCAATGCTAGGTCTTCTATTACTTATGCTTGTGCCAAGTTCGTTGATGAGTTATTAAAGAAGTATGTGTCCCAAGAGTTACAAACAGTTAAGGACTCCTGGGCTTTTTTAGAAAATGTAGACAAATTTGAATATTGTGACAACATTCATTTTCTTACAATAGATGTAGTCGACCTTTACTTCTCCATACCCCACGACATAGGGATTGAATATGTCACCAGAAACCTAATAGCACATGGAGCGGAGAGTGATGAGATCCATCTGATTCAAGAACTATTAGACGTGATTTTGAACAATAATTATGTTGGATTTAATGGGGGCATACATAAACAAATAATTGGAGTAGCTATGGGTTCCCCTTGTGGAGTCAGATACGCCAGTTTAGTACTTTCCCAGTGGGAACATGACTATGTATTTAAGACAACAATTTTCAGAAAGTCAAACTATATAACAGGTTTTTGGACGACATTTTCATTATGTTTCAAGGTAACGTAGGGGATGCAAGCAACGTTGTTGAGGTTTTAAATAACAGCACTCCATTTTTGAAATTCACATTTACCTTTGGTGAAGACACCATTAACTATTTGGATGTTGAATTGAAGAGAGACGACATCCACAGGAGTTGTGTTGCTAAAACTTACAGAAAACCCACTCACTCTAACACTATGTTACATTTTTCTAGTTGCCACCCGCTACACCAGAAAAAATCTGTTTTAAAGGGCCAACTAGTTAGAGCGGCAAGAATGACTACTGAAGACTCCGCCTTCAACGAGGAATATACCTTGTTGAAATGCATGTTTATGAGTCGTAGGTACCCCGAATCACTGGTGGATGACACAATAGGAGAAGTTTGTAGAAAAGGGGTTTGGGTTCTTTCAATCCCATTCTGACTTTGAAACAAACCAACGTGAACCTGGTAGAGTCAGATGAAGTCACATTACAGATTCTTGGTGTCCACTCTTCTAGCATGGGTCAAACCATTTTTTTCCCCAAGAGAAGTACAATAAAAAAAGTTTCATTACTTCTTTTTCATTAGAAGCTAAATATATTAGCAATGTACTTAAAAAGAATTGGCAGTTGTTATCTTTTGAAAAAGAACTCACGGAGAAAATAGGGGACAAACCTGTTATCATTTTTAGAAAGGGCAGAAACCTCAAAAACATTATGGAAAGACCTTCAATAAAGCATACTAGAACTGAAGGCACATACAAATGTGAGACATGTAACTATTGTAAATTTATATCTACAGGGTCCACATGTATAGTGAAGCAACGTCTGTTTAAAGCAAAGGGTTGTTACAATTGTAACTCAAAATCAGTGGTGTATTTAGTTGTGCGCCAGTCATGCCCTGCCTTTTATATAGGGAAGACTGACAGAAAACTTAGAGAGGGAATTTATGAACATACGTACCACATTAGGAAGAAGAGCAACACTAACGGCCTTGCAAGACATTGTAATAACAACACTTCCCATGCTTTCCTTTTTAAAGTTATAGACCAGGTACTTACAGATGAAAGAGGAGGACCCCAACAATTGTTATTAGAAAAAAAGGAACTCATTTGACAACTTAAAATGAACTCTTGCATGTCACCAGGGTTGAACAAAGTTACTTCTTTGACTTGTGTTTTAAAGTTAAGAAACCTGCTAAGATAAGACTTCTTTCATCATTACTTAAACCTCAAGTCTGGTTTTTAAACCTTAATTCACAAATGTTTAACTTGAGAAACATTGGTTTTCTGACCTCTGCAGCGCTTCGCTGTACTTTGACCCATACCTTATTTTATTTTGTTTTTATTTTTATTTTCATTTTGCATAGTTTCGTTCAGGATTTGTATGTTTTATTTTTGTCAGGTTCTGCATTGTGGTCTGACTTGATTTTTGCTTACTTCTAGACACATACACTTTTTTGCGTAAGCAACAATGAGATCTTAATGTTTAGACCCACGGTATTTTGAAGTGCTATGTTTACCTATTGTCAATGTCATTGAACACCAACAGCTGTGGATTTACTTAGGTGTTGCGTTTCTTTCTTTCTTTTTTCTTCTGCTACTTTATTTATTACCTTTTTCACACACAGTACAAACTCATTTGCAGAACAATGTGCCGTATTCATAGGCACGATTGTGAACTGATTCTTCATTTGTTTGGCTATCTGCCTTTTTCGCATGCTTAGTACCTGCATGGTTCTTGAATGAAGTACCGTCTTGTGAATCTGGTGGTTTGTTTGTTTTGATTTAGATGTGTCTTCTACGCAATGCCTTGCCATATATTTTTTCCTGAAACAGCTACATGTTGACTTGTTTTGGCTGCTACAACTGTGCATACTAAAGCTTAGAAAGTGTTCTCATTGCAGCTTGGTGCTTTACCCATTGCTCAAGGAACATTTAAAAAAATATATATTTTTCATATACTGTTGTCGCATTCTGTTGGCGTTGAAATGGCAAGCAATTTCTGTGTTAGATTTTTAACACAGAAATAAACATATTCGGTTATTTAACATTAGAAATAACATTTCTTTTATTAGAAACGCCTTTGAAATTCCGCTTATTGCAGACTCCTAGTTGTAGTTTCACTGTTTATTTATTCATTTATTATTGATTCTTCATTATGCATTAGAGATGTGTACTCATTACTACCTTTTCTGTTAAGGAATGGATATTATATTTGGTTGCAAGCATTACTTCATTTTATTTTATTTTTAATCACAAGATTCTGTACGAGTTTTATTTTACCCTATGAAAAGTTGTTTGCTAAAATGTATTTTAAGGGAAACAAACAGTATTTACACTTGATTAGCTTCATGAATCTTCACTAAGACATTCTTGGTTACTTTTATCAAGTTCATGTTTCTTTTTTGAAAACTTTTTTATGTTTGACACCCTGTCTACACTAAGTGGAGATTTATTTATGTTTTTAATGTAATACAACTTTAAATGTGAAGGTATGTCAGTGGGTTCAATTAAGGCAGCTGTTTGTAATTTTGTAATACACACCCCTTTTTTTGGGTTTTAAATTGTGTTTGATGATTTTTTCCTTTGTCTGAAGAAGTCTTCCTACTAAGGGAGACGAAAAGTGCTTTACTTTTACATTTTCTAATAAACCTTTGGAGTTTTACACCTGCTGGTTCGGAACCTTTTGGTTTGTTTTTTAACATGTGTAGCAGTCAGATATATCAGTAGCTTGTTCTCAGATATGATGCCACAAAGTATGGTGTACAGCACATGTGCACCACTTCATGCACGACATATGTACAAAGGTTGACAGAGGTGTGGCTGGGAGCACATACACAGGGCTAATATTGACATGTTGCCGTAATAACCACATACATTTACTGTTGTTACAGGGTTGTTGCAACATATGACCTTTGAGGGCTATGATGTCTGTGACTATCACAGCTTTCTCCATCTACTGGCTGCAATCCTTACACTACCTTCAGCAGTCAACAGCTAGATGCTCCGTGGGTAACACATCCAACCATGGACACAACACTTCCCAGGCTGCAGATGACACTGCAGATGGAGATTCCCCATAAACATGGAGCTGCCATGGCAGGTATTAAGACATGTACAACAGTCATATCCACACAAACACTGTGAAAGCAACATTACTCCAAATGCAGTATACCGGCACTTACAGTCTGTAGTCAGGTCAGACACATCCACCTCCTGTTTGTTGCACTGTTTCCACAGTGTATGTTGTTAGAGGTACACTGCAATCCTTCTGAGATGCTGTTTGCCACATGACAGATCTAGTTCTTGCTCATAGTGGGTGAAAAGGGCCGACACCACCATGATGTTCCTAGGTATTGGAGTGTGTTTCCATATAATTGGCTATGGGAATGCTACCACAGCTGTTTCACATACAATCAGCTAGGGGAGGGCTGCGATTCATGCAGAGGGCATCAGGTGATCATGAGCATTACTTACATTATGAAAAATACATGAAGAAAAGACTCAAAAATGACTGCAAGTACACAATAAAATTAGTTTAGTGCTTTCATTCACTTTAATAACAGAAACTTCTTCAGAACTCTAACCGTCAGACTTCTGATGAAGTTCGTGTTATTAAAGTGAATGAAAGAGCTAAACTAATTTTATTGTGTACTAACAGTCATTTTTGAGTCTTTTCTTCACATTACTTAAATTACACATGCTAGTGCCTAAGCAAAGCAGGTGTAGGTCTCCACGTCCACCTGAGAGGGGGTGGGGGATGCAGATAGAGGCAAATATGTGTCAGGGAGGGGTGGGAGAGTAAAACTGAAGCATGTCTGTGTCATACACCTAGCAGCACAGGGTATCAAACCCCAGACAACTATGTAGTGCTAGCACAGTTCGCTGCAATAATTGGATGCACCAGATGGGTTACCTGTTGTGGAGCACTCAGAACATATATGTGATGGTGAGTGACATCTGCAACAGGGATACAGTAGCTGTACAGTAGGTGACATATACACGCCTGTCTGCATGAACAGGTGCCAGCGTCAACACAGCCACACTCTCACAAGGACACACACACATTGACACACATGGCAGGGCCTGGTGTACAACTCTTCAGTTTTGGGATTGCCACATCACATCACTGTGCAGGTATCCCATGCACCACACAGGTCATACAGGGGCTGTATGGGCGAAGGGTATGGGAAGGTGTCTGATATCAGACAGCATGCTGCAGTATGCCCATGGGGGCTGTAGGGAGTATGGATGTGAACATCTTCAGCATGCAACACACACACAAACACACAGGGTGACAGTACTGACATGCATGGGTGCATGTCTGCACAAGTGTGTAGTGTTTGACTGTGCCAGATGGCTGTCCAATTCTAGACGATGGGTGTACCTTGGCATCAGGCAACATGACTATGGTTTGCATTGCAGCTCAGGGATGTAGTGTCAGCATTTGCCCACGCAGGCAGATATTGGGTCCCCCATCCAGTCACCTGGGTGACTACTGTGTGTGGGCAATGTTGTGCATCGCTTGCAATGACTGTGTTCGTTCATCCATGACATGGACGGTGTCTGGGATGTTCACACCTCCCACATGTGGAACTGTACCTGGGGTGTCCAGCCCATGTTGTGAACATAGATTATCATCAGATGTGCCAGTCCTGCCCACCTGTGGTGGGAGCTGGTAATGGCCAGCAGCTTTACCCTGCACCTACATGGCATGCATGCTATCAGCATTCCTTGGTGTCAGCGGCATCTGTCTATACAGGCATGTTGTCAGGCATGGTATGTCCATTGTGGGTCACATGTGATGGCACCACAGGTGGAGCAGGTGTCCATTGGGGAACATGGGGGAGGTGCACTGTCTGCACGTATGTGCTTATTGGACTGATGGACTGCATGTCATGTCTTCTGTGGCCCACCACTGTCACTCCATAATTACTATCAGTGGCCAATATGCAGTGTACTACCCACATATTGTCTGTTACCTAGGCATGTGTGTGTGTATGACACATGGGGTGAGAGTGTGCTCTGGGTAATACTGGGGTTGCTAACAGTGATTGCCTGGCCTTGATGTCACATGTCTGGGTATGGCTCTGCACCCCGGCCTCTCAGCCATATCACATGTGTTATCCCTGTGCAGTGGGCATTGTGATATATAGTATGGCCACCATATAAGAAATATACAAAACTCACTTCACATTGGCCACACAGTCACAACCACCTCTACATAGTATGTGGGTTACAAACACAAACTCACACACACCTGTCATGTTTGGGAGTAGTTAAAGTACGCGTCATGGATATTACTGGAGTAGTCCTTGCCTAAAAGTGTATTTCACACTGACTGACATCAGCAGGATTGCCAAAGTATGACATTTGAAATCACTGTGAGAGACTAGCCTAAAAAGGATTACTCTCTACACAGACAATGACACACACAATGCATCCAGAACTGCCATTTGTGGGGATGGAACCCAACCACGCTTCTAATTCACAATACAGCAGTATGCAGTTACAGGACATGCTATGGTGATTGCTGGTCTGCAACCTTCCCAGAGGTGTATTTGTAGGTTCATGACATTGCCAGCCTTGCCAAAGGTGGGTATGTGAACTGTGAGGGGTGTGAGTACCCTAAAAGCATTGCTCTCTACACAGACATGCACACATGCTCACACAGTAGGCAGATTGGGGGTTAGAACTCTCAACTTAATCACACTATGGCCATACGATGTTACAGGATGTGCTATGGAGATTACTGGGCTATGATCATCCCAGAGGTGTATTTCAAGGTGCGTGACATCGACAGCCTTGCCAAAGGTAGGTATTTGACTTGTAAGGGCTGCGAGTATCCTAAAAAGAATTGCTCTCTACACAGTCAGACATGCACACAAACACAGACACACACCCACATGCACAGTTGCCACTTCTGGGGTTTGACCTCCTACCTAACTACATTGTCATACTATAGCAGTATGCAGTTACAGCATGCGCTGCAGAGATTACTGGGCTACAGCTTTCCCAGGGGAGTATTTCTAGGTGGGTGACATCAGCAGCCTTGCCAAAGTTGGGTATGTGAAATGTATGGGGTGTGAGTGCCCTAAAAGCATTGCACTCTCCACAGTCAGACATGCATGCATGCACACACAGTCGGCAGGTTGGGGGCTAGAACTCCCAGCTAACTCCTTAATCACACTATGGCCATACAATGTTACGGGATGTGCTATGGAGATTACTGGGCTATGATCATCCCAGAGGTGTATTTCAAGTTACGTGACATCAGCAGCCTTGCCAAAGGTGGGTATTTGACTTGTAAGGGGTGTGAGTAGCCTAAAAAGCATTGCTCTCTATGCAGTCAGACACATACACAGACACAGACATACACTCACATGCACAGTTGCCACGTCTGGGATTTGACCTCCTACCTAGCTGCATTATCACATTACAGCAGTACGCAGTTACAGTATGTGCTACAGAGATTACTGGGCTACAGTTTTCCCAGGGGAGTATTTCTAGGTGGGTGACATCAGCAGCCTTGCCAAAGTTGGGTATGTGAATAGTAAGGGGTGTGAGTAGCCTAAAAGGCATTGTTCTCTACACAGTCAGTAAGAGACAGACACACATATGAACAATGACACACTCTCACACACACAGTTGCCATGTCCGGGGTTAGAACTCCTACCTAACTAGTCTATCACACTACAGCAGTACACAATTATGGAATGTGCCACGGAGATTACTGGCCTACAACTCTTGTAAAGGTGTATTTCACATTGGATAACCTCAGCAGGCTTGTCAGGGTACCGCTATGGGGTGGCCAGTGTGTGTGCATGGCCCATACACCATTCGTGTAGGGGTGACATGCCACACGTGGCCACACATGGGGTCATATGTCACAGGTGCATGTGTAGGGCAACTAGCTGAGTACGTCCATGTATGTTGCACAGCTGGCACGTGGACCACATAGTCTGTGGTGCTGAGAGGTACTGTCACTAGTAACTGCAGTGTGTGACATCTGCACCTGATGTGTTTGGGGCCCTTTGGCTGTGTGCTCAGTGGGACAGGTGTGGATGGCTCCTTTTCACAATCACCCTCTTCCACACATCTATATCCATCTACCTTTGGCTTATTATGGTGTGTTGTCCTTACATATATGTCTGTATTCCTATCCATTGTGTGTGCAAGGCATGAGTGGTGCATACTGACATGTGTCAGCAGTAACAATTGCAAGAGCTGGATGTGTCTGGTCCACTGGTGTTTGCATACATGGCCTTCATGTGTTTGTGTGTGAGCATGCCCAGTATGACCTTTCAGTATGTTGATGACTGACATTGCCTTCATTTCTGTAAGTGTGTGAGCATGCCCAGTAAGGCCGTCTGTTTTGCATGTTTGGAGCATGTCCAGTGGTTTGTACTGCACAGCTGACCTTTGTGTTGTACACTGACAGGTAGCATGCTGTGTCTGCAGGGTATCCACTGATCATTTTGTATTGACTGTTGCAACATGTCTGCATAGCAGTGGGGTACACCTGACTATTTCTATGTTTCTACACAGGATTGGGGGGTGGGCGCACCTGACTGTTACTATATTTATATGTGGGGTGGGGGTGCACACCTGACAGTTGTACATATTTGCTAGGACTGTACTGGTATGTCCTGTAGTCCATTTCAGTCAGTAGTATTACCTATTGTGCTGTCTATGCCATACTAGTGTACTACCATTCTTATCTTTTGATTGCATACACATTAGTTTCTGACTTCCTAGCTGTCATAACTGACATCCCACTACCTGACCTGCTGTAGTCTGTCCATCTAGACCTAGATGGGAGTTACCCATACCCCTCATTCAAAGGCCATAGTACGACATTTGTTTGTGTTTGTCTACACCTGTCCTGCTGGCTGTGACTGTTGTTGGGTATGTGAACCCCCTCCTGACTGCCATGTGTGAGTCCCTTATCTTGTGGGTGTCCCAGTATTGCAGGTGGTGCTGCAGGGCTGCCTATATCGGATGCATGTAGTACACTGCCTACACATGGTTAGGCACAGGTAGTTTAATGTTTGGCATCCCTTTTACTGTTTGTGAGAGTCAGAGAGAGGTGTTATTCCCTGGGTCCCTCCCGTGTCAGTATATGTGCTATGAGTTGCCGCTTTACCAGGGCCAGGGCATATTGGGCATGCCTCCTTCTTCCTACTGGGGCAGACTCAGGTTGTTCCTCCTCTGAGTCACTCTGTGCCTGTGCAGGCCTTGACATTGGTGGGGGGCTATGTGGCCCTGCCCCTTGCTGCTCCTGCTGCAACTGTTTCCACAGGATCATATTGTGTATCATGGCGCATACAAGGACAATTTGGGTACATGTAGTTAGTGAGTACTGCAAGGCTCCACCGGATGTGTCAAGGCACCAGAACCATGACTTGAGCATCCCAAACACATGCTCTATTATGACTCTTGTTTGCGCGTGTGCCTCATTATGGAGTACTTGTTCTGGTGTGTGTGCATTTCTTATGGGTGTCATCAGCCGTGGCTCCAGTGCGTATCCATCATCCCCAACTAGGTGACCGTGTGGGATGTCCCCACTAGCAAATTTCTGGTACAGCTGCATCAGATGCCAGATGTGGGAATCGTGATAACTTCCAAGGCAGCCAGCTCACATGTTCAGTATTATGCCCTGGGCATTGCACATGACCTGGCAGTTGATGGAGGGGAAGCTCTTACAGTTGAGGTAGACCCTACCGTGCTCACCGGGTGGTGCTTTGATGCATATGTGCATGGAGTCTATTGCACCCACTACCTCAGGGTATTCTGCTATTTGCTGGAAGTGAAGCATACTGCTGGCCAACACCTCATGGGTGAGGGGGAAATATACGTGCTCACCAACATGTGCTGACATGGCATCCAGGAACTGGTGGAGTACCCTGGATACTGATGCCTGTGAAATCCCCATCATATCCCCAGTTGGCCTTTGGAAGGTACCTGTAGCTAGTATTCTTAGGCCTACACATATCTTCATTTCCACTGGGATGGGTTCCCCTCTGTTTTTTCTGTGTGTCAGGCATGGCCGGCACAGCTCAACAATCTGCTGTAGGAGGTCCCTGTCCTTCCTATAGCGCTCCACTATCTCCACCTCATGTAGCCCTTGGTAGGTTACCCTGGGTCTGTTCACTCTTCTCCATCTCCTCACTGTGGGTTGGTCAGCAGCATTCCCATCCTCACCACCCTCAGCCTCTTCCACAAGTTGTATGATAGCTATTGCAGCTCCTAACATTTTGCTTCTGTGAGTGAAAAAAGTTCCCCGCTTGTTTACACTGGTAGTGTAGGGTGTGGGAAAAACCAGAGGGTAGGTCTTTGCATAGTTTATAGTGGCATTATGGGCTGGGCTGCTCTGCTGCCTGTGTAACTGACTGGTTCTGATACGTTTCACCTGGCAATGAACCTAGTACCCCTTGATTAACTTCCTACTCCTGCTTTTCCTTCCCATTGCCCTTCTGATTCATCCCAGGGGTGTGCTGCGCAATCGGTGTACTCCAATGTGCAGACTCCTGCTATTTCCTGGGTTCACTTCCTTTATCTTCCTGTAGATCCCGTTGCGTGGCACGTACACCTGCTTACACTTTGTCATGCGTGCTGGGCAGGTTTAGACACACTCCCTGGCTTTGCTGTGCTAAGCTGGATGCAACCCTCAAGCCACAGGGCTCCAATCCTCTGACAGTATGCCTGACACTCCCACACATGATGCCACCTACCTCCTAGTCTTGCACTCAGCTATTCATACTCATACAATGTTGGGACCTGCCTCACATGCTGGGGAAAACCGGCATTCACTATCCTCCCCCTCATTTACATAGAATTGCCTGCTAATGCATAGTTACATGTGTCACACTGTGCCTCCCCCCCTTAGCAACCACTACTAACTGGCCAGGTTGTCTTTTGCCTGCCATTGGCTTGCATGGTGAAATACTGATTTTAGTTAGACTGCTTTTTTTAGGTTTCCCCACCAATCCCGTTTGCACACCGCTGCCCTATGCTTCAATGGCCGTGATTGGCGGACATATCATAAAAGTTGTATTTTGTACATTTGCGATGCCAATAGCCTTCTACTTGGCCATTGGCATGCTTCCTCAATGATATGCAGCCTTTATTTGGAGCTGTCATAGCTCCGTTTTGGAATTTGCAGTACCGTACTCGGTTACTAACTGAGTACATTTCTGCACATTACGCTAGTCCTGCACGCCCTGATTCCTGCTTCCTGGAGGGCAGATTTACCTCATTTGCATGGTTTTCACCTGCAAATGGGTGATTTGCATACTGGGCTGGGAAAGTGCAGCACTAGTGCTACAGTGCTCACGCACGTCAAACATGCAAGTACGTGGATCGCTCGGCCGCCATTTTGACAAAATTTCCTCTTACGCTAATCATAAATGCCATGCAAGCTTTTGAGAATCTGGGGGGAAGGGGTATATGTTTTGCAATGAATGAAATGTCTGTGTTAGGTATACATTTTGAGAATAAAAATGCAAGTAGGATTCAATGGGAAACAATAGAAATAAAACAAATGTCTTTTCCAGAGAACGTATAAATTATCATTCAGAAAAAAAGGCTTATTTGATAAATTCAGTACTGATGGGAAAAGTAGCTTATGTAAATAAAGATGAAGGTGGTTTAGGTTTAATTAACCCAGTGGTTTATGCTGCTTCATTATATTTGCATGAAGTGTTAAAGTGGATAAATGAAAAAGATGAGAGATTAGTAGTAAAATTGTATAAATATAAGTATGATAAATTTTGGGGTATGGTGAAAAGAATAGAAGAACAAAAAAGTGTATAAATGAAGAAATAAAATGCTACCTAGAAAAAATATTTTTGATGAGAATAAAAATTGATGATATAGGAAATTATATTAAAGTATGGTATAAGAATGTAGTGATAAAACATTACTATGTAAAACCATGGAAAATCCAACAAATGAAAAAAAATAAAGCTATGAAAACAAAAATCAAATGGTGTAATCAAAAAGTAGGATATCAATACTTTTGGGGACTGGTAATAGATAAATTGCCAGTAAAAGGAAATATGCCATATAATAAGAAAAGTGATAGAATATGTTTACATTTTCAAGAAGAAAAAACTACAGAACATGTATTTTTGAAATGTAAAAGAGTAAAACAGTTATGGGGAAACCTATGTAAAGAAGATTTTTGAAGATACAAAAGAAGTGGATAAAATGAACATGGTTATGATTAAATATGGAAACAGAAGTAAGAATATCTTAAAAAATAAAAAAGTTATTTTATGTTATATGGGTTATATGCAATGAAAGAATAGATGAAATTATATTTAATGGTAAATTGAATTGAGCAATAATATTAGGTAAAATCAGATGGTTGTTATGGACAAAGGAGTGGGGGTCTAATAGGGATAAAAGTTTAATATGATTGTAAAGGAAATTATGAATATATGTAAATAGACTTGTATATCTATATATTTGTACGTGTAAATATGTAAATATTTTGTAAATAAAAGTTTTTTTAATAAATAAAAGACCTCTACTCTTTTGAATAGCTGCTGTGCGATATTTCACATTCACTGGAGTTATTACTGACTCAAGCAGATGGGGCCTCAGTTTAATATCACTTTTGAAAGAACTCACACTCAGGTGTGGGAGCAATCAATCTACCTCATGTGGGAATAAAACCTATAGCTTTCTACACCAAAGGTGAGTGTGCTACATGTTGGGCCACTGACACTGTGTATATGTAATGGCTTCTTTTTCAAAGCAGGTAATACATTTCTCTCATTGCAATTAATAAAGCACACCATAGTAACACTCCAAAGTCAACATGTATTATTTTGCTGGCTTGGCATCTAACCTTCTCACCTCTGGTATGCAAACCAGCACAGATCCACCAAATAGCTGCACTGATACTAGTGACAGAATACAGTAGCATCTCTTAATGTATGCATTTCTATAAGTAAGGTCAGTGTACAAGAAAGCTGCCTACAGTTGTTCAAGTAACACAGACTTCTTTGATATCACAGTATTTTCCATGAAAATTAGTGACCATCTTTCAATCTATTTGTAAATGTTGACAGTCTTTTTAAAGAACAAAGACTTTTTTCTTGTTTGTAGGAAAAATATTATGCAACCAACTTGTTATATCCTTGGATATTACAGAAAATAAACCAGCTTGTTTATCTTCCAGTGTTTGATACATAATCATTTAAACATAGTTATTCTAATTAATCATTTAAAAGTCATTCCCTCCTATCATCTCAAAAGATTTATCACTGTAATGAACGCTATGAATCCAGTAATGCATAAAATCAGTTCTCTAATCATGAGATGCTTAACAATTATGCATTTATTATGATCTACTTCCCTGAATAATAGTCTTAACCCTTTTGGAGGGGAAGGTTGTCAATACACCAAGCAGACTTATTCAGCCACTTGTTGACCTATTCACTTATTTCAGTGATAATTGCATTATAATGTGTTGTGGTGGGTGTCTCTGTGTTTGATTGTATAGCAACTAAAATAAGGCATGTGTCATTGATTCCTCAATATCAAGAAACATAAAAACTCTAAAACCAAAAAGAAAAAAAAAATTCAAATGAGCATTTCCTCCATACTGCCACATGTGGGGCCTTGACTTCCCACACCCCTTTATCACACACACACACACCCACACACACACATTTATATATATATATATATATATATATATATATATATATATATATATATATATATATATATATATATATATATATATATATATATATATATATATATATATATATATATATATATATATATATATATATATATATATATATATATATATATATATATATACTTAACTTATAAATATCAGCTCCATGGTCATACTATATAAGGGGAAAGGGAAAAGAAAAAACATAGTTCTGTCTACAGAGACTATAAATTTCTAGAAAAGCACCAACCTACGGGGCTTGCATCACATATTATGCTGACTGTGATCCATACATCCATACATCCATCTATTTTCTTAACCATTTGTCCTGCAGAGAGTCAGGGTGGTAGGAGATTGGGTTAGGTTGACTAGGCTTCCCTATCATCATCATCAAGCTACAGTTCTTTCTAAGGGATTTCTAGTTTTTCTCAGGTGAGCAAGGAGATTAAATCTTTAGCCTTTCCAGGGCCTACCCTAAACCTTCCTCCCAGTGGGCTGTGCCTTGTACATCTCATAGGGAAGACAATCGGGTGTCATTCTCACAAAGTATCCTAACCACCTTAACTGACTCCTTTCAATGTGTAGATGTAATGACTAAACATACAGATAACCCTAGTTTGTTGATTTCCTCAGTGTATCAAGGAGAGTGAGCCCACTTACTTTGTGAAGGACTCTCATTTCTGTCACTTGTCTCTGGGATTGTACCCCCTTAGTGATACGCTATTCTGATTACCACAGGTGAAGATGGGTGTGATGATAGGAGGTATTGCCAGTACAGCTAGCTGGAATTTTGTAAATAATTATATGTCATTTGTGAATATCAAACTGATTTATACAAGATGCTTGTGTTACAAATGCAACAGAACTGTATGTCATGTGAATATCAAACTGATTTGTACAGATGGTTGTGTTGAGAATGTATTTATAAAGTGCTTGTGTTTGAAATGTATCCACAGTGTGCCCTACTGGAGAGAACAGAAATGTACATCACTATTGTAACAGATTAAATGTATATGTTTTAACAGAGGAATCTGGAAGTTTATCCTCTGTCCAAAAAACTTTAAAATATATTTGAAATTAAATCACTTTACAGACTAGGCCATAAAGATGCTATCTCACAGGTTTCAACGCAGCCAGAGACACAAAATCTGTACTAGAAAACTTGCCGTATTGTCTTTGGGGTGAACTGATTACAACTCTGGAAGCATGGAGGTATGAAATTGTTTTATGATTTCCAGCACCTGCCAAAGATCTGAGCAAAAGCCCCTGTGTGTGTGTGTGTGTGTGTATTTTTAGAAGTAGGTGCTAAATCCTGCCAGCTTCCAGCAATGGGGGTTGCATGGGAACTAGAAGTCAGATGACCAGAAGTGATGTCATTCTGCAAGGTACCTCAGAAGTAATATTTAAGATATTATTTTGAGAAGTCTCGTAATGAGATTGAGCATTCTGTATTTTGTCTTGGACCTGAAAACAAGAAAGACAATTCACCACATCATTTGCCTTGCTCTATTAAGTAAGTAGGGTATAGTAATTCTCTTAGATTCAGTCAAAAATATAGTGAACCTTAGTTTAGATAGTTTTTCTTTATTTAACTGACTCTGTCCTTCAATATTATTTTAAATATTTCCTGTGATTTTGAACTCTGATATCACTGTGAATATATACTTAGTATTTTCTTGTTCTTTTATTATTTATTATTAAATATATTTAAACCTTTCATTGTGGCTGATCTTTGTAGAGATATTTAAGTTTCAGAAGTAATTCCATATTTATTTGGTAACCTGGTGTGGGCCACTCCTAATAGCCTTGATCTTGGTCAAACTACCATTTGTATTAATATTAATTTCACTCAATATATTAGGTACCCTTGGAAGAGCCTTAAGGCAGCTGTCAGAATTGTCTGGTGGCACTTGTGATGACCGTGCCCTAGCCCAGCAACCAAGAAGCCTCAATCCTCACCACTAACACCGGGAAGGTCATCTCTTAGAAGAGAAAAGGATAATTAATACACACGGCAAAGTACAATTTCCCTTAAGTGCACACAGAGATCACAGTCAGTCTGGGGCTGGTTGCTCCCTTGCTCACTAGGTCCCCAATAAGACACCCCACTGACACAGCTATAGGGTCCAGGTCTCAGCCTAAATGGACAAGCTAAAACCTCCAGTACCCTCTCTGTCCAACATGTGCTTCGTTTCCCTGCCAAGTAGCTGACACAACACACACATACACACTTTGAGATAAGTATTTATACAACTTCACAGACACTTCTGGGAAAGGCTGACACATATTCTCCAACTGTGCCCCTTTACCCAGACTATATGGTAGTAATTACTGTCACCACCCAGTTAATAATATCAGCTACTTAAAGGCCCTTAAAAGGGTGTCCAGTTATTACTGTGCAATATTAATACCCAAAGGTAGTCTGACTAACAGTCAAGGCTTACTTTAGAGTGGCCTATTACAATAACCTCTATAAATATGCAATGTACCCTAGAGCTTATCTCTACACAAATCAGCCACAGGTAGAAGATTTTAAAAATATTTAATAATAAATAATTATACACCACAGATATACCTAAGAGTTCAGAGATCACACAGAAACTTAAAATAATACAGTAGGACAGGTCTGATTTCAAAGAAAAATATCTAATTAATCTTTACTAGCTTTAACTATTCCTACAAGAAATCACAGTGCTAGAAACTTACATATGAGCACAAGGTAGAGTGGTGATAAGTTAGATGCCCAAAGTCAATATGCTCCCAGTCTCTTGTGAGAAATAGTATTTAAACATTACTAACAAACATGTCTCTAAGATCCTTCCCAAATGACATCATTTTTGACACTTAGGTTTTCCCAGTATTCATATTGCATCATCTTAACACCTGGTCTGAGTTTTCAGGCCACAAACTGTATTATTTGGCAATCTAACACCTACTCAGAAACTTACAACAATACAAGGCATTTCACATATACATTCTAGTAGAAACTAGAGCAATAAAGCACCTTCCACATCTAAATTCTGGTCATAAACTTTAGCCTTAAAACAATGGCCATGAAACTTTCATCCAGACACACTGGAACTGACTTGTTAAACATTAAAGACATTCATAAGATCTTTTCAATTTTAAAAGACACATTTGAAATACTTGGCTTAGTTTTCATTACAGCAGATGGCAATGTTGCAACAATCTTGAAGTTCACATTTTACAGTGTTTTTTTACATTTAAAAACACAAGCCTATATTTTACATTTATGTACAAATGCCAGAGTTATATATCAAATTCTATTTGACTAGGCTGGTAGCCTTCGTCCATCTCTCCTCAATCATCACATTCCCCCCCCCCCCCCGGGAGAACTCAAGCAAGTTTTTCAAGTGCCCCTTGAGAAACATCACTTGAGAGTGTCTGGTCTATCTGGGTATATCTCACCCCATTCGCTGTCTTGAGAGCCCATCTGCATTGGCATTGCTACTCCCACTGCGGTGCTACACTGACATATCATATGCTTGCAACCCCAGACTCCATCTTAGCAACTTGGCATTTTGCTGACTGGCTCTGTTTAACCATGTTAGTGGGTTGTGATCTGTCATCACAGTGAATTTTCTTCCATACAGATAAGGCTGATGTTTTTGTAGTGCCCACACTATGGCTAGACATTCCTTTTCTACCGCTGCATAGCATTCCTCCCTGAGTTGGAGCCTACGACTGAGATAAACCACTGGGTGCTCTTCTCCCTCTGAAGAAATCTGGCTAAGTACAGCCCCCACCCCATAGTTTTAAGCATCCACCTGCACAACAAAGTCTTTGCTGTAGTCTGGACTAGCTAACACACGGGGTCCTCCCAAAGCTTCCTTAAGCTTCTGAAATGCCTGCTCACATGCTGGGGTTCACACTACCTTATCTGGCCTGTTCTTCCTTGTCAGGTCTGTGAGGGGAGCAGCTATGGTACTATAACTGGCAACAAACTTTCTGTAGTACCCTGCTGTCCCTAAGAATGCCCTCACCTGCTTTTTGGTAACAGGTGCAAGCCATGCCTGAATAGCTTCCACTTTGGCAGGTTCTGGCCTTATCTTACCACTCCCCATTCTATGTCCTAGGTAGGAGACCTCTACCATACCCACCTGATGTTTGCTCAGCTTAATGGTCACCCCTGCCCTCTGTAGTCTGCCCAGCACCTCCCTGACATGCTGAAGGAGCTCTTGCCAGGAATGGCTGTAGATAGCAATATCATCTATGTAAGCAAGGACAAACCCTCCTGCTAAGATATGATCTACCAGCCTCTGGAAAGTTGCTGGGGGCATTCTTCATCCCAAAGGGCATCTTTGTGAACTCATACAAGGCAAAACGAGTCACAAAGGCTTACTTTTCTCTAGCACTGGGAGTCAAGGGCACCTGCCAGTAACCCTTGGCAAGATCAATGGTTGTAAGATACTTAGCCCCACCCAGCTGCTCTAGTGCCTCATCTGTCCTAGGCATGGGATAAGCATCTGACCCTGTGTGACTATTTAATTTCCTGTAATCCACACAGAACCTGGTGCTGCCATCCTTCTTTGGAACCAACACCACTGGTGAAGCCCAGGGACTGTTGGACACTTGAATAACCCCTAGTTCCAACATCTCCTGTACCTCCTCCCTCAGAGTCTGTCTGACTCTCTCAGGCACCCTATAAGCGGCATGCCTGATAGGCCTTTGGGGTCCTGTAACCACCTGGTGCTGCACCAGGTGGGTGATCCCTGGTTTCCTGGTGAACATGCTCCCACACTCCTGCAACACTGCTTGGATTTCTCAAACCTGGGTAGGAGATAACTGCTGGGACATTGCTACCCCTTCCACTGAGGTGTCAGCCCAAGCCTCACTGAGGAGATCAGTCCCCAGATCTCCCTCAGACTCCTCCTGCAATCCACTGCAAATGCTCAGCACAAGGGCCTCCCTATCATGGTAAGGTTTCATCATGTTAACATGGTACAATTTGTGCCCCTGTCATCTGCCTAGCATCTCCACCATGTAGTTAACATCACTTACCTTTCTTACCACCTTGTAGGGTCCCTCCCAAGCTGCTTGCAACTAGTATCTGACAGGAATGAGAACCATCACCTGCCACCCTACAGCATACTCTCTAGCTCAAGCATTCCTGTCATACCACACTTTTTCTGTTCTTGGGTTTCTGCCATGTTCTCCTGGGCCATACCCATTAGTTCCCTGAGCCTTGTCCTGAGGGTTAGGACATATGCCACAACAGACTCCTTGTGAGACTCACGCTCACCTTCCCACTCATCTCAAATTAAATCTAGAGGTCCCCTCACCCTATACCCATACAGCAACTCAAAGGGTGAAAAACCTGTGGATTCCTGGGGAACCTCTCTGTAAGCAAACAAAAGATGGGGAAAATATTTGTCCCACTCCCTCTTAAACTGATCTGCAAATGCCTATAGCATGGACTTGATTATAAAGTCTAACCTCTCAACAAGGCCATTAGTCTGGGGATGGTAGGGGGTGGTCTTCATGTGCTTCACCCCACAGGATTTCCACAGACAAGCCAGCAGGTCTGACATAAAATTGGCACCTCTGTCAGACAGTATTTCCTTTGGGAAACCTATCCTGCTGAAAATCTCTAGCAAAGCATTTGTCACCTTCTCAGCCTCAATGGAGGACAAAGCCACTGCCTCAGGGTATCATGTAGCATAATCTATAATCACCAGGATATACTTTTTTCCCTGTGGAACTTGGGGTACTCAGAGGACCCAAAATATCCATAGCTACCCTCTGAAATGGCTCCTCAATCCCAGGAAAAGGCATCAAAGGAGCTCTCACCTTGTCTCCTGACTTGCCTACCTTTTGGCACTGCTCACAGGTCCTGCAGTACCCTGTTACATCTCTGGAAATTCTAGGCCAATAGAAGTTTTGCATAATATGCCTCTTTGTATGTTTTATGCCCGTATGACCTGCAAAGGGAATATCATGGGCTATAGCTAGAAGTGCTAGATGGTAAGCTGTAAGCACTACCAATTGCTCTCACCTTCTAGCCCTTCCTCGGGGGTCCACTCTCTGTACAGTAACCCTTTGTTCTAGTATACAGATTCCCCCTTCCCTTGAGAATCAGGTGCCTCCCTAGCTACCTGCCTCAGGCCTTGCAATGTAGGTTCTAAGAGCTGAGCCTGTCTCAAGTCTCTCCTAGTAACCATTCCCAGCTCCCCTTCTGCAGGATGTTTGGCATCATCTGACAGTGGTGCCTCACTGTCAGCATAGGTACTTCTACTCACCTCTACCTTTGCAGTTACCCTGTCCAAGGGAACATCAGTACCCACAAGCAGCTGTGGCTCACATTCAGTCTCACTGTTACAGCATAGCTCACCCCCTGAAGTATCCACCTAGTTACAAGTATGCAGTCTGTCTGGGTCTCCCCCAGGCTACCAGACCCACATACATGTCTCCTAGCCTCACTGTATGTAACTGCATAAGTACATAGTACTGCCTCATCCAAATTCTTCCCTAGTAGGACATCTGCAGGATGGTAGTTCCATACCCCTGTTGTTTCAAGACAACACACTGTTGGCATTTTGTCTTTCCCACTTACTGGCTCCCTCACCTTTGATTCCCCACCTTGCCTCCATGGACATCTGAATGCCACATGGCCCCACTGGTTGCATTCAAAACATTTAACCCTAGCTCCTGGACACGTACCTGGACTAGTGGCTTATTCTGCTACTGATTCTGTAGGAGCAGTCTGTGCTGCCCACCATGGGTTCCTTTAGTCCCATGAGCAGTACTGGGGGTCCCTTTCCTGTGCAGGGCTGCCCTGCTTGCTAGGTATAGGTATCCATTCTTCACCAACTCCTCTTAAGTAGCACACTGTCTATCAGCTAACCAAATCATCATTTCCTCAGGCAAAGTGCTAAGGGATTGTTCCCTTACCAAAAGGCCTGCCAGCCCTTCAAAAGTGGTGAACTAACATCCACTCACCCAGCTATGAAAATAAGTGCTCAGTTCAGCAACATATTCACATACATTTTCATCTGCCTTGCATCTATGCTCATGAAACTTTTTTCCTATACATTTCAGGTGTTAGCTTAAAACATTCCAACAAGTGTCTTTTTACAGCAGTATAATCAAAACAGTCAGTGTCATGCATTTTTGCTAAAGAAGTTACAGCTTTACCATGGAGTAAGGGGGTCAGGAACTGTACACAGAGCCCTTGGTCAGCTTGATACTGTTTACATACCCACTCAAACATATGAATGAAGCTATCAAAATTATCCCCCTTTTTAAACTGTGGAAGAAATTTACTGACCTTTAGTGCTTCTGGGTTCTGGATACTCCCTTCCCCATTACCTCCATGACTCTGGCAAAGAGTCAGCATTTCCCTCTCATGCTTTCTCTGCCATTCATTTTCCTCAGCTTGTAGACTCCTGATTTTCTCGGCTGCTTCTAGTTCCATACATCTGGCCTCCGACTCAAGTCTCTAGTTCCAGCTGGATTTTTAAGTCCACTGCAGAAAGGTTGAGCTGTCCATTCTCTGAGGATATTGTATCTCCACTGTCAGTCTGATTGTCCTCCAGTCTGCTGTTTTCTGATGCAGCTGTAACCAAGGCTGCAATCAGGTCTGCTTTAGTCAGGTTTCCCTGCACCAGTCCCCTAGCCTGGCACATCTCCGCCAGCAGGCTCCTTGTCAGCTTTCCATACTCTTCTGTTGACATGCTGCCTGCTCACCCTGACTAACACTAAGCTAACAAAAGAAATAAAACAATTGTGACCTGAACTCTGAGTATACACTGTATAGCTGTTTTAGAGTACAAAACACTTTTAGAGATCACTGTACATAAGCTATAGGAATTCGCTCTACCAACACCACAGCACACTAATTAGTATGTGAAGTGGATCCCACCACTGCCAAACACTTGTGACGACCATGCCCTGGCTGAGCAATCAAGGACCCTCAATCCTCACCACTAACACCAGAGAGGTCATCTCATAGAAGAGGAAAGGATAATTAATACACACAGCAAAGTACAATTTCCCTTAAGTGCACACAGAGATCACAGTCAGTCTGGGGCTGGTTGATCTCTTCCTCACCAGGTCCCCAATAAGACTCCCCACTGGCACAGCTACAAAGTCCAGGTCTCAGCCTAACTGAGCAAGCCACAACCTCCAGTACAATCTCTGTCCAATCAGTGCTTCATGTCCCTGCCAAGTAGCTGACAGAACACACACGCACTTTGAGATAAGTATTTATACAACTTCACAGACACTCCTGGAAAAGGCTGAAACACATTCTCCAACTGTGCCCATTTACCCAGACTATATGGTAGTAATTACTGCCACCACCCAGTTAATAATATCTGTTACTAAAAGGCCCCTAAAAGGGTGTCCAATTATTACTGTGCAATATTAATATCCAATGGCAGTATGACTAACAGTCAGGCTTACTTTAGAGTGGCCTATTACAATAACCTCTATAAATATGCAATGTACTCTAGAGCTTATCTCTACACAAATCAGCCACAGGTAGAAAGTTTTAAAAATATTTAATAATAAATAATTAAAATACAAGACAAAACTACTACACCACAGAGATATCTAAGAGTTCAAAGATCACACAGAAACTTAAAATAATACAGTAGGACAGGTGTGATTTCAAAGAAAAATGCCTAATTAATCTTTACTAAATTTAACTATTCCTACAAGAAATCACAGTGCTAGAAACTTACATATGAGCACAAGGCAGAGTGGTGATAAGTTAGATGCCCAAAGTCAATATGCTCCCAGTCTCTTGTGAGAAATAGTATTTAAACATTACTAACAAACATGTCTCTAAGGCCCTTCCCATATTACATCATTTTTGACACTTAGGTTTTCCCAGTATTCATATTACATCATCTTAACACCTGGTCAGAGTTCTCAGGCTCCAAACTGCATTATTTAGCAATCTAACACCTACTCAGAAACTTACAACAATACAAGGCATTTCACATATATATTCTAGCAGAAACTAGAGCAATAAAGCACATTCCACATCTAAATTCTGGTCATAAACTTTAGCCTTAAAACAATGGCCATGAAACCTTCATCCAGATGCACTGGAACTGACTTGTAAAACATTAAAAAGATTTGTAAGATCTTTTCACTTTTAAAAGACACATTTGAAATACTTGGCTTCGTTTTCCTTACAGCAGATGGCAATGTTGCAACAATCTTGAAGTTCACATTTTACAGTGTTTTCTTACATTTAAAAACACAAGCCTGTATTTTACATTTATTTACAAATGCCAGAATTATATATCAAATTCTATTTGACTAGGCTGGCAGCCTTCACCTTTCTGTCCCCAATCAGCACAGCAGTTATAACTACCTTATAGTCTGGGCAGAAGGGGGCATAGCTAGCAAACCTGAGTCAGCCTTTCCCAGGTGTGTGTGTGTGTGTGTGTGTGTGTGTGTGTGTGTGTGTGTGTGTGTGTGTGTGTGTGTGTGTGTGTGCGTGTGTGTGTAAATCAAATCTCTAAGAGTGTATGTGCGTCAGCTACTTGGGTAGGGAAACATAGCACTGGTTGGACAGAGAGGATGGAGGTCTTGGCTTGGACATTCAGCTGAGATCTCAACTCTATAGCTGTGCCAGTGGGGATTCATACTGGGGATCTGGAGAAAGATGGAGAAACCAGCCCTGGACTGATTGTGTTCCCCATGTGATCTTTGGGAAATTGTTCATTGTGTGTGATGCAGAAAGCTGCATCTGGAGATACTGTATGTGCACCTGTTATCCTTCCAGTGAATGTTCCCCACAGGTACCAGTGGTGAGGACTGAGGCTCCTTGACTACTGGTAGGGTGTCACAATGGAAATATAAATGGACAATAAACAGTTTTATTCTCTTATAATTCACCTCTGACTTCATCAACACATTCCAATGCAAAGGCTGCTGCTCCCCCCCATTATAGTAAATAACCTGTTTCCAGGAACACACTTATTTTCATCCCATTCACTTTACAGCAGAAGATCACTGAAGATTACAGTCACCTAAGGCTAATGTGACAACTCCATCTGTAAACAACAAAGATGTTACCCAAATGTCTCCAAAACTCTAGAGTTTGACTGTGCTTTGATAACTTTTCTCTGGCACCCATGCTCACACCTGAGCAACTTAACAACAACCGTGTACATTTGTTTGATCACTGGAACATTATTATTCAACATAGAGAAACACAGAGAAACATAGAGAAACACAGCATAATGACCTGTTAACGCCTTATTATCTTTCCCAAACTGTCTCTTTTTACAAAATTGTAAGTACTTGAGAATCAGACATTTAACATTGCAGAATATTCATGTTTTTGTCCAGTTTTACATTGGCAGATACAGCTGTACAAGAATTTATGTCATATATCTGGTGCAGCTGTATATAAACAAAAGTATTTGCAGCAAAATATATTGTGAATTTGTCATACTAGACATTTTACTTTTTTAAATTCTCATAAACCTATCACTGTATTTTGTATTATTGTAAGTATTGCAGAAAATATATATTTATATTTTTCTTTTAGATATTTTTCTGGTTGTGTGTTTCCTTTTAATTTACTTTATTTGTAGAAGACTAGATAATATGAATTAAGTTAGCAGTGGTCAATGAATCATTTATATTTGATGGCATTAAACAGACATTCATTGAGGTTTGCATAAATTTCCTGGATAGCTATCTGAGCTCTTCATTATTCTGGCAACTGGCTCTGTCAGATAGGCTCACTTCTTTAGAAGATATTTTCTTCTCTGAAAGTGGGTCTGCTTACTATGATTGCAATGCCAGTGTTTCCTATAAGTTGGTAGTTAGTTCTGAAGAAGCTTTGTTATTGTAACAAGGAGAAAGCGCGCTCAACTTTAAATTGTGCTGTCTGTTTTTATTGTTATTGAAGTCGATGGTGGACCTGTATGTCGCTGGAATAAATTTGGATTACATTTTGTGACAGTTCCTGGTTTCTGCCTTGGTCTGTGTTTTTCGTAGTTAGACATTGTAGCTATTAGCTTAGAAAGTAGAAGGGTAGCCAGTGTGATGTTTTTTTTATTTTTTTGTAGCAGACAATGATATGATTTGAGTTTAGCCAAGTGTATGAACCTGCATATCTTGTTCTGATTTTTCTGTAGGTTACTATTTTTTGCAAAATGAAGGAAATGTAAAGGAGTAGCATATTTTTACTTTGGCATTAATATGTTTCTGGCAAAGGCTTTCAGATCATGGCTTCAGGTGCTAGGAAGTTTGAAAATTTTACCAAAGTTTCAGTTTTAACAGTGCAGATTTGTGACAGTGCTTTATCTGTAGTTGTGCCAGTGTGGCATCAGAAGAACAACACATGGTCCAGCTGAATATTGGTGAGACATTAGTTAGGCTTTGTGGTGTATCAGATGTCATCACTACTGTTTTAGAAGTATTAATTAGTAATTTGTTTTGTTATATCCAGTGTCAGAGTGCAGTGAAGTCATTCTGGAGAGTGAGTTGTAGGCTATTTGTAGATATGGTATCTGAACAGAACAGGAATGATCAATGTATATTGTTATCTTTAGCAAGAAAATGACTTGTTATGGGTTATTTGAAGATATGGAGATGGGGATAGACCCTAATAAAGATGCTGGAAGAACCATGCCATTAGAGTTTCCTATATCGGGGACTATTTCATCTTTATAGACTTGGTAGAGCCTATTAAAAGGCAGTTTTAGAACTGCTGATGATGTGATCCACAATTGATTTTCTTTTGCATTTTCTTTAGCATAAACATGTTCATAGGTTCATAGGTTGGTATTAGGCTATCAGCCCTAGGGTTTATACAAGCCTAACCATAACAATTCCCTGGCTATTTTTTCCCACAATATTTACTTCCCTGGACCCCTGTCTAGCAGAGTGACTGACGTGATCCCTGGGGTGAATTTCCTATCTCCCATCCAATCGTCAAGGTTCCTTTTGAAAAGGGCCAAGGAGGTGCTCTGTTTGACATGTTGGGGCAGTGTATCCCAGAGTATGGGGAATCTCTGGGTCAGGAACCTATCCCTCCAGCATGTTTTGTTTATTGTGATGATAAGGTTTAGATCCCTGGAGCATGTGGCTCTGAGGGATTGGGATTTCTTTAAGTGTAGCATGTCCAACAGCTTTGGGTTTGACATGGCTTTGTATGTTAAGCAGAGATCACCTCTGAGTAAACGATATGCGACACAGTATAGCTGGATTTTTTTTAGATGGTCAGCATAGGACATCAGCTTTAGGCCTGTGATTCTTTAAGTGAGGTATTTCTGCGGCCTTTCCAGTTGTTGTAGATGTCTTGAGAGGTACATACCAAACAGGTCGTTGTATTCTATAATGGGTCTAAAGTGGGATAAGTACAGTGGGACAATAACCTCCTTTTTCCTGGATGAAAAGCCCTTAGTTATGAGGTGTGCCACAGAGAAGGATTTCCTGACTGTTGTGGCGACGTGGTTATCGAAGGTGAGACCACTGTCCACCTGTTTCCCTAAGTCTCTTATCACACTTTCGGTGTTTAGTGTACTGCCACCTATGTGGTAATTCATGGGTACATGTTTTTTCCCAAAGGGGATAACTATACATTTCTTGGCATTGAGCTTGAGCCCATTGCTCTGGCACCAAGCATCTGTTTCTGTAAAGCCCTTTTGTAGAATACCCACATCATTTGGGGATTCAATAATGGCTCCCAGTTTGCAGTCATCTGTGAACTTTGTTAGACAAGACAAAAGTGCGCTCGATAAACTAACTTCTTCCTATACTAGGAGTATTGACTGGATTACTTCCTATTGTACCTTTGGAGCTGATCTTTTCTTTTTGTTTCTTGGTTACACAGTTCCTTTGTGTTGCGGTTTTTACATGCCAATGAAAATGCCTTCCAGTCAACTTGCCATTGCTCAGTTTATAGTAGCTTTGGTCATTGATAGAGCAGATGATGGACTTTGAATTAATCTTGTTTGAAATTCACATTGGGCATCACACAGGAGACCATTACTTGTCGGAATGCACATGCATCCAGAAATATATTCATTTTTTAAAAATATATGTACAGGGCTTAGTTTTCCTTGCACCAATTGTCTACTGGCATGAAGAGGGAGGGTGTCTTAGAGAGTGGTATGATATGGGCATGTTTAAAATATGATGATATAATTTAAGTGAAAGAGAAAGCTGATAGGTATGCTAAAGGTCTGTACATATGGGATGCAGCAAGCTTTAGAAAAGGTGGATGGAGATTTATTTATTATTTATTTATTTTACATTTGTTTACCAGGAAAGTCCGACTGGATATATGTCCAATTTCAGTGGAGGCCCGGGAGAAAAGCTCCAGTTTAAAAAGTGCAGTTACATAAAGACAATAGAGGCATTTGGAAATACATGTAAAATACATTAATCAGTAAGGCGCAAACATACATATATATAAAATACATTCATCAGTAAGGTGCAGTCGTACAGACAACAAGTTTGACTTCACTAAGGTAACAATATTTAAGACATTCATATTAGGACTAGGTCCCTTAAGAGTACGGACTCTATCAGCATATGATTAGGCAGGGTTTCCACAAACCGCATGTAGTAGTTAGTCAGGGTTTAAGCAGGGACAATGCCATTGTGACTGAAGGTGGTGTTTGAGGCTTTTTTTGAACAGGGTTAGGGAGGGTTGGAGAGTGAGTATGGCCGGTAGTGAGTTCCAGGTTTTACCTACTGAGTTAGCAAATAGTGAGTCCCCTGCCACAAATAGTGAGTCCCCTGACACATTTTTGATCTTAGTCATTTGCACCAACAGTTTGTCAGCAGAGCGCAGGGACCTCAGGTTGCTATATGGTTTAATGATATAATTTAATGCAGGTGTGCATTCAGGTTGGTATAAAACCTTGTGGGCTATAATGAGTTGGTTATATTGGACAAGACTAGGCCATTCAAGCCATCCTAGTTGAGTTAGGTTGATACAATGGTGGGTCCTAGAGGGTGTACCTGTGGCGAATCTGGCAACTTGGTTATAGCAGCTATCAAGTTTGGTGAGAGAGGCTTTATTCAAGTTAGTGTAAAGAGGGGAGGCGTAGAGTAGGGTGGATAGTAAGTGGGATCAGGCAATAGTAGTTCTTGCTAATGGGGTGAGGAAAGATTTGATCCTATAGATGGAGACCAGTTTTTTCTTGACAGATTTGATTGTTTGATTGACATGGGTGTCATATTTTAGAGTATTGTCAACTGTGATCCCCAGGAGTTTTATGTGAGTATCTAGGGAGATAGTAGTGCCATTGTTGGAAGTTAAAGTAAAAAATGGCGAAGAGGTTTTACTAGTGAGGGAAAAGATTAGGAGCTTGGTTTTATTGGGGTTTAAGAGAAGCTGACAGTCAGAAAACCATTTTTCTACCTCATTGAAAGTATTCTGGGTTAGGATCTTGAGCTCAGTTAAGGAGGACACTGTGCAGATTAGTGTAGAGTCATCTGTATATTGAATGCAGGTGGCCTTGGCGGTGATAGTGGGTAGGTCGTTGATGAAGATTGAGAAGAGTAGGGGTCCTAATATGGACCCTTGGGGGACTCCTAGAGTAATATGTAGTCGGGTTGATAGGGTATTTTTCCATAATACTGCTTGTTGTCTCTCAGTCAGATAGGATTGGAACCATTTAATAGGGCCACAGTTAAGTGACAGGTGCTTCAGGGTATGGATAAGTAGCTGGTGATTGACCATGTCAAAGGCCTTCGAGAGATCTAGAAAGAGAGCTGAGGTTAGTTTGTTATTGTTTTGATTAATGTTAATAGAGTTAGAGAAGGATAGGAGGGCTGAAGTGGTGCTATGATGAGGCCTAAAGCCATGCTGAGAATTGGCCTGGAGTTTATTTTGGGTGAGGTAGTGGGTTAATTGGTTATGGACGCATTTTCCATTATTTTGGCCAGTGGTGATAGTATGGCTATTGGCCTGTATTTAGAGAAGTCTACTGAGTTACCTCCCTTATGAAGGTGTATGACATGGGAGACCTTCCAGAGAGAGGAGCAATATGTTTCAGACAAGGTGCAGTTTATGACAATTGAAATGGGGTATGCAATGGCCTCTGTACTTTTCTGTAGGTATTCGGGTGGGAGGAGATTAGCTGCTAGGGTAGTGGGCTTTACCTTGGTTCTCAGTTTGTTACTTTTAAAATCTGTAACTGTTGCAAATTGTTTGTGTAGGCTGTGATAGCCGATTTATAGCATTTATAAGTGTTTACTGTATCTGTTTCTGCTTGTTTTCTGAAAAAAAAAAAAAAAAAAAATATCTCTTGTTTTCCCGCCTTACTGAGCTAGAATAGTCCAGTTTCAGAGCTTGCTGATCCCTGGGCTTTGTTTGCAGTTCCTGTTACTGATCCTTTACCTAATTTGGAAGAGAGGAAGTTCCCTTGCTTACCAGTGGGAGTGGGAAGCATTGAGCTGCCTGTTGGTCCAGTTTTGTGAGGTTTCAGCCAGCAACTTGTAGTTTATTGGTCGTTTTGGGCCAGTTCCTAGCTTCTTTCAGCCCCCTGATATAAAAAACGCTAAACGCGTTTGCGCGGTTTAGCGCCGGTTAAGCAGATTTAAACTATTAGGGCTACCTAAAGTCCATTCTTCAAATTTTCCCTTAAAACTACCTTCCTCGAACTATACTACTGATCTAATCAGCATATCCTATAACTAAAAAGATCATCTCTACCTAACTCCGAGTAGCCTATTCTGTATCTGTCAAACCTAGCACTTGCTCCTACAGTACTTATCACCGAGATACAGCACTTTTGTTTTAGATAGTACCCCAAAAAAGCGAAACCCCATTTCTCGGACACCCACATCCCCCGGAATTTCTTTTTAAAGTTTTTTTGTCTATTCCTTCTAGCATGTCGAGGGATCAGTTGCTAGTATCCTCTCCTGCTCAGCTGGTGAACCTGGGAATATTGAGGCAATGTTAGAATTGCCTCATGTACACAGACAACCCTCTCCTCCTCCCACAAAACACAAATACATGCGAGAGATGCAACTATACGGCCAAACTGGAGGCTGAGCTTTCTCAACTTAGGACTGGCAAGACCAGACAGGAGGAGAAGGTTATCACACACACTATAGAACCAGTCTCACATAGTACCATCACATCCTCAAATCATACACATAAACACACAAAGACATACTCGGAGGCTCTGATCAGAAATCTACCAAAACAGCAGAGGCCACCAAAGCAGACACCCAAACAACCACCACCTCAGAACACAACACCTGCAACACATAGACCTCACAGTCAGAGTGTCAAACAGTCACAGCCCTTAAGGCCAAACACAATGCCAGACACACTAGTCATTGGTGACTCCATAGTCAGACACACTGACATCCCGCTCACCAGACTGAGTAAGGAGAGAGTTACAGTAAGCTGCCTGTCGGGCGCTAGAATCCGCCACATAATGCAAGCACTCAGGTCTCTCAACAGCAGGTACAAATACGACTCAGTCATTGTCCACGCTGGTGTAAACGACCTGAGATGTACCTCCTTGGACTACATGAAAAGAGACATTGAGGAGCTGATTATGTAGCCCAGGCAGGTATGACCCTGACCTTGAGCAGTATCCTACCTTCACCAAGAATTATGCCACAATACAGAGATAAGATGATCAGCTTTAATAATTGGCTTAAACTCTGGTGTCATTCAAAGGGGATCCAATGTCTGTCTGCCTGGGATGACATGCTGGACAAGCCACGCTGCTTCGCAAGGGACGGCTTGCACCTGTCACCCCTGGGATTCCGGATATTGGCAAAGGCTCTTGCCACCCCCATAGTGCCTTTTTTAGGCAAGGCTCAAATTCTAAACCTACCACCCTAGAACACAAAAAAGGAAAAAAACTAAGGGTAATGCTGCTCAATGCCAGAAGTCTAAATCTCAAAATGCACGCACTCAAGGCTCTTCTCAGTATGGAGAACATTGATGTCTGTGCTGTGACAGAAACCTGGTTCAAGGCTCCTGAGAGCACCCCAGCACTAACAGGTTTTACCTCATACCATGCGTTCCGGCCCCAAAATCCGGACAATACCAAGAAAGGAGGGGGGTATCCATATTCATCAAGGACACCCACACCTCAAGACTGGTGGCAACGCACGATGCATCGGAGACCATCCAGGTGCAATTAACCATAGGCAAGACTGCTCTGCAAATTGTAGCATGTTACAGGCCACTCTCACAAACTCAGGAACCTCATATGGCTTTCCTGAAACCACTGGAGGGGATAAATGTATCTCCAAACACCATCATACTAGGTGACTTCAATTACCCTAATATAGACTGGGAACACTACTCAAGCCCAAACACCCTAGCCCAAAAGTTCCTGGAATTCATAAACTCAAATGCCATGGAACAACTAGTCACCATCCCCACAAGAGGAGAAAACATACTTGATCTCATCATCACGAACATGGGAGCACAATGTTCAACACCGGAAGTATACCCCTCACTGGTGAGATCAGATCACAAACTAATCTTGCTGGAGGTCCTCATCCCACCCCCACCTGAAATAAAAAGACCACAGTAAAAACTTCTCGAAGCCGACTTCACACTTCTAAAGACTAGTGTGGTCTCCTTTAAGGCCCCGAGCCGTGGAAAACAGTACTCAAGCCGCTGAATCACTTACAAATGCCTTCTACCAGCACCTGCAGCACTGCATGGATAAGGCAATCCCAAGCAAAACAAAGACTCTTTGTACCAAGGGCAAGCGTCCAGTCTGGTGGACCCCAGCCATAAACAAACTCTACAACAAAAGGAGGAAGCTACTACAAGATAGAGCAAAATCCTTAAAAGGTAAGACACCCTTGATCACTATAAGTAAAAACGTACGGGCTCTCATAAAATCATCCAAAGCAAATTTTGAGAGAAAAATAGCTAAAGACTCAAAGGACAATCATAAGGCCTTCTTTAGCTATGTTAGAAACCTGGGAGGAAACTCCCAGATATGCTCAGATCTAGTTCAAAATGATGTGAAGATTACTGATCCTACAGACATTGCCAACATACTGGCTGACAGGTTCAGTGCAAACTTCTCCCCTCCCCACAAAGGAGAGATATCTATACCAAATGGTTGCAGCCCCCAAACATCTCAAACGCCCAAGTGAGAACTGCTCTCTCCAAAGCAAAAAACACAGCATCCATGGGACCTGATGGTGTCCCAGGCTGTGTGCTCCATGAACTCAATGAGGAATTAAACCCACAGCTAGGACAGCTGTTTAATCATAGTCTCACCTCTGGATACGTACCCAGGGAGTGGCGCACTGCGACTATGGTCCCACTTCACAAAGGCGGTGCCTCCACAGACCCTGGAAATTACCGGCCCATTAGCTTGACAAGCCTTATCTGCAAAGCTATGGAGAGGATCATAATGGACCTCATAAATTAAGACATAGGGAATTTGCAGACTTTGGATCCAACCCAGTTTGGCTTTGTCAAAGGCAGATCATGCCTTTTAAACTTGGTTGACTTTTTCGAAACAGTCACCAAAGCCATTGATGAGGGAAAGGCAGTCCATACAGCCTACCTCGATCTGGCGAAGGCCTTCGATACAATACCCCACTCGGGTATCATTGAAAAACTCATCAGCTTAAATGTTAACCCATACATCACAAGATGGGTTGCAAACTGGCTGAGTGACAGAACCCAAAGGGTCAGAGTTGCTGGTGCCATGTCAGACTCAAAGCCTGTCACAAGTGGTGTCCCACAGGGCTCAGTCCTGGGCCCACTCTTGTTTGGCATCTACTTTTCCATAGTACAAGCATACACAGGAGGGTTATGGCTGACAAAGTTTGCAGATGACTGCAAACTGGGTGCCGTAGTTGAAAACACATCTGACACAGATATCCTTCAGAAGGGTCTCACAGAAATGGATGACTGGTGCCAGAGCCATGGCCTAAACTTAAATGCCAAAAAATGCATAGTCATACCCTTCGGGAAAAACAAGGTTACCCCTAGCTACCATATAGGTGGTAATCCTTTGAGCACAGAAGAAGTTATCAGGGACCTGGGGACCCAGGTTGACAGTAGCCTGTCATTCGACACCCATGTAGCTAAAGTAGTTAGGAAGACCTTCTACATTGCCCACCTCATCATGAAGGGATTCACATCTAGATCAAGGGAGGTCATAGTCTCCCTATACTCATCACTCATCAGACCAATGATTGAGTACAATGCCCCATTCGGAATGTATCTGACCCGACACTTGCAGCAGCTAGAGAGGCCACAAAAGTTCCTCACCAAAAGGATAAAGGGTCTCAAAATCTGTCCTATGCTGCCCGACTGAAAGAACTCCAGCTCTATTCAGTCGCCACCGCTTGCTCAGAGGTGACCTTTGCCTGACATACAAGGCCATGTCAAACCCAGAGTTGATGAATATGCTTCACCTCAAAAATCTAGATCCGTCAGAGCCACAAGGGCAGGAGACTTAAACCTCGACACGGCTAATAATAGGACGTGCTGGAGGGATAGATTCATCACCCAAAGACTCCCTATGCTGTGGAACAAAATCCCGGTATATGTGAGGCAGAGCACCTCGCTGGCCTTGTTCAAGAGAAATCTTGACCAATGGATGGGAGATCGCAGATATACTCCAGGGATTACCTCAGTGTCACTGCTAGACAGAGGCACAGCAAAATAATGGGTATAGTTCCCCATACAAAAGGGGTGGCTTAAGCCACAAAACTATGGGCTAGGCTTATAAATGCCCTCGGGCAGATAGCCTAGTATGAACCTATGAACCTATAAGTAGGGATTTGATGGTAGATGTGGATACAGGCTGGAAGTTAAAAGGTAGTTGGGTGGTGGTTGGGGAGGAATTCTCCGAGGGGTTAGTGACTGGATGGTCTTGGTAAAGAAGTTGTTAAAGATATTAACAGTTTCCTCTGGAGTTTTTAGGTTAGAAACTGATGGGGTGGGAGTGGTGATTTGGCCAGGGAGGAGCAGTTTGTTAATGCCTGCCCAAATTTCTGAAGTTTGTTCTGATGTTTATGCTGAAGGGGTTGGTAGTATTTTTTTGTTTTGTCTAATAGCGTAGCTTTCTTGGCATCATTCCTTAACTGTTTAAATTTAATATGGTCGAGTGAGTCTTTAGAGGTAAGCCATTTATCCCATGCTTTGTTTCTTGCCGAAAGTTTAGTTCTGGTCACCTTCGTGAGCCAGGGGGCTGTCTTGGCTTTGGCTCTGAGGGTGCAGATAATAGCATGGGAGTCTAGGATGGTGAGGAATTTGGAATTAAAACAGGCTACAGCATCATCCAGTGGAAAATTTTTTAGGATGGCCCAATTGCATGCTTTGATTTCATTCTGAAAGGCGACGAGGTTAAAGTTCTTGTGGGATCTGATAGTTTTATAGAGAATTTGGTGGTGATTATTTACTTTATGTTTAATGATGTAAGTGAGTAGGTGGTCACTTAGGTCCTCTAGGAGGGTACCGACATTATACAGGTCTAGGTGGTTGTTAACAAGTATCCAGTCCAGGATACTGCCTTTGTAGTTGGATTTATTTATCCTGGTGAGTGAGGATATGAGTTGGGTATAACCATAAAGATTTACGTGGGTGGTAGGGGATGTCATGGAGATGTCAGTTGTTTTGTAATTCACCTTTCTGTGCATTTTGGACTCATTTTGTTGAAGTGAGATTGGGGAACATAAATCATTCATGTTGTTTTTTACTGTACTGAAGTTCCTCTCTAACTCTGGTGGTGAAAATTAATCTTGTAGAGTACCTTGTGCATTACAGACTTCTGTTCCAGACTCTAATAAGATTTTTGCATTCATTTGGAAAGAGGAGTGTTTTGCTATAGCATGTATCCTTATTTGTTTGTTTTATTTATTTATTCATTTTTCTTTAATGGGATAGTACACTGATCAGTACAGACCAATTTTAGGTTCTGCATAGGTAACAGCATAACCTGGGTATGTAGTTTATAAAAAATACTTGAAAAGTTCTAAACATTCCTGTATTCCTCTGAGTCCATGCTATATCTCAGTGCAAAAAAGTTGCAATATCTTCAGAATTAACTTCCAAAATGTGAAAATGAGAGAACAAATGATGGGAAACATATTTGACATACAATATAAAGGTTGAACTTTGCATACAATTGTGTTCATAATTCCCAGTAACCAAAATTTGGTGCTATGTAAGAGCAGAGCTTGTATTTTTGCTGCTGCAAACACTGTAGAATGTGCCCTCTTCCAAATTCCATTAACTTTATTATATTTTAACAGCACATGAATACCATTGACTTCTAATGATTACATCACCAAAATTGTTTATCTCTCATCTTCTTTTCTTTAGACTACTTAAGGCACCTGTCAAAAATGTACTATTTATAGTTAGTCATGGCAACTGCAAACACAGCAGAATTTGAAGTACGAAACAGTATGGACAATTCCCATTCTGCGTAGGAATCATTGGGAACACAAGACTATTTGACCAGAGGTCATGCGTGCTTTACCAATAACTAACCTCAGGCTCTATCCACTATTTCAATGAGGACAAAGTAGTTTAGGGTACCCATCCATTTGTCTAAGCCATGTTTGTTGGCTGACATGGAATCACATTACTAATAAGTGTATTCCATATCAAGGAGTGGTGCTGGGTAATTTACCTAGTTTTGTTTAGTACCGATTTTATTTCAGAACTCTTGTTCTAGTATTGGCTACACTATCTGATATATTGAGAGAGCGGAGGTCTTATGAAATAGTGCCCTGATAGCATGGATGGCAAAACTTAGGTCTCCCAAAAAAGAATGTAAGACACAGAGTATGGAGACAGTGATTCCATCCTTTTCTGGTAACTACAACTTTTGAAACCCAGGATATTTTTTGTCATGAACATCAACATTTTATTTTTTACTTTTTTGATGTATCTAGTGACATACATGCCAGAGGGTCCATTATATCCTATAATAGGCCTCACCAGGGCAGAATACAAGGAAAAAATAAATTCCTATAATTTAGATAAGATGCACTTTATGATTAAATGTGAGCTGTAGGAAGATCTGACTGCATTTGCTACATGGTGATCAAGGGAGAGGGAGCCATTCACCCAAGTGCCTATAACCTTGATCACAGACTCAGTATAGAGCAGATGTCATTTATACAATAGGTCAAAGGAATTTTCCAAAGGACATTTTTCTGCATTTCTTATCATTTTGTTTGATCCATTTTTCTGTCCCACAGAGGTTAACAAAGTTATTGCAGTCCAAAGGGTATTGGTGTAATTGGTTGATTTACCATCTACAGAAAGCTTGCAGTCATAAGCAAAGTTAGTCAGTCAGTGATCCTTTTTTGTCAGTGTTTAGGTCACAGAAGGAGGGGTCTTAATATGGAACTCTGAGAAATGACACTGGTTACCTATTCCCCTAACTGAGGAAGCATCACCAAGCTTGACAACATGCATTCTGTCTTTGAGCCAATTTGCAATCCACCTTACCAAAAGGGATCAGTGTTTAAGAACATTAGCTTTTTGACAATCCAATCATGTGATGTGGTGTGGTGTCAAAGCACCTTTGCCAGATCCAGGTAGATGTGTGAGCAGTGTGACCATGTATTTGTTCTCCACCAAGTTTAAAGGAATGAAACTGCACTTCAATCCAGATCCTCCTTGAAACAAATAACCAAATATACATTTGTGTATCTGTCTTTATCTTGTGAAGGCATATAAATGACATGGCATCTGCTTTCTAAAGAGGGTTTGCTCAAAAGTGATTATTTACTTAACACATTTTATGATTACTGAGCTCTGTCTTATGTAGCCAACCCTTCGTCTAATGCTTCCATTCAACAAGATCCCATAAAATCAATTGTACTTCCTTACCCCACTACTGAATTCAGGAGACAGTCACCATTAATGCTGTTGTGACCCAAGTGGGGTGCAGGTATGCTTGAACTTTAAATAACTGCACTGCATGTGCAGGTTTGGCATATGCAGCAGATCTGACATCCAGACCCTGTAGTTTGCTTGATATCATAAGATTTTTGTGGACATTTTGGGGTGGGATGAGTCTTATAAGAGGTTAAATATATTTTTGCAAACAGGAGACTGGTAGATTCCAGACCTAGTACAGACAATGCTTAAGTTAAAATAGAAATTTGAGGAGTAAGAACATTTTAATAGCTGCAATTTTAGCAAGAAAGGTAAGGCAAAAAAAGTGTCCATATGTCTCTTCTCTTTGCAAACTTTTAATTAATGGGATAGCATTGTCTTGAACAATTGTTTCTCAGCCAAGGCTCATTTTTTTATTCGCAAATAGCTACATAGCTACAAAAATGGTGCATTAAATTGCTAGTTCAGTGAGTTTGCAAAGATGGCTATAGTTTTGCCTGTGTATGATTGTGGGATTGGCTTTCTGGTACTGACAGGCATTGTGTCTCAAGTGCAAGAAAATTTTAAGCTTACAGGTTAACCAATTATTAGTTTACCAAATAAACTCTAACTTAAGTTACCCCCATCTTCCTTTCTTGCTTTATGTTGATCACATGGTCTTCTACTTAAACTACTCCCTTATTTCCCTTGAACTTGAACATCAAACCAACTTTCACTGCTTTATTCAATGGGTAAACGATAAACAAGCATTACTTACCACTGGATTCAGTAAACTCCATGTAGGACTAGTAGTATTCCTACACAGAGAGAATGGTGTTCATGTCTGCATCCCCTTCTCAGCAGCGCTCCTTTCATATTAATGAAGACGTGCTACTGAGATGGATCTGCGGACACCAACACTGAATGAGTGAAGGGGGTGTTGCAGAACTCCTTGCAGATCTGAAATATGCTCCATGCACTGTCAAAATGCCACACAGCACTTTGTAAATGCTTTCAGTGTCTGAATGTAAAGCAATGCAGAGGGTGTGTGACAGGATCTGTAACACACCCCCTGCACCCCTGCATTGTCAAAGTTCTGTATGGCACTTTACAATTCTGTCAGAGTCCATGGACACTGAAAGCAGGCTCTGTGAATGGAAGGTAATGCAGGGGATGTATGACAAGAAATATAACACACCCCCGGCATTGTCAAAGTGGTGTACAGCACTTTACAATGTTGTCAGTGTCTGTGGACACTGAACGTAGGATCTGTGAATGGAAGGCAATGCAGGGGGTGTGTGACAAGAACTGTAACACACCCCTGGCATTGTCAAAGTGGTGTACGGCACTTTATAGTAAAACTGTGGCCTCAAACACACAGCTCAACCTTTCCCAGCAAGAAATCTGGATAAAGCCAAGACATAAATGTAGGGCAAAGGTCCCAAAATAGGGGAAATTAACAAAATATTCCACAGACAGATTTAGAAAGTTGGTAGAATGACAGGTTGTGTATTACCAAATATTAATTATTAATAGTAATAATATATCTAATTAAAGTGGTTGTATTAATTTTTTTCTGTTATAAGTGAAGTTTAAGTGGAGCTGAGTGAGTCTGCACATCACAGTGTTTTGCTCAGCATTACTTAAACATCTTATAGAAGCTAAATACAAATGTATAACTGAAATCTTCAATGGTGATTTAGTGTAGTGGTTAGAGTTCCAGCTTTGTGACCTGTAGTTCACAGTTTGAGTCTCAAGACAAGCCATTCATTTTTACATGGGAAAGCATTTTATTTTTTTTTAAAATGATGTAGTAATTGATATTTGTCAACCAGGGTAGTGTAGCTGGTTCCAAATTGCAGTGTCAGTGGGTATATGTTGTGAAATCCCCCATGTAAACACAAGTATCCCATACAGTACATTCACACTCCAAGTAATGTAATCATAACACATAGGGAGACATCATGTAAAGTAAAATATATACACTTAATAATAATGTAACAATAATGAGTAATGCGCAATACCTCATTTAAGTTTTTATTTGTTATGAAAAATATTGTTTTCCCTTATCTCAGGTCTGCTAAGCAGTGCTAAGCCACGCTAAGCAATGCTTAAACAGGAAATGTCTGAGCAATACTTAGCAGTGCTCAGCTCCACTTAGCTGGTTTGCATTGCTTAGCATTTGCCACTTTAAGCACTGGTCAACTCAGCTTAGCAGGGATGCACACTACTCAGCTTTGCTCAGCATTTTCAAAAATGGTCCAATGGCAGCAAAGGGCAGCAAAATAGCCTTATTTAAGTTGCATAGACAGGAATATAGGCAAAACCTATTAGAGTTTGACCACTGCCGGAGCTATGTCTGGAGTAGGAGAGGGAGCGCACTTTCGGGTGTAGTGCTGGGGCATCCTTGAGTCTAGGGTTATTACTGGGCTCATGCTTAATACAAATGTGAAGCCTGGGACCATCTGGCATGTGACCTCATCAGTCCCACTGGAATCTGCCAAACTTGTGAGCAGGTGTGTCATCATTATGATGACCTAAGCAGAGAAAGGGGGCACTGTTGGCCCAATGGATCCAAGATGCTCGAGACCAGCATGGCCGAGAAATTTGTAAATAATTCACATGTTGCTTTATCAAATTGTATGATGAATGTCTGATAGACAGGTATGCATAATGGTGTGTTTTCCCCCCACAGCTGCACAGGAGAGGGCCCATAACATAGAGGCCCATGCTTGATGCTTCACGAGGATGCAACTACAATGTGGTGAGTACAGATCTAACTTGCAGTATATAGTACAATAAATAGGAACGTGTAATTGTCTACTGCCATTAGGTATAGTGTACTCTGAGTGTACTGAATAAATTGTATTCTCAGACCAAGAACAATACAACTGAGTGATGCCAGGTACTGTCTAATACAGAGGAAGGCAGCATGCAAGCTACTAGTGATGAAAGAAAGCCAATACTGTACTAATAATGTGTAGGCATGAATATGGAAAGAAAGTACACTGAGATTGCTACTGTGAAAGTAATACATGAAATTCAGAATTCATCTACAGGATATGCAGTGCAAATGAATTTAGAATTGGCAGTTTAATAAACCACTGTGTCATGTTGCCCATAATAAAATGTATTATTACAAACTGTTGTGTTTATTCTGGTCTATTGTTCAGGAAATAAAAGTGTACATTTGCTTCACAGAAACTATGGCTATGACAGCATGATTCCACTGAGGGTCATTTGATCATAACCTGTGATGGTAACCTGTAGATTGTGGAGCTGTAAAACAAGATACACTGAATTTGATATATGTGCTGCAGCAAGATCTGATTCTTGAATAGTAATGTGTAACACACACACACACACACACACACACACACACACACACACACACACACACACACACACACACACACACACACATACACACACACACCACTGTTTGAATACATCATACCTCTCAACTGTCCAGATTTTTGCAGAATGTCCAGAAATTTGCTTGATATTTTTGGTTTGCTCATCATAAAATCTGTACTTTTCTGGCAACCCATTGAGGATTAATGTCACTAAATAATGACATGCATTTCAGTTGCAGACTTTATTCCTTTAAGAAAATGTATGTTAACACAAAACCTGTTATTCTATCAACTTTCTAAATTCATAAGAGCAATATTTAAAATCTGTCCTTATTTATGGGCCTTTGTACATTCATTATCTTAGACTTTGTTCAGATTTCTTGAGCTAAGAGTTTGAGAGATATATTACACACAACTAATCCTGACTATTTATGGAAACATTTAGGTAGTTTTAACAGTTATTTCCTCCACAGGGCTTACAGGTAATGAAATGTTTGTAATAGTAAGAAACTGTATACAAATGTTCCAGTGTTCAACACCATACCTACAAATGACAACAGGATAGCTATATATACCAGTGCCTGTACCCGATACATGTCTCTCAACTGTCATGCTGTCATGGCTACTGATCACTGTTGCCAATAACCTTGCACACAGATATAAATCCAGTTGTAGTATGCCAGTAGCACACTCACACAACATCAGTGCAGGGTACACCTTGTTATTCATCACCCTGATATGTAGGAGTCCCCACAACTCATGTACCAACAGTTCTCACAGTTTGCCCCATATTACTCAAGGTTGACATCTTAACTGGTGTGCATGTGGTACAAAGGCTATTGGAGACTGGTAGATGTAAAGTGAGTGTAGACCTGCAGATTATTGAGCAGTACTGTTATAAAAGTTATAGCCTATACCTTGTTAATAAACTGTTTTTGTCTCCCCCCACCCCTTATCTGCATCAATAAATATTATTCATATACTACAGGTATGTTGTTCTCAAAACTTAATGTTGGGACGTGTGTCCTATAATTGTTCATATATTTCAATGGTTGCATACTAACATACCTTGTTGAAATTCTACTCATGTTGGCTTGTTGCTGCACCTGTTACTGGCATGCTGGTCTAATGATGACTATTGTTCCATTTATGCATGTGTTCTGTTTGCTATGAAATGTTTCAATTCTATTTTTCTAGGTTAATGGGAACACTCAGGCATGCTGTTATAACTAATGTTGAAATGTGTTGCTTATGACTTGTCCATCCCCAACACAGCCACCTTCAGGGCTCATGGACCTCTGATTCCCAACCACACTCCATGTCCAAGGTGTTTACCCCCCTCATGTGTCATACTCTGCCCCTGTCTGCTGTTTTGCCCTGCCAAGTTTCAAACCAAGGACCTGTGCACTGCAGTCAAAACAACTGCCACTACACTAAATGAGCTGAGCAACTTAGCACTGCTTCAGTAAATATATCATGCATTATGGTCAGCTAATATATATATATATATATATATATATATATATATATATATATATATATATATATATATATATATATAAGCTCATACCATACCTCATCTAGTGCAAGAAATTTGATGGATAAGTCTGAAAAAATAGGGACATATTTTATAAATTGATTTTATAAGCTTAAAGTGCTACAGTAAACATGGTTTGTTTTAACATATATTTTCTGAATATTTCAATCCTGATGCTTAAATGAATTCGAGGTATATATAGTAATTTCCAATATACACATGTTCAGTAGCTGAATAGTTAGTATGTTGACACATGTATATCCAGTACAAGGATTGAATCCTGACTGTTCGCAGCTTTTACACGCGCGGAAAATAAATAAATGTGTTAATATTTATTTTTAATTTTTATATGCGTTGGAATATACACCAGGTGATCCAGCTTTAATTCGTAGCTTTGAGACCGTTGTAGTGGAGACATTTGTCATGCAGACTCACAGGAAAGCTGTGTTCTTTCATGGAATCTTGTGACTTTTCCACCCATTCCTCCATCCTAACTTCCTGTCATAATTGCCCTCCCACTGCTTTCCCCCATTTCTTTTTTTCTATACACTTTTTTTTTGAATTACTTTTCTTTTGGAATTAGTTTGGGTTTAAGCGGGAGCAAGCACTAATTTGGCGCAAAAGACTAAGAAGACCTACACCTTTGGCAGATGCATTATGGCATCTAAATAATAGGGAAAAACTCTTCAATGCTCTCAACATCTTAGTAAACATACACAGCTGATAGACCACCAGCAACTGTAGCAGCATGCACAGTCAGATAGAAAAGTATCTATGACACTCACATCTGCCCCTCTCTCTACTCAGCCCAACAAACATTTACACACTGCACTACTACACAATCTTGAAAGTCTGTTAACAATGGCCAGACATGCAGAACTCTCAGTTGTACAGATTTCCACAGAATGTCCAAGTTTTGGTCTCATATTTATGGTCACTTCCTCATAACATTTCTGGGATTCTGCTAAATCACTGGGATGATATCAGGAAAGAAGTCACTAAATGATGATATACCATACCTCTCAACCTCTTAGTGCAAAAAATCTGGACAAAGCCTGACATAATTGAGGGGCAGAGAGGCCTAATTATAGGGACATATTTTAAATACTGGTGTTATAAACTTAAAAAGTTGCTGGAGTGACAGTGTTTGTTTCAACATACATTTTCTGAAGGGTATGAAGTCTGAAACACAAATGGATGTCATTATTTAGTGACTTCAATCCTCAGATCATCCTAGTGATTTGCCAAAAAAAAAAATTTGCATGAGGAGCAGACCAAAAATAAGAGCCACACTTCTGGATATTCTGTGAAAATCTGGACATTTAAGAGGTATGTCTTATACATATCAGTTTCAGGCTTCAAATCACACAGAAATATGCATGTCAAAACAAACCCTGTTACTCTCACAAGTTTCTAACTGTATAACAGCAATATTTATAATCTGTCCCTAATTTTGAAACGTTGTCCATTTTGTTGGGCTTTCTCTACATTTCTTGTGCTAAAAGGTTGACAGGTATGCAGACATAACATGCAAAACTGTGGACATAGAACATCAATCCAAACAGTGGGCAGTATTTCCACCTAACCTCTGTGATGCTGTAGCTCCCACACCTCCATAATGTCCTCCTCACAGATAAGGAAAAAGGGCAAGGACCACATGAAAGACTTAATTATAGCAATGCATTGCCATGCCATTGGCTAATGGAAAGACAACACAGCTGTTCTGGATGCAATTAACAAGTGGGAGACACCAGCTGTTGCACAGGCCATCACCTGCTCATGAGCATTACGAACAAACGGCAAGCTGCTGCCTATGCAACATACGTCTGAACCTTTTACTGGAAAGACAGATGTGAATACAGAAATCAACACTTGCAGATTTCTCTGAGAAAACACTACAGCACCATAACAGGTATGTCAAACAATTAAGCATGTAATGGAATGCCGATGGGGGCATGCAATCGTGGGAGATAGGAAGTCAAACAATAAGTCTCAACAAGACTTACTGGACTGACATGTTGCTGTCCAGCACCTACGGCCATCCCTGATGGCTCTGTCTGTTTGTATTGACATAGATCACAGCTCTGGCCCTTGTCACCCCAGCAAAGGTCAGCTCTCATATGACTAAGTCATATTTGAGCTGACCTTTGCTGGGGTGACTCATGGGCCAGAGCTGTGATCTATGTCACTACAGACAGAGGTCAGCTCACATATGACTACTACTGCAGTGTCTGTTGTACAATACTGACTGTGACACTGCAAGGCCAGCTACCTGGGGTGTTGTAACTATTCAAATGTCACTTGTGAATATTACTATGATACATATCCTTGTCTTAGAAGTTTAAGAGCCCTATATAGGTTATGTGCATAGTAAACAACTGGTGCAAAAGTATGTGTTGAACTGTATGTCATGTACTGAGCTCATACTTTGTAACTGTCCAGAGTTTTGCAGACTGAC
>NC_056743.1:1640752794-1640755294 GCF_019279795.1 Protopterus annectens | reverse complement strand
GAGAAATGCAGACTGTGTGGGGTCAAGTATTTGGAGTTTTCCAATGTTCTTGTTAATGAGGTCCATGATAATCCACTGCATGGCCTTGCAGATCAGGCTAGGTAGGCTGATGGGTCTTTAATTTCCTGGATTGGTGAACACTCCACCTTGGTGTAAAGGGATGACAGTGGCTGTCCACCACTCAGCTGTGACAAAGGCAGTACTCAGGCTTTGGTTGTGTAGGGTGTGTAATAATGCTGCCAGTTCATTCCTGGGTTCATGTAGGTTGCAGCCTGGGATGTATTCAGGTCCCATGGAGGCTGTCTTCTTGGCTTTGAGAAGGCAGTGATGCCCTGTTCCCTAGTGATAAGGGTTGGGTGGTCAGGTACTGGGGATGTCCTGCTTTCCTGATGGGGGCAGAGGGGAGACATTTCCACTGAATCTGTCACCCAGTAGATTGGATATATCTACAACATTTGTGTATGTGGTGTCCTTGACCACCAGTTCTGCACAGATCTGGAGCTTCCTTTTGGAATGCAGACATATTTGCGGAAGGCCTTATGATTTTCTGTCTTTGATGTGGGAAATTTGGACTCAGAGATGCCTTTAGAGGATTTCACTGGTGCTCTCATTTGTTTGCTCAGGCTAATTGGTGATTACTTTCAATTGTGACCCTGCTCCTTCTTGATCCTGGACAGCAATGTTATCCTTTTGTTATATAGTTCCTTTATTGCAGATGTTTGCAGACAGGTTTACTCTCTAATACTTTTGTGTACATTTGGACATTTGTACCTGTTCCTCCAGTGGTGTAGGGGGCTGTTCAGCTGTTTATAACATCCCTCTAGTGATTGTGATCAGCTTGGGAGACAATTTCATTTTACCATAGCTGGGGGGGGGTCAGAAGAGATGGTGATATTGAACGAAAAAGCATTTTTGTCAGCTCTTGCCAGGGAGGATGATGCCATAGAGGTGCTGTAGTGGTTAATCATGTTGGTTACTGCCAAGTCCGACATATGTATTACATCTTGTGGGGGTTTTCAAGTAGCTGTCCTATAGATTTAACATTGATAATATGGGGGAAATCTCTCTGAATTTTTGTTCTGGCATGGTTGGTTTTCCAATCAATGGTTGGGTAATATAAGTCAGCCAGGATCAGAGTAATGGGTTGAATCTTGATAGATTTGTAGAGGGCCAGATATGTGGGGTGGGTATCCTGAGTCACATATATTGGCCTGTAGCTACCTATAATTTTCATAGGGGTCTTGTCAATGGTTGACTGCACTTGGAATGTCTCATGTGTCAGACTGTTTGACCATCCTGGAGATGTGTGGCTAACTAATATATATATTTATACTCCACCTCCTTTGGCTTTGCTGCCCACACTTTGGGGTCTGGCTGTGTGATAGGATGAGTGATCAGGTAATGATGGGTTGCGCTCCGTAGCTGTGGCCCAGGTTTCTGTGAGTGCACAAATGTCACCATCTTCCAGGTTTACAAATGCTTGCAATGAGAGCATTCTCCTGTTTAGACTCCTAACATTTAGCAGCATGGCCTTTAATTTGCATTTTGATGACTGTTTTATGTTTGTAGTATTGACCCCACGACTTTCCCTAAAAAGGCACTATGGGGGAGGCAAGGGCCTTTGCCAGAGGCCTGAGTGCCAAGTGAGACAGATGCAGGTCATCTCTAGCAAAACAGCATGGTCTGTCAATTATATGTTCCAGGCCTGACAAGCAGTGGATCCCCTGGGATGACACCAGTAAGTACGCCAATTGTTACTGACAATCATTTTCTGTTTGTATTGAGTCATCATTCCAGGTGATGGTAGAATGCTGCTTAAGGCTAGGGACATACATGCATAAGACTCATATTTAACAAGCTGAATCATGTCTGTCTTCCTATAGTCCAGGGAGGTACATCTGTTGTCGTTCACTTTGCCATGGACTAGGCCAGAGTGATAACAGTACCTGTTGTGGAGTGACTTGAGTACATGTGTGATATGGTGGATTCTGGCACCTGACTAACAAGTAAGCATGACTTTCTCCTTATCCAGCCTGGTGAGAGGCACATCTGTGTGTCTCACAATGAAGCCTCCTATAAGAAATATGTTGGGTTTATGGTAAGGCCTTAGTTGTTGCGAGACACTGGTGTGTGGTCTATGTATGTTCTGTGGTGTGTAGGTTTGTAGAGTTCTCATGTGTTTTTGCCTCTGAGGTGTCCCTTGTTTGTTGTCAAAGGAAAAACTTCAAAGTCCAATACACGTAAGGTTCAGGTTGAGGCACTTTAATTCTTGCGGCAAGGAGACAAAAACATGCATGCAAAAATACAGAGTTTGTCTAACTAAATCAGGAAGTGAAGCCATTCTTATACTATTCTTACAAGACATTGCCTACTGAAGCTGACGTAGTAAATCACAAGTTTACAATATTGTTTCATAGCAGCTGTTTGTCCATGATTTTCTGCTGACATGACATAACATTTCTAGATCCATGAGAAAACTTTGGAAAATTTTTTTTAAAAT
>NC_056743.1:1640647761-1640731742 GCF_019279795.1 Protopterus annectens | reverse complement strand
CAGCCGTGGGAATGTGTGCTCTGCTGCTATTACCCTACGAGCATAAATGTTACTGCATTTCTATGAGAAAACGGGTAAGTTGGGGGAGGAGGCATACCTGTTAACTGTACACATTTGCACAGACTGTGCAGATGTTGGCTTTACATTTTGGTTCCATTTAGCATAGTGTTGTGCCTGTCTTGGAGAATACTGGCATATCACTACAGACCAAAGGTTAGAATGTAATGGCAGACATTTGAGTTTCAGACTTCTTACCCTTCAGAGACTTAATGCAACTGCAAGACCTGCTGTGATATCAGAGTGTAAATCTGTAAGAGGAATATTTCACCATTGTCCCTATTTTTGGGCCTTTGCCAGACATTTCTTTATGGTTTTCTACAGCTGATTTGCTGGGAGAGGCTGAAGGGTGAGTATGGGACCCCAACATTGATATCCTTGCATGTGACCTATGACCCCCTCAGTTTGTCAGTCCCCCACATACACTGCAGTGAGTTTTGTCACCTAGGGGACTATTGTATACTCTGGGGATGCCAGTACTGGGCGGACATTTCATGTTGCTCCACATAGCTGTCAGTTGTCTGCTGCTAACCCGGTAGGCCACCCCATTCTCTGGTATACATGCAGCAATACCTTAGATATGCTACCAAAACATACTACTTCATTCATTTATTGTTAAGAAGAGTGACTTACCTTGTGCCTGTGGCAGTTGTGAAGATGGTGCTTGAGAGCTGACTCTGTTGGATGCGTGCAGTACACAGCCTATACATGGTAAGGTACAGGTAGTGTGATCTGTGTGGCATCCAATTTACTGTGTCTGTGAGTCAGAGAGAGGTGTCAGTCCCTGGGTCCCTAGGGTGTCAGTGTATGTGCTATGTGTTGCCTCTTTGCCAAGGCTGGCAGAGCTCGGTGAGCTGCTGTAGTATGTCCCTGTCCACCCTGTAGCGCTTTATCTCCAACTCATGTAGCCTCTGAAAGGTTACCCTGGGTCTGAACACTCTCCTCCTCCTCCTCAGTCTGGGCCGGTTGTCACCATCATCCTCATCACCACCCTCAGTCTGCAGCATGTAGAGATGTAGCAAAGCAGCAGCAGCCCCTATCATTTTGTCAGTTAAAATTCCCAAGTGTCTACTCCAATGGTGCAGAGTTTGTGGGAAAAAACAGACTGAAGGGTGTTTGCATAGTTTATACTGCTGTGCTGCAGATGCTGTCTGTGTGACTGGCTGACTATGATACAGTCCACCTGATGGCTTTGAATTGGCCACTGTGAGTGGCAGAGGCCTTATTAGTGAATTGTACTTGATTGCTTTTATTCTATGTCCGTTATTATTTTTTTTTATTGTAACATTTCCTCCCCTTTTAAGCCCCATGGCCACCTATCAGCTCTATGACTGATGGCTTTGAATGGGCCACTGTGAGTGGCAGAGGCCTTATTGCTTATTTGTAGTTGAGTGCCTTTATTCTACTATTTCCCTTTTTTTTCCATTTCCTCCCCTTTTAAGGCCCACTGCATGCCATGCAAACTGTTTCAGCTAGTGTATATATTGCTGAGCAAAAAGAGCCCTCCCCTGGACACAAACTTGCTCAGCATTTCTTAAATCAGCTAAGCAGCCTCAGACATACCCCCTTGCTTAGCTGTGCTTAGTTGAGTGCAAATAGAAGCTGTGGAGCTCCGTTGTGCTTACACCAAGCATGACACACCCCCTTTTCATGTCAGTTGCTTCTTCTGCCTACACCACCACATTATAGCTCCTACATAGTTAGATACCCACAGATATGTTCTCCCATTTTGCTATTCAATAAATTTAGCTCATTTACAAACCCCTACAGGCTTATACCCTAGTTACACCACTACACTGGAGCCTATGTCCTTAGTAATCACTGTTACCTGTTATTGTTATGAGTCTGCATGCTGCCCAGTATAATGACAAAATAAATGTTTCACATTTAATTGCCTTTTTAATGATTTTTTTTTTCATTTTCTGAGCGATCGTGTTTGCGTGCTGCTGCACTCCGCTTAAACAGCCCCATATATATAAAAAAGTTTGATTTTTACAATTTTGAAACACTTTGGCATGCCAATGGGCATAGTTTTGGCCATTGACATGACTAATGAACATAATTTATTATACATGCTTTACTTTAGGCTGTCATGCCCCCGTTTTTATTTTTGCAGAAATGTAAGCGGTTACTAACTGTGTACATTTCTGCTGCGGACATGGCTCTAACACAGATGCCTGTCTGCTTCCTGGATCGCAAATTCACCTCATTTGCATGGTTTTAACCAGCAAATGAGGTGATTTGCATTATTCCATTGCGTCCATGCCAGAATAGTGCTGGGAGGCTTGTGCATGCCCCCAACCTTCTTTATTGGATTGCACAGGCTCCGAATTCTGTGTTCGAGCCATGCCATTATGCCGACAAGGTGTGTCAGCTTTACTGAATCCCGGCTTTAATCTCCATAAAAACAAAATACTTTTTTTTTTTTGATACAAGGCAGAAAAAATACTTCCATTTCCAAACCTCTACAAATGCTTGATCATCTTAATACCATAACTGAAAATCTCAGATCCTCCAAATATATGAGAGTTTGGTTGGACCCTTTTCTAAGCTACTATCACCATCTGGACAGCATGCATAACATATCAACTATCCCTTATTCTGAGCTAATGAAATCTCCCCAATTTTTCAAGACTCAGTAGTAATGACATAGACAAAGGAATTTTACTGGATTACTTAGAATATGGTCAGACTGCAACAGCCTCTAAAAGAAATGTATCCACCATTCATTCCCTTTCAACAGCCATATACAGATTTATCACTCTCTCCCCAAGAAAGGAGCACCACTGCAAAACCACAGAAAAAACAGCTACCTGTTAAACAATATGCTGATTTTCTACTTGCTTCACAGTTGTTTGAATAAACATCATGATGAGACCTCTACTCCAAACCCCCAAATAATCAGGGATGCACCATCATATAATCTGAGAAGTCTTGGCCACTTAGATCCATTCCTCCAAACTGTACAAACTAGACTTCAGTTGACAAACCAAGCCTTTTCTGTGCTTGGACCAAAAGTGTGAGAATCTGTCCCTTTCTCTGTTAAAGATTCCTCATCATACTCTGTACTCCAATCAGAACCACAGCCACATTTCAAGGTACAAGGTAAATGCAAGTCATGTGTCTCAGTGGGAATTTGAACAAGTGCTTTTTGAAGCTAGTGGTAGCAAGCAAAAGTGTTGCAGACTTCTAGCATGTGAGCACCTGCAGTAAACTAAAATTAGGCAGCCAAAGGGCACAGTCATCTTCAAAACAAATACTCAGAATTGTAAAGCCCCATTTACTGAGATAGTTTTTTATATAGATACAGAAAACGTCTACAACAAGGCTAAAATGCTACAGGCATAAATGATCTCTCTGCTATGTTTCTCTGCAAAGAGTAAGGGGTTCAGAGCCCCACATGATGTTAATTACATGAGCCATTGGCTATGTATACAGTAATGCACACTTCATTATATAATAACTGAGTGCTTTTTAGGCAGAGATTATGAAGATTCCAATGTAATTAATGCAACCATTTCAAAACTGGGTCACATTAGCTATTGCTTTTGTCCATGATGAGTAGTGCACTGCAATGGTGATGCCCAAGGGTGGCCTGTGTAATTACAGACCTATCAACATTACAAACCTCATCTGCAAAGACATGGAATATATTATAACTGTCCTCATAAACTGCTGCATCAGTAATTGTATTAGGCATGACCCCCAACAGTCTGGTTTTGTAAAGGATGGAGCCTATCAATTTAATTTGGTAAACTTCTATGAAAGGGTTAAAGAGGCTGCAGTGCACATGGGGTATATTTACCTGGCCAAGAAATTTAATAACATTCTTCATGTTTGAATCATAGCTAAGGGCTTTAAAATAAACCCATATGTGGGAAGATGGATAGCAAACTGCATGAAGGACAGAACCCATGCAGTGAATGTTGCAGGTGCCTCATAAGAAAGTATGAAAGAAATCATCCATATTCCTCAGGGCTTTGTGCTTGGACCTCTCATTTATGGTGTTTACTTCTCAGATCTCCACCTAGAAACAGTTTATAATTGGCTGCAAACTGTGGGTTGTTAAGTCACCTTTTGACACCCAAATCATCCAGAATGAACTGGCTCTTTTAAATTCTTATACTGAATATGGGCTCAAACTAAATGCTAAAAGGTGTAGCATCATCACTTTTGGTAGCCAACTCCCTTCCCATCATCATATCATATAGACAACACATCACTGCAAAACAAAAATGTAGTCAGATACCTAGGTATTTATGTGGATAGCTCCCTCTTGTTTGGCCATTATGTGATGACAGTTGTCAGGAAATCCTTTTATTTAGTCCAGGTGAATGTGAAAGGAATATCATCAAGGTCTGAAGTGGTAATCACTCCCAGCATTGATCAGGCCAATTATCATGTTCAGTGCCCCCTTTGGAATGTACCTTATTACACATATTGAATAATTAGAAAGACTACAAAAGTTTCTAACCAAAAAGTTTACAGGCCTAATGACTCTGTGAGGCTGGAAGCTCTATCCATTTATTCAGTGCTTTATAGACTTTTGAGGGTAAATCTATGTCTCTGTTACTGTGCCATCAGAGTCCCAGTTGTTCTGGACCTCCTGCATCTTTGCACATCTAATAAATCCACCAACATTAGAACCAGGGATTAAAGTCTTCACAAGCAGATAAAAAATGAAGTGGACGGACAGGTTTATAATCCAGTGACCCCCCCCCCCAAGTTGCTGGAATAAATGTTCCTTTCATGTTAAGTACTAGACCCCATTATCATTCTTTAAACATTGCCTATGTAGAATATGAACAGCCAAAGCATGTGTTTGAGGGAATTGAGTATGTGACAGTCTGTATGTATTAAAATGTATTGTCTACTGTGAACTTTGAGTGAACTCTGAGCAATGAAAAAATGCTGAAAAGCAAGAGTCTGCCTGAAAGCAGGAAATGTGCCTTTTTATGGAAATGCATCCAATTTTCTTTCTTTACCCAGAAATATAATGATGTGGATTGCCTCATGTTTACGGGTAAACGTTTAATTGGTTAATCGCCCTGTATAATGGTCGAATTGGTTCATTTCTCTATTTTTGTATTGTCAGCAATATCACCAGTATATAAGCTTGTTTATTCCTTTGTTCTGGGAGTCTCCTTGGTGCTTTCCATGAGGCTCTCATACGTGTGTACTGTAAATAATAAAAACCACTGAAAGAGAGAAAGAACTGTATCTGTCTTCATTTTTAAAGTATTCTGAAACGTAACAAATGGTGCCGTGACACGGATCTGAATTGGGAACAAGCTGCAGCAGTCAGAAAGTAAAAAAAGTACTGCTAATGAAAGGGCCCATAACAGATTTTTCTGTTTTTGCAGTGTGTTCTTTATCTCTCTGTCTATCTGCCTTAAAGATTTGAAAATTAAATGTGCAGTAGTAAAAGATATCATTTCTCTCATTCAGTCATTTTAAGGTAAGTGGCATGCATTTTTTCTCTGCTTTTAAATGTGCAGTATGAGAGTGGGTAATACGGAAATATTAAATGTGCAGTATAAGAGTGGGGTAATAAATGTGCAGTATGAGAGTGGGGTAATACGGAAATACTGACGTCATAAGTATGAAAGGAGAAATGAAAAGGGGTAAAAAGACGTTTTTATAATGCCTTAGCTAAACCTGTGTTAAACAGGTATAGCTAATTGGATGATAGTAGGGTAACAAGACGTTTTTATAACGTCTTAGCTAAACCTGTGTTAAACAGGTATAGCTTATTAAGTGATAGTGGGGTAACAAGACGTTTTTATAATGCCTTAGCTAAACCTGTGTTAAACAGGTATAGCTTATTGAGTGATAGTGGGGTATTGTGTGAACATGGAAGCGAGTGCAGGAAAAATAAATGAGCCAGAAAAAGGTACACCAGCTGGTTATAGGTTTTATCATGTGTCCCGGGACAGTTGTATGTTTTTAAACCATTGGATCGCCCTAACTAAAAATTACGGTAACCTTGCCTTTCCTGAAAATGGTAGTTTTAATAAAGGTATATTGATTAATTTGCAAAAGAAGTTAAAAAAGAAAGGAAGATTACCAGGGTTGTGTTTGGCCGCTTTTAATGATTGCATGTGTAAGGCTAAACAAAGGTAAAAGGACTCGGTCGTGAGTAGTCTTAAGGACAAACAACAAAACAGAGCAAATTTATACAGTAATAAATAGGTTTAAAATTCATAAATGCATGTGCACATCCATTTGCTAGCTACATGTATATACACATCTATTGCTATAATATATGTAAAAATAATATAGTCAGTTAAGTACATGTATTTCTCTTTACTAGCATACAGATATTAAAGGGTTAAAATGGTCTTAGCTAAAAGCATGGAATCAAATAAAGCAGCATTCATTCATACAATGTAACAAAGTCAGGTACAACTTGAGACAAGCTGAATGTTCAGTGTCTAAAACATGCTTCAAGGACTACAAATAAAAATGCAGCTGCGAGACAAGGCACAGAGCATTCAACACAGACATCTGCATTTCATTTGCATCATTCTAAACATGAAAACAGAGGCAATTACAATATTTCATAAATAAAACTTAGGTAAAGAAAAAAAAATGCTACATGGGTGCGCAACATTTGCCAGAAATTATGTTACGGGTAAAAACTACCCCAAACAACAAGACAAGGATTTCACCATTTGAAATCATGACAGGCAGAAAAAATACCCACACAACTGCCTTTTGATCCACAGCTTGGACATAACAGACCTTTGTTAAAAGTAAAACAACATCCAAAATAGTTAAAAGACATCACAGAGCAGTGTGATTAAGTAACGGAACAAATAGGGCCTTTTGGCTATAAGGTCAAAGTAAAAACAATAAGACTTTGCTAGACCACACAAATCAAATGAGAGTCATTGTTTGCAGTAATCAGCAGCAAAATGCATCACTTTTAAAACAAGGGGGAGCAGATGCTCAATTAAGTTTGTCTCTCTTTTTTTTTTTTTTTTTTTTAGAAACAAACGTGCAAAACTCAATGCCAAGCATTGTGCAAAGGTTCTTAAAAGTATTCCCAAAAAGTTATTAGGACAAACAAGTTTTGATAAACATAAAAAATGTGATTGTTATTGTAAGTATTGTACTCAATGGACTCCTTTTGGTAAAATGCCAAACAGAAGAAATCAGGGTTGTTTATTACAACATTTCACAAATGACAGTAAGCTGAAAAAAAATGCTACACAAAATACATCACAAGACAACTTCAGTTATAAAAAGCATACAGCATGTACCTTTGAAAAAATAACATTTAACACAAATGTAACTGCATGGTTAGCTAAACAAGGTCAGGCATACATAAAAAAAAATCAAAGGCTAAACATTTCAGTCTCTATTAAATGCTGTAAATTACCCCCTCAAGATATAACAGGGTTTAACAAGGAAAGACATCATACAAAAAATGTTAATAATAACACAAAAATAAAAATAAATTTGATGGAAAAAACAGGTATCATTTCTAACAATACTCTATTTGTACAAATAGCACAAAAATGCATGAAAAAGGACCATGGGTTAAAATACTTACCATTCTGGGTAATAAGCCAGTACTTCATACAGATCAAGTGGTAAACATACCATCAACTTGTACCATAATAGGACAGCAAACCCAAAAAACAATATTGCACATCAGTATTACAAGTTGTAAAGTTACCAAATGCAGATTTAAAAAGGCTTGGTATAAAAACTAGTAGGACACGATATCTCACAAATTGTACATTTACAAGCACAATAAAATCCTACTATTTAGTAAATCATTACAAGTATCTTTAATAGACAGATTACAATTTAGCATATAAATAGACAATATTGCCTTCAAATTTCAAAATGTTTATTAAAATGGCACCACAGTTTGTATGTGTGGTTTCACATAACCCAGCATTAATAGTAAACCACAAAAAGCTAACACTGCCCATAATTAGTTAGACATATTTACAGCATGGTCATCATCTGGTACCAAATTGTTAAATGGGTTTATAAATCCTGTAGTAATAGTTTTAAGGGTAATAATAATAATAATAATGACAGCTTAAAATTGTTTTATATGCTGCAGGTTATAAACAGTTGCAATAACACAATAAGTTATGATTGAAAATATAAGCAAAATGGTACATGCTGTAAATGATAGTGCTAACAAAACAAATGCAGTCTTTTCCTTAACTGAAGTTTAGTCCGTTCCTCAAATAAAACAAAATGGAAAACTAAAACAATCTAACTACTCTGTTCTATTTAGTATACACTATCTTTTCAAAGTTGGTAAATCCTCCTGCCTTAGGGTTGCCAGATTATTCCAAACCTTTTGTTTTCTTTTGCTGTGAGCAAAACAAGACTGCTTGTAGTTAACTCTGTTCTTTCTCCTAGGTTACACTTGTATGACACTTCTTTGCAAAATCTGGATTGAAATATTTTTGTTGATGGATCCTGCTTACCAATAAACTCCATAAAATTCCAAGCAGCTTGGTCAGTCTGTCCACCGACTAAAGTGTTTTAAGTTCAGCACAATTACCCCCAGGCACTTCCGCGCAGGCTGCGGAACTAGTGACATTATCAAATGCATGCAAAATAGCCAAGGACAAGTCTGTCACTAGATATATATATATATATATATATATATATATATATATATATATATATATATATATATATATACTGACTCCCTTCTTCCGGGGCACCCATTAAAAACTATTTTTGTACCATCTAAAATTGCTGTTGTTAAATGTGCAGCCCATCAATCTAATGACTCTTTTGAAACTAAGGGCAATAATTTTGCTGACTGGGCTGCTAAACAGGCTGCTCTATCACAAACTGTTCAGGGACATTTTTTTGCAGCCTCTACAACCAATGGTTACTTTTCATACCCAGTGTTAAAAGCTATACAGAATAAAGTCCCACAATTAAAAAAAAAAACATGGCTGGCTCAAGGTTGTTTTAAACGCTAAAATCTCAATTGGCAACATCCAAATGGCAGACTGGTCTGCCCAATGTCCATGCTAAATTCTCTTATTAAAGCATATCACTTGCCAGCTCATGTTGGGGTACAAGCATTAATAAAACAAATCCAAAAGGATTGGTTTGCCCCAGGACTTTCTGCTTCTGTACAACATTTTTTTTGAGCACGTGCTCCACTTATTTACAGTATAACATTTCAAAAAGCACAATGGCTCCCACACAACCACTGCCAAAACCATTGGGACCATTCTGCGCTTTGCAATGACATTTTATTGGGCTTCCACCTTGTGCTCATTTTAAATATGTTTTAACTGTTGTTAATGTTTTTTCTGAGTGGTTAAAAGCCTACCCATGTGTCATCAATCATGCTATTTCAGTTGCTAACAAACTTTGTTATAAATTAATACCTCGTTTTGGTGTTCCCTGTCAAATATATTCAGATCGTGTAACACATTTTACTGCTCAGTTAATTTATTCACTGTGTAAAATGTTAGGCATCAAAGGCATCAAATATTACTGAATGCATGAATCAGACACTAAAAACCAGACTGGCTAAAATTACTACTAAAATGGGCCTCACTTGTGTACAGGCACTACCTTTAACCCTACTCTCTATTAAAGCTCAAGTACATCCTACTAAAGGTCTTTCTCCTCATAAAATCCTCATGGGCCGCCCTATGCATATGCCCATGACTCCACCACCACCCTTTTCTGAGTATAATTAATTTGATCATAATATTCTCCTGTATTGCACTTCTCTTGCTTCTTTTTTACAGTTTCATCATCACCAGGTAGCAGTAGTTCAACAAACTCCTAATCCTTTCCTGTCCTCGGCACTACAACCATAACACTGGGTATGCGTCAAGTCATTCTCTCCAAAAACAGCTCTTCAACCAAGTTCAAAAGGGCCCTTCCTGGTTCTACTGATGACATCATCAGCGGTTCGACTACAAGGCTCACCCACCTGAATTCACATATCGCACGTTAACAAGGTCATCCCATTGAAAGGTCAACAACCTCTACCTTTTGCTACTCCTGAAGTCATACTGTACCAGCACCTGACAATGCCTCACGTTTATCCATTTCACCAAGTGCAACCAACATTTCCACAAAAGTACTGCACAACTATTTTGGCGGTTATTCTTGTCGTTTTATTTTGTGGCCATTTTTACTTCCTGCTTCAATTACACCTCATGCCAAACGAACTGTATGGCATCCACCTTTCAACACCTATCAAGCCATTAGATACGCTTATGCATCATCCCTCAACGTCTCAGACTGTTAGATTTGCACTGCTATTCCTACTGTTCATGGGGGATTGATGCTAAATATAGTCCCTTTAAGGGTTAATGAAACCTGGATGAATTTGATCTATGATGCATCAAATGTTATTTCAAATGACAAAATAGCATTACAGTTGTCCCTCCGTCAAAACAGAACTGTGTGTTTTCAAAAACTTGGTAAAACCAGAGTCAGGTGGAGGCATTGTAACAAAACAGTGATATATAACTGCACTGCAGACAGTTTGGGTTGTGTAACAGACTTCTCACCTGTAAAAAACTTGTTAAGGACTCTAGCTAACTTTTCCCAGGAAATAGAAACTGTTTATTCGAAAATATTCCAAGGTCTGCAGGACACTGGGAATCATTTCAAACCTATCAACATCACCATTAATGTAGAAAATTGTTATTTTTGTGTGCGAAAGAAAAGCATATAAATGGCTACCAGGAAATTGGTCTGGCAGCTGCTTCCAAGGCTACCTGGTTCCAGCTATTCGATATGTATCTGCATTACCTAAAAGGAAAATTCTAAACGTTCGAGAGGTTAAGAAGCCTGCCAATACTGTAGGTCGAGTTGATGCTTCATGGATTTACCACCATGACTTAGCTCATGCTAATACCAAAGGACTGTCCCATATAGACTTGGGTGATGACGTCATATCATGGGCTGGTATAATTCCGTCATACGGAGCAGTGAAATCAATTTGGGAACTGAGAAAGCTATCTAAATTGCTTGAAATATTAAACAATGCTACATTTCCTGCCTTAAAACTAGTGACTGATAGTTCAACATGGGCATGGGCATGGTTAGCCAACCTGTTCTTAGGCTGGGGAGGTGGACTGTTAAAGTTGATTTTATTAATTGCAGTATTAGCAGTTGTTGCTTTTCTTGTCTTATTCCTAATCAAAGCACTGATCTTGAAATTAATGTCTTCAAAAACTGTGAAAAAAGTGTCTAATTTTTATATGCCTGCAACTATGACTATAGATGATAAAATGGCAATGTTTCCCAATAATGAAAAGACCAGCATGGTTATGTTAGATTTGGAGCAAATGTATGATAGGTTAAATGGTGATGCTTACACAGCATCAAATGGGGGATTGTAGAATATGAACAGCCAAAGCATGTGTTTGAGGGAATTGAGTATGTGACAGTCTGTATGTATTAAAACATATTGTTTACTGTGAACTTTGAGTGAAATCTGAGCAACGAAAAAATGCTGAAAAGCAAGAGTCTGCCTGAAAGCAGGAAATGTCCCCTTTATGGAAATGCATCCGATTTTCTTTCTTTGCCCAGAAATATAATGACATGAATTGCCTCATGTTTACGGGTACATCTTTAATTGGTTAATTGCCCTGTATAATGGTCTAATTGGTTCATTTCTCTATTTTTGTATTGTCAGCAATATCACTAGTATATAAGCTTGTTTATTCCTTTGTTCTGGGAGTCTCCTTGGTGCTTTCCATGAGGCTCCCTCACATGTGTACTGTAAATAATAAAAACCACTGAAAAAAAGAAAGAACTGTATCTGTCTTCATTTTTAAAGTATTCTGAAATGTAACACCTAGAAGGCTGGATGGGTATCCACGAATTTATTCTGGAGTTAACTGGTATGGCCTGAGGGAGGATACTGGCAAGATATGAATAACCATAAGACTCAGTGGCCTTGGAATACTATGAATCTGTGAATCTATGACTCTACCTTTAATACCACATTGCTTAAGAGCTGTCCATACACAGACCCAAGAAAGGGTGTCAAGTGTCTTCTGTATATAGATGAATACTGCACAGTAGAATAATCATGATGCTTAGTTTCATATATTCAGGAGGCTGCATTCTGTATGACTGAACGTCCTTAATAAAGAATGCAAAATACCTGCATTGAGATGTTCAAATGTACAGAATATAGAATGACCTAAATGTTGACCTACAAAAGATCAAGAAAGGAAAATTGTTGCCTTTCTCATTTTTCATAATAATACTCCCCCTCCCCCATAATACTAGCCTCAAACCTCAAATTTGTCTGAATAGTGGCAGTGTTACAGGAAGTTTTTTTTTTTACATAATGTATAGGGTTAGTGTTGGGGGAAGGGGTAATGATGCCGCTTACCTTAAAAAATATACCTGTAACACTGCTATTACACAAGACACACTCAGACACACAAACATGCACAAATACACTCTAACAACACTACCTCTATCCTCTAACCTAACCTTGACCAAACCCTAAACTACACACACTAGCAGACAAGCATACAAAACATATGTTCTAACCTATCTCTGACTGTCAAACACATGCACAAACACTCACCCCCTCCAAACCCCATTCTCCTATCTCAACAGAGTATACTATCATTTTGACCATTTGGCTAGCCGTACATTTGACCATTTGGTTAGCTGTGCATTTGACATAAAACATTATCCCTAGCATTTGTCAGTAAAACAGATATTAGACAAAATGCAGAGGAGCCTTTAAGGAATACTTGTACTAGGTCAGGGCTTCACTGGCTTCCCTTGACAAAACCCAAATGATTAGGGTGAAATGCTCATGACACTATCCTTTTCAGCCTATCAGCTAGGATTTTAGCAAGAATTTACATCTGTGAAGGCAGTAATGATATTGATGTCTAGTTTTCTGCCATTAATGGGGTCTTGCCTTTCTTATGAAAAGGTACAGTGGAAGCAATGTGTGTAGAATAAGGCATTTTGCCTGAATTAACCATTTCTTAAAAAAAAACTTTATACCAGGGGTCCTACTTCCATTTCTCAGGATCTCATACAATTCAGTGGCTATTCCATTAGGATCAGGGACGTTATCACTTATGATAGAAATTATTGTTTGGAAAATCAACCCTAGCATTATAAGTTTATTCATGGCCTAAAGTTTCAGTTATTTGTTTTCATTCACCTTTTGTGAACAAAAGTTTCCATTTTCCTAATGGCTTGGTTAAGTACAGCAAACATGATCTAATAAAAAGGTTGACTTAGTATGGATTATATCCACTGGGGTAAATACCTGCTTCCTCTAAAAATACCAATATGATTTGGATGTAATGCTTTTATCTAAGTCTATCAGCTAGTAATTTAGGGGCCAGGTAATTAAAGGCTCACCCTTAAAGATTTGTATGCATGCTACTGCTGCTGCTGCTTCAGTGGCAAGGTGTAAAATCAAATTAACACCTGTCCTCAGCACATCTCTATAGCCATACAGTCTTTGAAACACTACTGACTTATTCATTTCTCCAAGTCTTTTGGGTTTCTAATACCGTGATGGGAATGGAGTCCATTCCTAAGTCAACATATGATTACAGTTCATGAAATTAGTATTGTTTCAATATTTGATGTTAGCCAGAAGTGCTCATCGCAGCAAACACAATGTGCCAGTGTTGCCTCCTTCTGTGATTCATATGGAGTTACATGTATCGGTAACATATCTAAGTATGATTGCAAATTCCTTTTTATAAAACCCATTGCTCCTACTACTATTGGAACTGTCTGATTATCCTTCCACATTGCCCTTATTTCTGCCTGCAAGTCCTGGTATTTTCTGACTCTGTGTCTCCCTGTACATAAGACACTGTAGTCACTGGGAGTAGTAATGTCAGTAAACAATGGTACTTTTGTCTTCTTTTCATGGACTACTATACCTGGTTTTCTCCCATCTATTTTTTGAACTGTTGATAATGAGTGATCCCATGTGATATAAACATCTTTTTCTATAATGCTTTGTGGCTCATGTTTCCAATGTTTTTCAGCTACTTCAATATTATAATGTCTGTACAATCCCCAATGTAACAGTCTTTCCACATTATTATGCCTTTCAGTACACAGCCCTTCTGCCATTAGTGTATCGCAACAAGCAACAAGATGTGTGACTGTTTCCAATTCTGTTTTACAAAACCTACATTTGTCTTTTTCTTCAATATTTTCAATAGACTTTATAAACCAAAGTGTAGATAGCCCGATATCTTGTGCCGCCTATATTAACCTTTCATCTTTTGGTTTAAATTCACCTCTCCTTAACCATTCCTGCACTCATTCCTGATCAACAAGAGGTTGTTCCAAGAGTTTTCTATATAGTTGCAACTATATTTGTGCAATTTCCACCTTTCTTGCCTTCTCATCTGATCCTTCACCTTATACTCTTTTGTTTGTTTTTTTTCAATTCATTTGCTGCCTGATTTGTATCTACCTCTGGTTTGATTTCCATTCCTGCTTGACACCAATACACTTCTGCTAAACTAAACAGGGAAGTCATCATAGACTTATTCTCCTCATGTTTTAAAACTTTCACTCTGTTTGGGTCTTGTGAGGTCAGCAGATATGTTTGCAGTCCTACGATTGCAGATCTATACATGTAATCAGATTTGCGGAGGCCCATACCGCCTTCAGAATGGAGAATATATAGTCTTGGTATACAGTGATTTTTATAAATCATTTGATAAGCATGAAGCATCCTTCTTGTTTTCCTGTACAACCAATCCAATACCTTTTGGGACCAATCACTCCAAAATTGTAAGCTAGGATAGGAAGAACAAATGGGTTTATAGCTTGGACTTTGTTCCTAGATATCAGTGCTGTTTTCAGTATTAATTTTAGTCTTCTGAAATATTTCATACTAAGTTTTGTTTGCATTTGGTCATGCTTTATTGTTGATCCTTCATCAATTCCCAAATATGTATACACTCCCTCTTGCTTAAGTTCTTTTATATCACATTCCTGTCCCTGGCTGATATTTTCCTGGTGCTGCAGCTTTCCTGCTTTAAAGGGTCCTTTTGCACATTTATCAAGACCACATGACATTCTTATAGCATCTGAAAAAGTTTTGTCCACTTGTAGTTGTGCTTTCAGTTCCTAATCTGATGAACTATATAGTTTTAAATCATCTACAAAAAGAAGATGAGAAGTTCATAGGTTCATAGGTGTGTACTAGGCTAATGGCCCTGGAGCCTTTAGAAACCTAGCCCATAGGATTCCCCTGACATTGTGCCACCCGACCTTAGTTCCCAGTGCCTCTGTTGAGTAGAGCCACTGGAGTGATCTCCTGGGTAAGTTTTCTATTTCCCATCCACTCATCAAGGTTTCTCTTGACGAGGGCCAGTGAGGTGCTCTGTTTGACATGTATGGGAAGTCTAGTCCATAGCAAGGGCAGCCTCTGAGTTATGAACCTGCCATTCCAGCACATTCTGTTGATTGTGGTAATGAGGGTGAGGTCACTGGAGTGTGTGGTGTGGAGGGATTGGATTTCTTTAGATGTAGCATTTCTAACAGAGCTGGCTCAAACATAGCTTTGTATGTCAAGCAGAGATTGCCTCTAAGTAGGTGATATGAGACAGAGAATAGTTGGAGTTTTTTGAGTCTGTCCATGTTGGAAACATGTTTAAGGCCTAGGATCCTCTTTGTGAGGTACTTTTGTGGCCTCTCCAGTTGTTGCAGGTGTCTAGTGAGGTACATGCCAAATGTGGCATTGTACTCGATGAGTGGCCTAATAAGGGAAGAGTAGATGGAGACAATGACCTCTTTCTTCCTGGATGCAAAACCTATAGTAATGAGATGCGCCACATAAAAGGACTTTCTGACCATGGTGGCAATGTAGTGGTCAAAAGAGAGGCTGCTGTCAACCTGTGTTCCCAGATCTCTTATAATACCTTCTGTATTCAGTGGACTACCATTGATGTGGTAATTCATGAAAACCAGGTTTTTCCCAAAGGGGATGATGACACATTTTCTGGCATTGAGCTTAAGGCCATGATTCTGACACCAGTTTTTGGTCTCAGTGAGGCCTTTCTGTACGATGTTAACATCACTTGGGGAGTTAATAATAGCTCCCAACTTGCAATCATCTGTGAACTTTTGTCAGCCAGAGGCCCTTTGTTTTGGTCTAGACTTCAGAGATGTAGATACCAAACAGGAGAGGACCCAGAACTGAATCCTGTGGGACTCCACTCGTGACTGGTTGGCAGTCTGACTTGGAGTCCGCTACTTTCACACTGTAGGTTCTATCTGTAAGCCAGTTTGCAACCCACCTAGTGATATAAAGGTTGATGCCTAGCTTAGTGAGTTTTGCTATGATTCCTGAATGATGAATGGTATCAAATGCCTTGGCCAGATCAAGGTAGGCTGTATGAACCACCTTGCCTTCATCCACAGCTCTGGTAACTGACTCAAAGAAGTTGACCAAGTTGAGCAGGCATGATCTACTATTCACAAAACCAAACTGTGTGGGATCCAGAGTTTGGGGATTTCCTATATCCTCATTTTTTAGGTCCATGATGATGCGTTCCATAGCTTTGCATATCAGACTCATCAGGCTAATGGGGCGATAGTTCCCATGATCTGTAATCACTCCTCCTTTGTGGAGAGGGATGACTGTAGCAGTGTGCCATTCGGTAGGGACAAAGCCTGAGGTGAGGCTGTGATTTAGCAGGGCACACAAGTGAGGTGCCAGTTCACCCTGTAGTTCATGTAGAACACAGCCAGGGATATTGTCAGGTCCCATGGAAGCTATATTCTTGGCCTTGGGCATTGCTGTTTTAACCTGTGCAGCAGTAGTACTGGGTGCCTGGCAATCTACTGGTATTGTGATTGGTCCTTTGGGGGGTAAAGCTGGCACTGAATCTGTCAGCCAGTATATTGGCAATATCTGTTGGCTCAGTATAGGAGGCACCATTGTGCAGTAGCTCAGAAGAAATCTAGATATTGCCATGGAGATTCTTTACCTAACTAGATAATGCCTTGTGGTTTCTTCACTGTCCACTGCAATTCTGTTTTCATAGCTAGCTTTACAATTTGTTGTTTTCAGGGGAATTTTTGGCATGACTTAATCTGTTAAGTAGACAGCTTAATATGGGTTAAGGGCAAGACAAAAGAGCAGTGGTGACAAATAGTCACCCTGAAATATCCCCCTTTGAATTTATTCCTGGAAAATAATTTGTCCATTATCATAGCTTAACTGCAAAGTGGTTTGCCACTGTTTCATGGCTGCTGTAATATAATCAATCAGTGTAGGGGTGTATCTTCTATATTTTTAAACACTCCTTTATTCAAGAATGTGGGATACTGTCAAATGCTTTTTTTTTTTTGCAGTTTATGCATGCCATACTTAGATTCTTCCCTCTTTTACAGTTCTACATTATGACTTTAACAACAAATAATCCTTTGTTCCACATGCCTTTTTTTGTTACTTTTTTTCTATTGCCATGATTGAATTTTCTTCTAAATAACCATAAAGTCTGTCGGCATCAATTCCAGTGTATAGTTTATATGATGTCAGAAGGCAAGTTATTGGTCTATAGCTTTTAGGATAGCTTTCAGGTTTGCTCATAAGTAGGAATATTGTTTTTCCTGTTGTTAACCAGGTTGGTGTCTGTTCAGGGTTCACATAAAAGTAGTTCTTACTAATGTTTAAGTCTTCGTGTAAAGATGTTAATATTTTTAACCAGAAGTTAGGTACTGCATCTGGGCCTGGGGCTTTGCAATTAGGAGTTTTTCTTAATTTTGTTTCAATTTCTCTGGCTGTTATTTCATCCCATTTCATGTCCTGTACATTTAAACTTCTTACTCTATTTTTTACTAGAGGACTGGAGTTCCGCTGTGGTGACCCCTAACCAAGAAAAGCTGAAAGACATTCTTTCTTTTACTTCTTCTGTTCATTCAGCATCGTTATGTCCCATAGGATCTTCATAGATATTTCTCCAAAATGTATCGATTTCTTCTTTTTATGATGGTATTTCAGTTCCTTTTGCCTTGTTTCCCCATTCATTATAAAACTTTATGGGTCATAATAAATTGCTTATTTTGTACTTTTCCTTTAAATTTATCTGAATATCGTCTAAGTTTTTCTGCCTGTGCTGATATTTTTAATTGATTATTTGTCATAGTTTAAGATAGATGCTGATCTGTTTGGATATTGCACATTGCTTTTATCATGTCTATCTTTCTGAGTATTTTTGTTGATCTGTTCCCACTTCTATACTCTTCTAACAGTGACACTTCTTGTCTTATTTGCTTTATAGTTTTCTCTATACAATACTTCCATGATGGCATTTGATTTTTCCTCTTCCTTTTTTGTACTGCCCTTTGGTTTTGTGGTAAGACTTAGGGCAGGATTCACGATGCCTCAGTGTAAGAGTTGCAAGGCTTACACGGAGGCTGCAATTAAATGGTGTGACATCAACATGTCATGCATATGCATGAGGGCATGCTGAATCACATCACACCTAAGGCTAACACGGTCTGTGTAAGACAATAGGGGGCATGTCCGTAGGGCGAGCCCTGCAAACGGACACACCCCCACAGAAGAGTAAAAGTCCCGAAAGTAAACGCCCACGACAAAGTCCGTGTAAATGTGAATAAACACAACACGACACATGCCCCCACAGACTATGAACATAAAATGTATAAATTAACATGTTATATTTTTTTTTATAAGTTGTAAAGATGTTTGCCCGTGAGTGCGTTCGTTTACGCGGGCGTGCCCGTCGTTCAGCCACAGTTAGCAGTAGGTGGAAAAGCATATAAGAACTAAATATGCAAAGTAAGCCAAGAAGCAGTTGCGTAGTGGTAGAGAAATTGGCTGAAGAGGAGGCAGTCATGGTTCGAGCCCCCACAACATCAATTTTTATTTTTAGTGAAATAAGCATGAAACAAGTCCCTGACATATATGTACATATATAAAATTATATTTTATGTAAAATGTAATGAAATGGGCCATGTATTTTGAAGAAATGTGAGATAAAAAAATAAAAAAAAATGTGAGATGTTCCCATAGCTGAGCTACAGTCTAACAAGTTGAGGATATCTGCTTGTAGGTGAGCAGTGTTTTAACAGGTGTAAAATGAGTGCCCGTAGGTGAGCAGTGTTACAACAGTTGTAAAGTGAGTGGCCATAGGTGAGCAGTGGTTTAATAGGTGTAAAATGAGTGCCCGGGGTTGAGCAGCATTTTAACACGATGAAACTGTGTGCCTGTAGCTGAGTTGAGCGTAATATACGTGCTGACAGCCAAACCACGCTTAAACCAGCGTGATCCGTTTGCGCGGAGCTGCGCACCGCAACAACAAGCTAACTGACGGGCAACGTTGAGCAAGCTGTATCAAAACTGCCTTTACACAGACACACCTCCTAGCCTGTGTAGACAGTCATAAAATATAAAAAGCAATGGCCAGGTTCGAACCCATGATACCATGCACCATAGTCAAAGTACTGAACCACTAAGCCATGACAGTTGCACTTGGAAATGCAGTAATAGCATATATATATATATATATATATATATATATATATATATATATATATATATATATATATATATATATATATATATATATATATATATATTATATATATTATATATATATATATATATAGATATATATATATATATATATATATATATATATATATAGGAATGAATAGAAAGAGGAGCATGACAAAGCAGGTTTTGTGAAGCTGATACAATTCCAAAATGGCCAATCACAGATAAGTGCGGGAAAAACGGCATATATAAGCCCCATAGGCGGGAATACACAGCATAACCGATTGTAGAACTGACTTGCAGCCAGGATGTCAGGTGTAGGTGAGGGTAGTTGCTTCCGAGCACAGAGGTGGGGCATTGAGGAGTCCAAATATATGGTTTGGCTCCTCATCCATAATCATGAGGCCCAACTCATGCAGGGCCAGGTCCTGTGGGGAGCATATAGGGCTGAGGTGTGGGACCGGTTGGCTCATGATCTCACCAGTGCCACAGGAATACCAAGGACTGGTGAGCAGGTCCGTCACCATCATGCGGACCTGAAGAGATGGAAGCAGGACCAACTGAACTGTTGGATCCAGGAGGCCCGGCAAATGCCCAACGCCCCACTACTGAGTAAGTTACATCTAATTATTTATGTAAGAAATTAACCTAGCTGATATTATGGAGATGTGTATTCCAATATTACTTTATTTATATTACAGTTGCAGGTGTCCGTTCTGCGAACCGTCGAGCCTATGGTGATAGGCTGGTGCAGTTGTGCCACCAGGCAGGTCAGTAATTCTCTCCCTGTAACTGTAAATAAATATATAAGTATGACAGTTAGCAAAAGAGTGCAGTGTAGTCACTAATTAATAAAATGTGCAAGTAACAGTGTAAGAGGGTTTGCAAGTATTGCTTGATTACAAAAGTGTGATGCAGCCTGTAATCCAAACATAAAAATGAAACAAGTCTGAAATAAAGATGTCCCACCTGTAATATAATAGTACATAACCTGCAGCAGGCTGAAAAGTACAGCTGCAGAAGCTGAGTAAAACACGTGTGAAATATATCCCTGTTGAAATACAGAAACATGACATAAGTGAGACTGTTGGAAAGGATTGTTATAACTACAGGTAAAACATGTCAATAAAGCCTAGAATAAAGTACCATCCTGAATTGTAAAAATAAAACAAGTGAGAGAGTGTGAGAAAGAGGTATGAATCCACCAATAAAGTAGTAATAACTCCTGAATAAAGTATACTGCAGTCAGTACAGAATGAAATGAATGTGACAGGCAGAACCAAACAGTAACATGTGTTAAAAATGGTACTGCAGCTGGAATGTGTGTCCCAAAATCTGGATATGTTGCTCTCAGTCTGCAATATGCAGATAGTATGGTTGTCTGAAATACCAAACATCCACAGTTGTCTATAGCTATATAAAGCAAATGTAGCAGGATGATGTAGCTGAACAGAGCCAGATATGAATGTGTATGAATAAAAATGAAATGTATATTGATGTAGCAGTAACATTCCTATCACCAACCTGAAGTAGTTATCACATAGGAAACTGTAGGCAGAACTGTAGTGTGTATATATCTGCAGCTAGTAGAAATGTACAGCATATGTATTGGTATTTGAAGTTGTTAATTACATTTTCTCCACCCTACCCTATAATGACATATAATCCATTCCACTTGAAATTGGTATGTGCAATCACAATTAACACCCCTGGACATTTGTCCTGTTGGTTCATACATATTTGTATGTACGTTGATGCATCTGCCCTGTTCATACATCCAAACCTGATGGCCTGTTGCCATCAATCAACCCTGCATGCTGTTGGATTATGTATTGCTGTTCAAATTATGCATGTGTTATGCTTGCTGTTCAATGGCTTGAATTTATGGGTGTTTGGTTAATGGGAATAATAATGCATGCTGTTACAACTAATTGTGAATGGTATTGTACGTTACTAACCCAAACTGTCATAACATAATGCAAAACACCGTGCACCTGGCAGTAGTGCCCAGGCCGGACCCTCCTCCGGTGGCCCTGTGCCACCTGCGGGTGGAAGTGCTGCAGGGGATGGGGCTCGTTCCCCCATCTGCAAGTGTGGCCAGAGGAGAACATCCACTCACCCTCCATAGTGTCCGGACTGTGGTGCGTAGGGAGATCCGGCACGCTGTGTTTGGGCCCCTACGCCAGCTTGAGGCACGGGTGGTACAACTCACGGGCATGCCTGCTGCCCGGCCTACACAGCCCCCAGCACAGCCCAGTCCTGGGCAGTGAAGGCACAGTGGCAACTGTCCATGGGTGGGGATCTCAGTTCCACTGTTGCCATCTGTGGGCTCATGGGCTCGAGATATCCAAACATCCGTCCCTGTCAATTGTGTAACCCCCCCACATGTGTCATACACCGCCCCTGTATGTGTCTTGTTTGTCTTGTCTGTTAACCTATCCAACCTAGCTCCCCAGCTATACCGACTTCCTGTACCTGACATACCACTCTCACCTGAAAAAAAAAAAAAGGGCACTCTGTACCCACAAAAAAATTACACCCCATACATAGCTGCCCATTTTGCACACATGTCTGCTGGACATGTAAACTGTCAATTACAATTGGATGTACAACAAGTATTATTGTTGTCCTTACACCTCTCTCAGGGGTGGAAGGTTTCAAATGTCACACCAAATTACAAGCATATGCACAGCTGTTGCTGATGAAGAAATGGGCAGCTATGGGCCTTACCTACATCCCTCCTGCAAAACGCGAGCTTGTTTCCCTACTGTCCTACCCTCTTTGTGACCCCTTTTTCACCACTGTCCTGTCTCCCCATTTTCATTTCTTTCAAAGAAATTAGCGCTGGTGTGCGCAAGAGTAAGCACTTTTAAGCAGTTGTAAGCGGGTATGCGTGGAGCTGAACGCCAGTGCACATGGGTGAGCTCTGCGCAAACCAGCACTAAACCGCTTACAATTGCTTAAAAATGCCTTAGTCACTCTGAATGACAAGGCCTGTAGTCTGCTCAAAAGCAAAATAAATTCCCACTGTCAGTCCCGAACCCAGGAAACAGTAGTCTGCATGACTTACCACTAAGCCATGACTGCTATATAAGAACATTGTGCTACAATAAATATATCATGCAATAGTAGGAATTAATGTAAAGGGAATATAGGATGTGTAGTACACAAAGCATGTCATGTATATTTACTGTCAAATGTAGTGGATTTCTATAATAGTAGTGTGTGAACAGAACCAGCCATGCTAGTTGGTAGCTAGTAGGTAATAATGTCACTGTAGCACCTTGCAAGCCACACACATACTCACAGCAGGATAATCACTGCCCATACCCCACAACCTCTTACAGCAACACATCTGGACTAAGTAATAAAAAATGTGGAGCAAAGGCCCAAAAACAGGGACACATTTCAAATATTGCTCCGACAAACTTAGACAGTTGAGAGAGTAACAGGTTTTGCATTATGTTGGATGTTTGGAAGGGTACGAAGTCTGAAACTTACATGTTTGTCACTATAGTTTGACTTGAGCCCTGAGTGATTTGCCAGAAAAAGCTGTTTTATGAGATATGGACCAAAATATGAGGCAAAAATGTGGACATCCTGCAAATATCTGTACACTTGAGAGGTCTGACACTGCCATATTTGAATAGTTAAGAGCCTAGACATAGCAACAGTGACTGAGTTACAGGGATGCCCCACAGACTCCCTGTGAAATGTACAAACAGTAGGCAGAAAGGTGTTACAACACATGCAATGGTAACTATAAAGTATTGAAACTATGCACCACTTGCACGGCAGAAATAGTGTAGTAATACACATGCTCATGCTAACCCACAGTCACAACTGCAGAATACCAGACAATTTAATGGGTGTACCCCACTGATATGTACCATTCCATGAGGCAGATAAAAGATGCATCTGAGAGTCTCTGGGGCCTGCTCAGCAGCATACTCAAATACCCTAATAGATGTCAAAGTCCACACCACGGCCAGACCACACTGCATGCAGTAACACCCTAGCAGATATAGCAAGCATTCCAAGGTCTGAATGTACATGGAAAATAGGAACAGCAACACACTACAGTCAAGACACCTAGCAGGCATACAAGTAGTGAATGTAAAGGGCAAATATTGAAGCCATAGCAACAAAGTGCAAGAGCCACTGCTATATACCAGTTACACCACATGCCCCACAGGAAAGCACACACACCCACATTAACAATAGTAGTAGTCTTAGTTGTCAGTGTACATACACACTTAGTACAGGAAACTGGAGAAATGAATGGAGAAATGTTAATCTACAACACAGCCGGAAATATGAGAGAGATACTAACCTTTACACTCACAGAACAGTGTCCACAGCATACCAGCATGGTCCCTGCCCTTAAAATCTGAAAGGGCTACGCCTATCTCACATACCTTTTTATAGCACTGTCCTGAAATCACAGTGAGAACTGCAATCAGTACACAACTGGCTGCATGCAATTAGCAAATGCTGGCTAACAACTGGTGCAGAGGCCATCACATGGACATATGCAGATCCCTACAAAAGCATGCTGTACTCCCAGTCCACACATGCAGTACTTTCATTGCACCCTCTGGAGGTAGGGAGAGAGATAGAGAGAGAGAGAGAGAGAGAGAGAAATACACAAACAAAAACACTTATCAACAAAACCTAATAGAAAGCTGTCATCTGCCAACTGGAGCAGCAGCAGGACACTGATCCAAAAGGCAATGCAAGCAGCTGTGACAAACACAGGTAATGTAAAGTAATACTTTAAAAGTCTACATACTGTGAACCCTCCATATGTGTCATTGGTCTGTATCTTTATGCATATGAAGATGTGCATAGGGCAGGGGACATACAGCAACTATCAGTGAAGGCTGTACATACATATGTATGTGAGGGCATCTATGTGCAGATATCAATGAAGGTTGAATGTAGGTTGTAGTGCAATGTACAATGTAGGTTTCACAGTTATGTATGTTTAGCAGTATGTTAGTGTGTGTATACAGTTTTGTAAACAAACATGTTGATATACCTATCTATCATATGGATACGTATGTATGTCAATATATGTATGTATGTATATATATATATATATATATATATATATATATATATATAAAATATGCATATATGTATACATAGATAGAGAGGGATGTAGGAATACATAGACAGATGTAGATAGATAGAATATGTACAAACATATATATGTAATACACACATACAGATATAGATATATGTAGATACATATACATAGACAGACAGATCTGACTATCTACAGATATGACTGTATATGACTATCTCACACTCCCCCTCTCCCACCCCCTCTGTCACTCTCACCCCCTCTCTGTCACACTCCCCCCCTCTCCATATCTATAGCAATATATGTACATCGATATATATATGTGTATATGTATACAGACATATATATATATCTATCTATATATATATATATATATATATATATATATATATATATATATATATATACATATATACATATATATATATATATATAGAGAGAGAGAGAGAGAGATTCTGAGTGAGGCACATGTGTACAGGTGTATTGCAAAAGGTGCCTGGTGACAAAGGCATGGAGTGAACACCAGTGTCGAAACTGGAGTACCATACCCCATTTCAAATCACCTACACCAGTAACCACCAGATATGTGATTGGCTGCCCACCACTGCATGTGTCAGGGGTGAACAGGGTCATAAACGTGTACAATAGTCCCCCCAATGATAGTCACAGTGGCACACTATTCCTGGAATACCTGTACATGGTATGTGTCAGCAGACATGATGTGTCAGGTATGGACATGTAGGTCAGTGTACCTCTCCACACCACACAATGTCTGCCACGGTATGTACCTCACATGACAGCTACAGATATGGAGAAGGACACAGTGACATGTACGACACTGTGACAATGCACTCAAACACATTACCAATGCACAGTGACTGACAACACCACAGAGTGCACACATACTACCCATATAGAGGTTACCACTCCTGGATTCACATACTTAAGTCACACCCATGACAGATGTCCAACAATCATAGTAACACCTCACAACATCCACAACCTAAATGACCGCTGTGTGTCGTCCTTGACACCACAGTAGAGAGCACATGGTGGAGGTACAGGTTCCTACCCACAGATAAGACATACCCTGCAATAAACCACACAGCGTTAAGAAGCAAGACTCCCCATGAGTACATGCCACACATACCCCTACTGAATGTTACTCAGATAGGTAATATGCCATATGAGTCACCCTGTGTAACTGTTTGACAGGAGCAGGTACCATCACATCACATGTGTCACAATGGTCAGGGTAGCAGAACAGTATGCTGCTGTAGTCCCAGGGGCAATAGCATATTGTATTGTATTGTATTGTATTGTGTTGTATTGTATTGGTATGTAGAGGTGCATCCTTTGTGGAGTGGAACCACTGCTGCTGTACGCCAGTGTACAGGTACATATCCTGTAGTCAGGCTAGTGTTACATAGCACTTCTATATGCGGGTGTACCTCCTCTTGGAGTTCAGGTAGCATGCAGCTGGGGATACCATCAGGTCCCATTGATGCTGTGTTTTTTGCTTTTCTGAGGGCGGCTCTCACCTGGACATCTGTGATGACAGGGAGGTTACATTCAGCTGGGATAAGTATGTCTTCATTTGGGGGAGAGGGAGGGGGGAAAATTGCACTGAACCTGTCTGCCACAATGTTGCCAATATCTGTGGGTTCAGTGAATTATTTGTTGTTGTGTACTAACTATGAGCATATTGGAGGGTTTCTGACCAGGTTTCTAACATAACTGAAGAAGGCCTTGTGGTTATCTGTAGTGTCCCCAGTGATTTCCCTCTCAAAGTTGCCCATGGATGTTTGTATGAGAGAACATAGCTCTTTACTAGTGCTGATCAGACATGCCTTCCCTTTATGGAATTATACTCTGTCTTGCAGTAGCTTCCATCTTTTGTTATACAATCTGTTTATGGCTGGGGTCCACCAGACAGGATGCTTTCCCTTTGTGGAGAGTGTCTTGGTCTTATATGGGATTGCATGATCCATGCCTTCTCGGAGATGTCCGTAGAAATCATTTGTGAAGGAGTCAGCATTGTGGGTTGTGGCTTCCACTGGCCCAGTGGGCTTAAAGGATACCATCTCAGTCTTAAGAAGTGTAAAGTTTGCGTTTGAAATGTTATTCACTGTAGTCGTTTGTGCTGGTGGTGGAGGTGGGATATGTATATCTAGGGCGATTAGTTTGTGGTCAGATCACAGTAGTTGATGATGTACCCCATACAGTACCTTGATACAAACCCCCAGAGTGAGGAGGTGCTTTGGACCTGAATCAGTGTGCTGACTGCTGGGGTTTGGTAGTATGTCATATGGAGTGTGCCAGGTACTGTTGCACAGTTGTTGGCTGAGCACTGATACCTGGCCATTTACATGTGTATCCACCAATAGACAGACAGATGCTATATATGGGAGATATGTTGTATCACAACAGTCGAGTATCATGTGTAGTATGTGTGCCAAATTCTGCTGACATATTTTGCTGATATCATTTTATTTCATTTTTCAGGACCATGGCTCACCAGCGCAATCCAGCATACTCTGCAGCCGAGGATGATGAAATACACCAGAGCCTGGTGCGGGAGTTTGCAATACACTTTTCCTGCACCAGCCAGAATCAGCAGGAGAGGGCTGCACTGTGGCAAGACCTGGTCCGTCGGGTAAATGACATAGGCATGCATAATAGGACATATGAGCAGGTAAGACATCACTGCAGTGATTTAATCAGAAATGTTCATCAGCATGCGTCAGATATCCACAGGCAACAGGTTGCCACAGGAGGTGGCGTGGCTACACATCCCCCACTCACCAGACTGGAGGGACTACTCCTAAGTGTTGTGGCTCCAGCCCACCAACAACAACAACAGCAGCAGACCTGCATTATGATGGAGGCTGGAGCCACACAGCACCATGACTATGAGCGTGCAGGTAATATGCCATATGTATAGTTGACTGTTGTGTACACTGGTAGTTAATGCATGTGTGAGGTGTGTCCTTGGTTTGTAGCTGTCATCATAGTATTTAATGCACAAGTGTGATATTCTCAATATCAGCAGCTGACCTGTGAAAGGCAACTGTTGTACTACTGACCTGTATCACACTCAGTAACAATGGCACATTTTTGCCCACTGACATTAATTTTCTCACTTCTGCAGGTCTCTCCGGTGTAACAGCAATGCAGCCTATCCATGCTGGTGAGTGTGTATTAACAATACCTTTAATAGTCTTGATAGTAATAGTAATATTAGGCTCAATCAGTAGTGCTCTGTGTATGCATGCAGGTGTGCTTGTGTCTGTGTGTTGATATCTCGCATACTGAGTAGTGTGCAAGTGTGCAAGTGTGCATGTGTGCATGTGTGCACGTGTGCATGTGTGCATGTGTGCACGTGTGCATGTGTGCATGTGTGCACATGTGCATGTGTGCACCTGTGCATGTGTGCACGTGTGCATGTGTGCATGTGTGCATCACTGGTAACATTGTGTAGACATTGTAAACTGTGTTTCCTGTTTCCCTCCCACAGGTTCTGGTGCTGCTCTGGTGTCATGCAGCAGGGAACCTGAATCAGGTGCCACGGGTACTGATAATGGTGACATCTGTGTAATGGCACAGGAAGGTGTGCCAGGGTCCATCATTGGTCAGCCAATTGACAGTACACAGCTGTCAACCCCATCAATGCGCACAGTCATCCTGCCAATAGATCCATTGTCACCAATGTCCCTAGGTGATGGACAGGATACAGTGGGCATTGACCAGGGTAATGTGGTATCTGTGGCACATGCTTCCCCACACAGTAGCCATGGGCATGGCTCTGAGATGGTACCACACAGACAGATGTCCAGGGGTTCTCGTGGGAGCATCCGTGGGCATACTGCCCCTGTCAGACATGCCCACAGAGGTTTTACAACCTCAGCTATGTTTCGGGCTGTCATGCAGGCACAGTCACGTATGGAACGGTACACCAGACAGGGTCTGAGGGAGCTGACAGCATGTCGCACAACCATGAGTGACAGTATGCGTGACATTGTGGCTGCCATCCGTAATTTCACCAATGTCATAGACAGACATTGTGGGGACATATTAGATCAGTTCCACAACTACATGTCCATGAGCCAGGGAAATGGTGGATGGTTGAGGCGTCGACGTGGGCGTATGCCAGCAACAGCAGCAGCTGGCAGTCATCGCGGATGACAACAGGGCTGCGGCCACCCCCATAGTGCCAGCAGCAGCCCCAGCAATGCTGGGTCTGTGCTGTCATCAGACCGCCCCAGGAGACCACGTGCACATGGCTCTGGACAGGCCCAACAGGGATCTGTGTCCAGTCAACAAACACCTGCTTCTGATGACAGTACCCAGTCTGGATTAGTACCGGATACTAGCACACCTGCAAGGCACAGGTACCGTGTCCGTGGCCAGAGACACTGAGCTGTATGACCTGGCAGGTACAGTCTGTGGCTGTCCACAAACACTGGTATCTGGCAGCCATGAGGTGGAACTGTGTGCATCCATACACACATGCGAATTGGCAACACCTAGGGCTACCGCATACATGCACACACTGCATCAACATTGCCCCACCTTGTACTGCTGTCCCTCAACAACACACATACACATACATGTCAATTGGTGGTATCAGTGGCAGACTCAGGCATACCAAGTTCACACCCTGTGCATATGATGAAACTGTGCCACCTCCTGCAATCTGTAACATCAGTGCAGGTACAGGTTAACATGTTGCTGATGCACAGGGTGACTACATAGATGTGTAGTAATAGTATCATGTTGTTAACAGTACAGTGTGCTGATATAATTGTGGGTATATCCCAGCATGCCTGATGCAGTAAGGGTATGATTGTCTTATAATGTTTTCTACTCCCATGGTAAGTACCATAGTGTATCTTCTGCACATGTTTGCATACTGGTGGTAAGGATGTCAACAGAAGGCTACATACATAGGTAGCACAGGGGATAAGGTAATGAAAGTATTGATACGCAATGATGGACATATAAACTGAAAGTGGCATGTTGCCCACACTGGACTCTGCAATGCAGATGTTTGAGGATGTTGATATGTGTGCAGTACTACATGACTGGTACAGGACACACAGGAGCACCCTAGCACTGCTAGCTCACATCTCATACCATGCTAGACAGCCCCAACACACAAAACGAACTTTCACAGGAGGGAGAGTCACCATAAATGTCAGGGGATACTGTGGTGGCAGGACAGGTAGCATGCATCCTACTAAGTATGGAACCACTGAGTGAAGGCTCAGTGTCTGTTATTTGACATGTGTATTACTGCAGGTATGAGCACCTGGGTTTCCATCCGGTTATTGTACATCCTGACGGTACATGGTCTGTACACTTGTGTGCGCTGAGACTGGACCCTGGCCATCTGACCTGTGTATTTCCATGTACATGTGTATAGTGCCTGCATATTTGCACTGTTACCTACTGGAAGTGGTACAGCTTGTTTGTTGTACAATGGACTGCATGCGGCCCTGCTTACTGTAGCTTTGTTTGCATGCATGTTTGCTTGCAGTTACCCTGGAACACTGATTCCACCTGCAATGCAGATTTACGGAGCTTCTGTGGATTCCTAGTGACATCTGCATAGCTTACTATATGTATGTCCATGTCTCACTTGACAGAATGTCACTGTTTGTCCTGTTTGCATGTACGTTGCCTGTGACACATTGCATATGACTTACCTGGCATTTGACCACGTGAGCAGTCATATATGCCAGCGCTAACTAATCACAGGCACTACACCCTCACATACTCACCTTCTGTACCTTATTCCCCATTGGCCCTATGTGCTGCTAATCATCATGGCAATCACAATACTATGGTAGCATGTGCAAAGGTTACTTGTCAGTCACCTCTATGGTACAGTTGTGGAATATGTGAGACATGTGGCAATGTCACAGCTGCCACATGTACACAGTCAACCCTCTCCCCCTACTCATGGACGTACAACACATGTGTGAGATGCAATCACATAGCCAAACTGGGGACTAAACACTCTGAACCCAGTACTGGCATAATCTGTCAGGTGGCATGAAATACTACAGTGACTACAATACCAGTCTGATGTAGACCTACACTGACAGCAATCCAAACACATGAACACACTGGGGCATTCTTGGAGCCTCAGAATAGCATCCTGCCTGAGCATGACCACAGGACCTGTAACACACAACACAACCAGTTCAGACCACCCCTCCCACATCCAGGACACACACTTTGCTTACCTGGGAACAGTGCCAAGATATGAAGGTGTTCACATACACCATTCCAGTTGTTAACGTCAGGTACAGGTGTATTTTGTGTGGGAACTACTCAGGCCTCTACAACATTACCCTACAGCCACTACAATTTGTGAGTCCATGTGCTATGGCAGGACCACTCACCACAGCCACAAGGGGGGATACATATTGCACCTGACCATCTGCAACATGGCTACTCACTGTTCCACACCAGAGGTAGACCACCATTGTTGATATCTGACTATACCCACCTTTCCCTGGACATCTATATCCCACCCCCAGGCAAGGTTGTCACTGCAAACAAAGTGTATTTATAAAAAGCAGACTTTGCACTTGTGAATACTGGGGTGGAAGACTTCAAAGGACCCATGCTGGGGGAGTATACAGGCCACTCTGCATAATCCTTGACAATTGCATTCTATGAGCATGTGGAAGGTTTGCATTGATCATGCTATCCCAAATATACCCATGACTCCTCCACAACAGGACACCTGTTAGGTGTACACCAGCCATATATGAGCTGTCCAACAGATGGAGTGAGCTAATACAATGCAGAGCAGTAGCCCACAGAGGGAGGACATCTCTGAACAGTACTGGCACAACACTTCAATCCCTCATAATCATCACGACAAAGTGTTGACAGTGAAATTGTCCAGACACTGCAGATAAGGCTCTCCTCAGTCTGTTATTGATGCCCACTTACTGTTAGAGGTCTTCACCAACCCTCTTCCAGCACACACCAGCCACATGGATGTGGCATAGCAAATTCAACCCCTGGGATCTCCACTGTGTCCCTGCTTGACGGAGGCACAGCACACTAGCCTCAAACGGTGCCTTATGTGACCTACTTTACAGTGGCACAGTAGCCTACTGTACTGGGGAGGCAGACGCCACGCACACTCTGGCTAAGCTTTCATTCCCTAGGGCAAACAGCCTAGTATTGACCTCTACACCCATATGTTTAATTGTCAGATGCACAATATTTGTTGCTGATAGACTGTTTGCAGGTCTTTATTGCCATAGCATTCCCTGTTTCTATGAACAACTTGTGCATCTGTGGAAGATGTTTGAATATGAGAGGGATCCACTATATCACTTATGTCTCTGTAGCCATTTAACTGTGTGCACTGGGCAGATTGCTGTAATGTGGTTGGTTCCTGGAATAACACGTACAAATACCAGATATGTGTGGCCAACTGCTAAACTGAGATATGGCCTAAGTGTGTGAGCATGCCCAGTTCAGGCTTTCCATGGCATGTTGTCTGACATATGTCTCATTTATCAAAGTGTGCGAGCATGCCCAGTGTGAACTTTCCATATGTTGAACTCTGCAGTCCACCAAATTTGTGGATGAGTGTGAACTTCAACAATATCTCACGTTTATGGTTGTGTGTTGGGTGTCATGTTGTGTACTTACTGGCCAACTGCTTTGTGTCTGAACACAACAGAGATTATACTGTGCCTGCAGGGTTTGCATGGGATACTTTGCATACAGTTGTCAACATCCTTTCATACTGACCTAACGCTGTAGTACCGTATAGTGTACTGGTTCAGTACTTTCACTGTGGTGGACAGTATCCTGGGCTTTAGTCCTATCACTGCTTTAAATTTTCATAGTGAGCACAACAGACTGGTTAGGGGCCAGTTGTGCACATATGACCATGTTGCATTATGTTCAGATATGGACTACTTAAACCAGGCTTGTCCAACACTGGTAGTGCATTCCACAACATAGGTGGACATTGGCAAACACTAGCGATGTGCCCTAGGCCATTTCTAATGCTAGTCAGAGAGTGTGTTTGTCCTTCGACACATATTGTAACTGGAGTTTGCCATGACATATGCCATGGTTAGTATACTGTGCCTCCGTCTACACGTGACATAACAGTGATACCCAGGGTAAACCTACCATCTCCCATCCACTCATCAAGATTCCTCTTGAGGAGAGTCAATGAGTGACTCTCTGGCTAACCTGTACTGGGAGTTTACTCAAGAGTGGGGGCGGCTTCTGTGTTATGGATCATTCAGTACAGCATGTCCTATGTATGTCAGTGCTGGGGTTCAGGTCTCTCATGTGCATAGCTCACTGCCATTCAGATTGTACAAGGTGCAGCATGTTCATTGATTCCAGCTTGGACATGGGTTTATACATCAGGCACAGCTTGCCTCTGGGCAGGCAGTATGGCAGTGTGTGGAGCTGCAGTTTGTTTAATCAGGCAACACATGGCATCTGTTCAAGCTCTTTGATACTCCTGGTGAGGTACTTTTGGGGTCTTTCCAGTTGATGGAGGTGTCTGCTGAGGTACATCCCACAGGGGCCATTGTAGTCAATTGTGACGCTGATGAAGGATGACTGCAGAGCCACAATGACCTCCCCTGATCTAGATCTGACTACCTTCATGATTAGGTGGGTATATGGTATGTTTCTGTAACCACTACAGCCACATGCTTGTCCAATGCAAGATATCTATCAACTTGTGTCCCCAGGTCTCTTATTACATCTTAAGTACTTAATGGGTTAACACCTATGTGGCAATTGGTGGGCACTTACTGTATAGCCACAGAGGTTGACTATACACTTTTCTGCAATTAGCTTGCTAACATGGCTATGGCACCAGTTGTCTGTTTCTATGTGGCCCTTTTGTAGGATGCTTGTGTCAGCTGGAGGGTCAGATATGGTGGCCAGTTTGTAGTCCTCTGCAAACTTGTTCAGACACAGTCCTTCCATGTTGGCCTGTACCTATGGGACATATATACCAAACAAGGGAGGTCCCAGGACCGAGCCTTGTGGGATGCCAGTTGTATCTGGTTTGTAGTCTGACATGGCTGCAGCATTTCTGACCATGTCAGTTCTGTCCTTGGCCTGGTTTGCAACCCCTCTACTGACAAAGGGGTTTATATTTAAGCTGGTGAGCTTATCTATAATGAACATGTGGGGTATTGTATAGAAGCCTTTTGCAAGGTCCAGCTAGGCTGTGTGGACCACATTCCCATCCTCAATGACCTTAATGACTGTTTCAAATGAGTCAAACATGTTTAAGTGGCAGGATCTGCACTTAAGAAAGCCACACTGGATAGGGTCCAATGACAGTAGGTCCCCAATATCTTTATGTCTGAGGTACATGCTGATCCTTTCCATAGCTTTGCAGACCAAGCTTGTTAGGATTCTGGGGTGGTAGTTTGCAGTATCCATTCAGGCAACACCTTTGTGGAGAAGGACCACTGTTGTTGTACACTGCTCTTTGGGTACATATCCTGTGGTAAGGCTGACATTGAGCAGTAGTGTTATTTGGCGTTCCATTCTTCTTGGAGTCCATGTTGGTCTCAGCCCAGGACACCATCTCGTACCATTGATGCTGTGTGTTTTGCTTTGTAGATGCTGGCTGTTACCTCAGCATCTGCAATGTCAGGGGGCCAGCAGTCTGCTGGGATAGATAGTTGGCATTTTGGGGGTGGGGGTTGCACTGCACCTGTCAGGTTGGATGTTGGCAATTTGTGTGTGTGTTTGGTATATTGTTTGTAATATTTGAGTGATTCAGAGCATATATGTCAATTCCCAACAAGGTTCCTACCATCAGTTAAGAAAGCCTTGTGATTATCCTTAGTGTCCTGTACAATTTGCATCTTCATAGGTTCATAGGTTCATACTAGGCTATCCACCCTAGGGCATTTATAAGCCTAGCCAGAGTGTGTGTGGCTTTCGCCACCCCTTGCTATGTGAATATTATGGCCATTTAGGATTTACTTTACTGTGCCTCTGTCTGTACGTGACATAGTGAAGACCCCCAGTGTACATCTACGATCACCCATCCACTTGGCAAGATTCCTGTTGAAGAGAATCAGTGAGGGGCTCTGCCTAACATGGAGTGGGATTCCGTTCCAGGGTGTAGGGAGCCTCTGGGTTATGTATCTGTCCCTCCAGCACATCTTATTTCATTATGTGTTGAGGTTGACATCTCTCACTCTCACAGCTCCGATGGATTTGGGTTTTCTGGGGTGGAGCATGTCCATTAATACTGTGTTGGACATGGCTTTGTACAACAGGCATACAACGCCTCTGCGTAGGCAGTATGTGACTGCATAAAGCTGGGGTGTCTACAGCCAGGCAGCATATGACATATATTTGAGACACTTTATCCTCTTGGTGAGGTACCTTTGAGGTCTTTCAAACTGCTGCAGGTGTCGGGTAAGGTACATCCCAAATGAGGCATTGTACTAAATTATGGGCCTGATAAGAGAACAGTATAGGGGCACAATGACCTCTGTTGACGTAGATGTGAATCCTTTCATGATAAGGTGGCCAATATAGACGGTCTTCCTAGCCACGTTGGCAATGTGAGTTTCACATGACAGGTTACTGTCCACTTGTGTCCCTAGGTCCCTGATTACTCCTTCCATACATAATGGATTACCACCTATGTGGTAATTTGTGAGTACCATGTTTGGTATTTGGTGAGACATTCATACTGTCCAGTGTCTTCAGGAAGGCTGAGTGGGTTTCCTGTGTGTGAGAGTGTGGTCTGTAGCGTGCTACAGACTGTACAGCAGTTTTGCTTATGGTTAGTTGCACATGGGTGGTCTCCGATGCTTCGTGCATTGTCAGTTACCTGGACGTGTGGGTATCTTTGCTGAATATGGATAATCCCCCTCCTTTTATGGTTTGGTCCAGGTTTTGGGGCCATAACGCATGATATGAGGTATAACCTGGTAGTGCTGGTGTGCTGTCAGGAGCCTTGCTGCAGGTTTCTGTCACTGCACGGACATCGATGTTCTCCATACTGGGGAGGCCCTCGGGAGCATGCATGTTGAGGTTTAGACATCTGGCATTGGGCAGCATCTATGTCTCTTTTCATGTAGTCCGGGGAGGTACATCTCAGGTCATTCATGCCAGCATGGACAATGACGGCATCATATTTGTACTTGCTTTGGGGTGACCTGCATACTTGTGTTATGTGGTGTATTGTAGCAGCCTACAGGCAGCTTACTGTACCCTTTCCCTTGTTCAGTCTGGTGAGCGGGACAGCATTGTGTCTGACTATGGCGTCACCTATTACAACTGTATCAGGCATGTTGTTTCTCCTTCTGGCCTGTGACTGTTTGGCACACCAGCTTTGTGTACTATGTGTTGCATGTGCTATGTTTGCAGGTAGTGGTTGCTTGGGTGTCTGCTTTTGAGGCCTCTGTTGATGTGGTGTGTTTGTAATTAGAGCCTCCGGGAATGTTTTTCTGTGTTTATGTCGTTGGTTTGCAGTTGTGATAGGTCTATGTGAGACTGGGTTTGTGGTGTGTGTGGTTACCTTCTCCTCCTGACTAGTTTTGACAGTACTGAGTTGAGAGAGCTCGGCCTTCGGTTTGGATAAATGGTTGCATCTCTCACAAATATTTGTATTTCTTGAGGGGAGGTGAGGGTTGTCTGTGTACATGGGGCAGGTGTAACATTGCCTCAAGATTCACAGATTCAACTTGTTGTAGCTGGCCTTAGTGGATTGTATGAGTGGACATATTTTATTGCCATACTACTGATCAGAGATTACTTCCCTTTTTAGGTTTGCTCTATCATGTAGTAGCTTCCTCATTCTCTTGCATGGTTTGGTATTGGCTGGGGTCCACCATGCCAGATGCCTGTGAGTATGGCATTGTGTCTTGGTTTTATTTGGGATTGCATAATCCATGCATTCCTGGCAGTGTTCATGGAATGCCTGTATAACAGGTTCTGAGGTGTGGCCCATATTTTGCACCTGCACAGGGCCTTTAATGGATTCCACATCAGTTTGGAGGAGTGCAACATTTGCTTTACACATGTTTTTCACTGTGGTTTTCTGGCCAGGGACTGTGGTCAGGATGTGTATATCCGGTGTGATTACTCTATGGTCTGATCTTACCAGTGAGGGATACACTTCTCATCTTGCCATCCAGTACCAATGTTGCTGATTATCACATCCAGTATGCTTACCCCTCTTGTGGGAGTGGTATGTTGTTCCTGAGCATTTTGGTTTATGGATTCTAGGAACCTTTGTCCTAGGGTGTTGGAGCTAGAATAATGCTCCCAGTCTATGTTTGGGTATTTTCAGTCACCCAATATAATGTGGTTTGGAGAGCTTGACATATTCATGTATTCCAACATAGGCCAAGTGCAGTTCCTGGTGTTAGGACGGTAGTCTGTAGCAGGCTATAAACTGGGAGGCAGTTTTAGCCACTGTTACTTGACCATGGCTAGTCCATGCTGCTTCTTGTTGTGGTACCAACATGGGGGTGTGGTTATCCTTGACAATTATTGCTAGTCACCCTCCTTTTGTAGCTTGTTCCATGTTTTGAGGCTGTACAGCACAGTATGAGGTGTAACCTGGTAGTGTTAGGGTGCTGTTGTGAGCCTTGAACCAGTTTTCTGTTACAGAACAGATATCAACATTCTCCATACTGGGGGAGTTTAGACTGCATGCATCTTGCTGTTTAAACTTCTGGCATTGGGTAGCATTACATCTAGGTTCTTATCCCTTGTGATACCTATGGAGGTGGGTTTGTGTTTTGAGCCTTACCTATTCAAGGCACGCTGGGGGTAACAACAGCCTTTGCCAGTATCCATAAGGCCAGGACTGATAGGTGCATGCCACCCCTAGCAGGTGGAGCATCATGTCATGCTCAGCATGTCATCCCAGGCTGGCACACATTGGATCCCCTTTGACTAACAGCAATACTTTAGCCAATTATTGCAATTGATCATCTCATCTTCATATTGTGGCATCATGCTTGGTGAGGGTAGGATGTTAGTCAGGGTCATCAAGTTTGCATATACTACATAGTGTTACATTGCTTAACACATGGCAATCATGCCTCAGGTGGTGCTGCAGGGCTGCCTCTGTCGGATGCACATACTGCACTCCCTGTACATGTTTGAGAGCAGGTTATGTCATTTTAGGCATCCCTGTTATTATATGAGTGAGTCAGAGAGGAGTATCATTCCCAGGGTTCCTACTGAGCCAGTGTATGTGCTATGCGTTGCCTCTTTGCCAAGGCCAGGGCATACTGGGCACGCCTCCTTCTGCCTACTGGGGCAGGCTCAGGTTATTCCTCCTCCGAGTCACGCTCTGCCTGTGATGGCCTTGGCAATGGTGGGGGGCTGTTTGGCCCGGCCTTATGCTGGTCCTGCTGTAGCTGTTTTCGCAGGATCATATTATGTAGCATAGCACATACCATGACAATTTGGGTACATGTAGTTGGTGAGTACTGCAAGGCTCCACCAGATGTGTCCAGACACCGGAACCGTGACTTGAGCAGCCCAAACACATGCTCTATTACATTACGTGTTTGTGCGTGTGCCTCATTATGGCGTTCCTGTTCAGGTGTGTGTGCATTTCTGATGGGTGTCATCAGCCACGGCTCCAGTGCATAACCTGCATCCCCCACTAGGTGTCCATGTGGGATGTCCCCATTGGCAAATGTCTGGTACAGCTGCGTCAAATGCCAGATATGGGAATCATGGTAGCTCCCAGGGCAGCCAGCACACACATTCATTATTATGCCCTGGGCATCACACATGACCTGGAAGTTGATGGAGGGGATGCCCTTGCAGTTAATGTAGGCCCTACCCCGCTCACTAGCTGGTGCTTTGATGCGTATGTGCATGCAGTCTATTGCACCCACTACCTCAGGGTATTCCGCTATTTGCTGGAAGAGACGCATATTGCTGGCCAATACCTCATGGGCATTGGGGAAATATACATGATCACCGACATGTGCTGACATGGCATCCAGGAACTGGTGCAGTACCCTGGAGGCTGATGCCTGTGATATCCCCATCATATCACCAGTTGGTCTCTGGAAGGTACCTGTTGCTAGTATTCTTAGGCCAACACATACCTTGGTTTCCACTGGGATGGGTTCCCTCTGTTGGTTCTGTGTGTGAGGCATGGCCTGCACAGCTCGACAATTTGCTGCAGGAGGTCTCTGTCCACTCTATAGCGCTCCACTATCTCCAGCTCATGTAACCCGTGGTAGGTGACCCTGGGCCTGTACACTCTTCTCCATCTCCTCATTGTGGGTTGTCTGGCACCATTTGCATTGTCACCACCCTCAGCAAGTCGCCTATGTCTCTTTATGAAAGCTATGGCAGCCCCTAGCATTTCTGCTCTGAGTTAAGCTTTTTCAGTTTTCACTTCTAATAGCTTACTCCTGTCTTGCAGTGTCTCTTGAGAGAAACATCCTGCACTGCTGTTTGCAGAGTTTTAAGTGCTGGGCTGGGCTACTATTCCACCTGTGTAATTGCCTGTTTCTAATTGTTTTCACCTGCTAGCTCCAGCAGTATTCCCTGCTAGCTTCCTACTATTTGTGTTGCTTTCTTTTTCCTTTCTGTTTCCCCAGGGGGAAGCAACGCGCATACCAGCGGAAACACGCTCACAGTGGCATATACGCGCGCACACATGCTTACACAGTTTAGAATCTACTTATTCGGGTTAAACATGCGCACACCAGTGCAAACAGTCTTACAAGTCTGCCTACAGGCTCCCACATGCTCAGTCTACCTTACACGCGCACACACTGCCCTACTCACGCCTCCTGGCATGCACACGTGCGCATGCATGCCCAGCAAGAAACTTTGGTGTTGGCAACAGTGTACACTTTCCATTTCTGGACTTTCCCATGCTTATCTTGTGGCACTCCTCTTTCCATGATATGTGTCTGACATCTGTCGCGTAACACTGACCTCCAATGAACTGCATTTCTTTCTGCCATTCCTCCCTGTGATGTCACCTATCTCCTACTCTGTTCCTCCCCCTTATGTAACTCTTACACTACTCGGAATGTGCTTATTTGCTATGTGACAGTGGTATTCAGTATCCTAACACTCATGTACATCAGATTGCCTACTAATGCTTAATTACATGTCTCAGACTCAGCTTCCCCCCTTAGCAACCACTAAACGGTGGCCATGTTGTTTTTGGTCTGCTGGTCCCTGCATTGTAAATCCATGTATTGCATAAAACCCACATTTGTGGGTTTATAACCTTCATTTTTATGTTTTATATAGCGCAGCCCATTTGCGCGGAGCTGTGCTGTGTTTAAACATCGGCAATCGCCGGAAAAAAAATTATTTGTTTCTCATATTTGCATTGGGGTACCTTGCCAAAGGCCACATATTTGGCCATTGGCATGCTGCCTGACACATATACACCCTTTATTTGGAGCTGACATGGCTCCATTGTGTTATTTGCAGAAACGTACTCAGTTGTCAACTGAGTACATTTCTGCAGCTAACACGACTCTTACACGGGCTGGTTTCAGCTTTGTGGATTGCTAATCTACTTCATTTGCATGCCTTTCGGCTGCAAGTGAGGTGATTAGCATATCCACACCCAGTCCATGTAAGAGACGTTTTAGCTGGTCTCTTACATGGAATTTCGGGCTGTTCCTGGATCGCCAGGGCTGCATGGAGTCTTACACAACTCTTAGACTCTGTGCAAGCCTTCGTGAATCCTGCCCTTTGTCTTTACACTTTGTGTACCTGGTTTTTAAACAGAATTTTTCTGACTTTAGCAGTTATCCAAGGGCAAAACGTAATCATAGTAATTAATTGATTGCTGACTGCTGAATTAACTTTGAGTGGTAGGATTGGTTGTTATTGTAATGAATTAAAATATTTAAGTGCTGTTGTTGTTTGAATGAATTGTCTGATGAAGCAATGGTTACCATTGCGAAAGCGCTCACCATTTTGTATTAAAAAAGAAAATTTTACTTTGTTGTGGTTCAGCTTCTTTATTCCAGCTACCTTCCTACTGGGCACCTGTGTTTCAACATGTTCTTAGAACTTGCTAGAAAACCACATGACTTCCAAGAAGTACCCACAGGGGCTGTGGATGCCATGTGCTTAGGCCTGTTTCTGATTGCCACATGCTGCATGCTGTCTACATTTGCTTTGGAGCCTCCTGAAACCATGCTCTTGTCACTTGTAAGCATACTTGTGTGCCTTTCTGTAACTTCATGGATCTGACAAATCTCAGTAGCCTTGCTCAATGTTACGTCTCTGTCATGAAGCAAAATCATTCTCACAGCAGCATTGTTAATAACATATACAAGCCTGCCCTTTATTAGCTCGTCTTTTAAATCACCAAACATGGAGGTTTTAGCTTTGTTTCTCAAATCAGTGATATAAGCTGCAAATGTTTCTCCTGACCTTTGGTCTTTTGTGTAAAACAAATGCCTCTCTAATGTAACATTGGGCTGGGGGTTGCACATTTCACTGAATTTACACTTCAGACACTCTGGGTCTTCTCTTGATTCGGCCTTCTTCATACACTGCTGGTGCATACACAAATAAACCCTCCCTATCAGTAGCCTCTGGCACAGCTAGGTTTAGCAAAATTAATGCCCTGCTACATGCATCTTTATCTGAGTAAGCTGCTTGTATGAAAATATCATACTCTTGCTCAAATATTCTCCAGTTTTCTGCAATATTCTGGTCAAATACAAGTGGATCTGGTTGCCTCTGCCATATTAACACAGCAGCAAAGGCTTTTGCAAGTATGCACGAACACACACACATATGCCAGAAATTTATGCCAGCACTTGTAACTATGCTCAATAGCACAATAAGCCTCTGAGTAATTGAACTCTGCGAAATACTTTGAGAAATAAGTCTCCCTGGCACAAAAACACTCTTGAAATTATTGTACTTCAAGAAATCACCTCTTATCAGTGTAAGAAACATTTCAAATAACTGTACTGTGTGAAAAAATTAGAAGAAGCTCAGAATAACAAATATTTCAAAGTAACTGCACTTTGTGAATAAACAGTACACTGAAACACTTCCAAAATGGCTGTACTTTGTTAAATAACTCTTTACAGTACAAGAAACACTCTGTAATGGTGGCCTTTCATGAGTAGACACACCCAGCACAAGAAACGTTTTGAAATGGCTGTATTTTGACTGCACTTCACAAAATAGTTGCACTTTGCATGTAATAAACTTTTAGAATAAATGCACAATAATAAACACAGCTGTAAGTACTTTTACACACTTTGTGATGCTTCAAATAGCTCTAGTTATGCTATTATTAGCTTCAATCAATGTGAAATAACTCTTTATGCCAAAACACTGTAATTTTCCAAAAAACATGCAGTTGCCTTCCTTTATTTATGCTTAATATGCCCTTGTTGCCCTTTATTATATTCATTTTGCCCATTTAATTGCTTTTCTTGTGCTTGTTTTACTATAAACATGCTCATTTTGCAATGCTGAGGTAACTCTGAACTTTCTATGTACTCATCTGATAATCATTTTATTAAATATCTTAATATTGAACATTTTGCTTAATTAATAAATGTTTTATTATTTGTGTTTGCTTAATAAATATTTCTGTGCTATTCGTTTTCTTAGTAATGCATTCTGGGCCCTTGTAATGCTCTGTTTTAGCTTTTTTAATAAAATAATAATTTGTGCAAGTTTTCATTACTTTAGCTTGTTTCTGGCCCTTTTTTGCTCTCATTTCTCTTATTCTACCTTCATGGTTGATTCTGCACCTCTTATCTCTGGAAAGCAGTTTTTGGAATCCCAGTTCTGACACCATGTCATTTGTCCAGTCATGATAAAACAACGAACATTAGTGGGTTTCATTCAAGCAGCATTATTATGTACAAACACATCAGGATTGAGGCAAACAACTTTAACATAAACTTATAAACAGACTGACCATTTTTCTTATACATGTTCACTCTCTTGCTGCAATCTCAAAATGGCACTGAAGCTAGCACGTGCTTGTTATTTGTATGCATGTTCAGTCCTTGGAAATACTTCTTAAAGGTACTACACACATACATACTCTACATATTGCTTCATATTCACATTTCACTTAGGCAAGTACAAACCATTAACTTCTTTGCTAGCTATGTCTTATATTTCTGACATTTTCTAACTTTTGCGTTGTTCAAGTTCTATCTGGTATTTTCTTCCTGGGCTCCCTCAGAAAACAAATTCTTCACAAGAATAGCTAGTTTCATTATATAAGATCTAACAAGTAAAATACTTGATCTGCTTCTTGCAACAGACAGTGGCACACCTAAAGGTTTAATCTCATAAAAAATATAAAAAACACATAGACGATGGGTGATCCACAGATAATGGAAGACCTGAGAAATAATGCAAAGAGATAGTTAAGCATGAAGACTGTTGGTGGAATACAGAATACTACACATGCATAGCATGAATGAAGCTGATAGTATGGTTAGCAGAGAATGACATGTGCCATACATAACATCTGGCACTGTATTAAAATATTGTTATAGAGAGCTATTAATCATGTAAAAGTTGATAAGATACAAATTAAGCATCTGTACTTAAGTATATGATGCTACATTGCAATTCTATATACATAAAGACATCCACATGTAAAAACATACTCAAATTGAAATATATATTTACACAGACTACACTTGTCTTTTCATAAGTAAAGGGTCTACAGATGTATTTACACAAGGTATAACCAACTGCCTACAAAAACTAAATACCCCCATAACCTTTTGGTATTGCTTCAATATACAGTTGTCTCAATGTTTTTCTTGAAATGTAATTGTGTTAAATAAAAACAAAGATAACAACACAGGAGGCTCAGATGCAAAAATTTACTAGTGTACACCAGGAGGCAAAAAACCATACAAGTACAGAGTTTTGTCTGACATGATGCAGGAAGTACAGAATATTTTATAGTATTTTTATTCAGGTTTTGCCCACCTTACTGACGTGGTTAGTCACAGGGCATCTACATCACTTTTACTAACAGTATTCTATTCATAAGAATTGCTGATGTTATATTTAAAAAAAAAGCTTTCCCTTGGGAATAATACAGCCTTGCAAAGCACCTGGTCAGTTATAATGTCTTTCTGTAAATGTTACTCCTTCAAGGTTTCAGGTCTGCTCGAATACAATAGTTGGTTCAGTCTTGTAATACACTTCTTTGTTCTTCTTGCAACATTTTTTCAGCAGCTGTGTCTTATCTTGGTAACATTCACAAGGCCAATTGTCCCAGAGGAAGGAGAAGAAGATTTTTAATGCTTTATACATTTAATTTCCTGACCTAGCAGATAATCATTAGTGAAAAACATAAGCTTGCTGAGCTGGCTACTGCCAGGGTCAGAGTTCAAATATACTGCAGTTCCAAAGCTTCAAGCAATTACATGTAAAATCATTCTTATTGCCATATTATTAATAGAATAAAATGCATTATATACTATTTGCTTTTAAACTAGCACTTTATATATGTTCAAATACATATTTTTCTAACATTTTCCTCCATTTTAATACTTTTATTTTATTCTGAAATATAAACAATGTCATTTCATCCCCTGGCCCACTCCTTTAAGGACTTTCAACCAGGTAAGTCATTTAGTTTATACTTCAGAAAGAATTTCATCTGAAATTAATTTTTGTAACTCAATGTCTTGGTACAAAGTTTCAGTTACAGATACATCAATAAAATTTTTGATCAATCTTTTCATGCAGGGAATCCCACAATAGACACATGCTCCTAACAGGAGTAGACCAACACAGATAGCAATCAAGATGTTCATTAGGATAGAACCCCACCCACCAAACAGACTCTGGAAAAAGTTCATCAGTGGGTTTGGGCCTGGTTTAGTCATGGCCGATACCTGCTGTATTACCTCTAGGTGGTTATTAATTTCATGTCGATTGTCTGGTATAAACGCACAGCATTCTTCTTTGATAAGCGCATTACCACCTCTCGCCGCTAGGGTGAAGTCAAGAGCCATTCGATTTTGTAGCACTACAGTTCTCATTGCATTCAGTTCATCAGTCACTAGTTCGAGAGCAGAAAAAGTTGCATTACTCATTACTTTGAGAAGTTTCGACAGCTTTCTCAACTCCCAGATAGATTTGACTGCTCCATATGCTGGAAGTATTCCAGCCCAGGATATTACACTGTCACTCAAGTCCATCTGAGTCAATTTTTCTTTGTTTTTTATGGAATGATGGTCTTTCCAACCAGCTTTGATTTGTCCCACTGGATTTACAGGTTTTCCGATTGGACCTTCAGGTTTCCGGGCTACATTTCTCACATTCCGTATCTTACCTAGAGGTAATTCTGCAGTATGTCTTATGGCCGGAGCCAGATAACCCAAAAAAACAACTGTCGGACCAATTCTCAGGTAGCCATTTGTATGCCTTTTTCCCACAAACAAAATAACAGTTTTTTTACTTTTGTACTGATGCGGGTTAATTCTGAATGAAGCATTTTCTTGTCTATAATAGACAGTTGTTTATGCAAAACAGGATTTCTCTGCACATCACTTAAAGTTGTTTTCATTAAACTCAAATATGAATCATAATTCGTATTACAAACAGTGCCTCTATCTTTAACTTTAATGTAGCATTTATAAGAGATGGTTATATTACAGTTACTCCAACACACTTGAAGTGTATCATTTTTATAAAAACATCCAATTCCCTTCTGTGTAATAGGCAAATACAATGCAATTTTGTCTTGTGATCTTACAGATCCTGTATCAAAAAGTAAATTCTCCCAAGTCTCATTTATCCCCAAGGGGACAGTGGACATTAACAGTCCTCCATATGCTGTTGGTATAGCAGTACAAACCCAGCAATTTGAAATGTTTATAGTCTCTACATATACACGCTTCATAGCTAGGTATGTGTTAAAGTTTGGATGCCAGTCTATAGACAGTTCATCACGTCTCTCCACTTTCACTTGTGTGGTTACATGTAGGAAAAACCACAGCAAAAGGAAAGTCATCACAATCATAGTCAATAAATGCATAGTCAACAAGATGATTAAGCAACATCTTTGGGGTTGATCTGTATTTTTACTCGTTTTGCTCTTGGCCATCCTGCCTTTGTTGTGTATTAGTCCCAAAATGTTTATCAAGTTGAAAATTCTTTACAGTGCGTCAGATGGGCCCAGGATGACCTCTCAGCAACTTTGACTGCAGTAGGCGTTGCCAACAGTACCTGGTACAGTCCTTCCCACTTTGGACTCACGCAATTCTTCCTCTTTGTAACCTTCAGCCAAACCCAGGTCCCCGGAGTCAGCACTGCTTCTAGCGGTCCGGTCCGTCTTTTATCTGAAAAAGAGTTCAACTGCAAAACAGTTTTATTTGTTAACAGTTTTTTCATATAGCTAGCTAATGAGCTGTCAGCCTCTAGTTCTGCAGGCATGAGAGCTTTTCACTGTGGCACATAATATGCCCTTTCAAATATCATTTCAAAGGGAGTCAAACCCTTTACATTTGGAACTGTTCTCATGCTCAGCAGTGCCAAAGGCAAACAGCAAATCCAGTTTTTCTGTGTCTCACTCACTAGCTTCCTCAATTTGTTTTTTAGAATTCCATTGTACCTTTCCACCAGTCCTGCAGACTGTGGGTGGTAAGCACAATGATTCTTCAAGGAGATTCCAAAGAATCTCCCAAGCTGGTGAATCGTCTGATTAACAAAATGTGTCCCATTGTCACTATAAATCCTTTCCGGTATGCCAAATCTAGGAATTATTTCTTTTACTAGGGCTTTTGCCACGGTTGCTGCATCTGGATTTTTAGTTGGAAACACTTCTACCCATTTGGAAAACATATCTATAATTACTAAACAGTATTTTTTCCCTTCACATTTATTCAATTCTATGAAATCCATACAAATATTGTGGAACGGATATGGTGGTGTAGGAAAACTCCCTTGCTTGGGTTTGAATGCCCCTTGTGCATGATGTTTGTTACAAATATGACATGCTGCACAAATTTCTTTTGTGTAATTTATGAATCCGTATGTTTGGAATATTCAATTTACTAACTGTACCATCCCCCTTGTTGAGACATGGCACTGCCCATGGCTCAACAAAGCTGCATATCTAAATAAATTAGACAGTAATATTGTTTTTTTCTCCTTGGAGACATACAGTCCATTTTCGAGGATTGCACCTCGTTTCTCCCATTTTTGTTTCTCTGCTTTCGTAGTTAGTGTCTGCATTGTTTTTAACATTTTTAGATATAAAATCTCAGAGGGTTGTAATTCCTCGGTTAAAAATAAAGTTTCTGAGTCTGAGGCTGCTTGCTTTGCAGCTGCATCAGCTTTGCATTCCTTTTGAAATTTTATCCTGTTGTTTTGTATGAGCTAAACATTTACAAATAGCTACTTTAGTAGGTAACTGAATGGAATCTAATAAGTTCAAAATAAGTTGCGCATGATTAATCGGTTTGCCATTAGATGTTATCATTCCCCTATTTTTCCATTGTTGCACAAAAACATGCACTGTAGAGAAAGCATACTGACTGTCAGTATATATGTTCACACATTTATCTTTCGCTAGAGTGCAAGCCGTGTTAAGGCTATCAGTTCTGCTGCTTGAGCAGATAGGTTATGCTGTAAGGGTTGGGCTTTTAAGATCTCTGTATCTGTGACTACTGCATATCCTACTAGATTTTTCCCTGTAGGACCCTTTCTGCATGAGCCATCCACGTAAAATGTCACCTCAGCATCATCCAAGGGCATATCAGTGAGGTCTTGTCTGGGCAAAGTTATTTGCTCAATTTCCTGCAGGCAGCTGTGCGGTGTGCCATCCACAGGAGTCGGAAGTAACGTTGACGGGTTTAATGTTGTACAACATTTAATTACCATATGAGGTTGGCTCAGCAGTATGGTCATACATGAAAGATGTCTAGCAGGAGAAAGATATGCTATTTTTTCTTGCAGTAAAATTATCGCGACTGCATGAGGCACTCTCAATGTGAGAGGGTGGAATAACACCACTGAGGCCGAAGCCTGTACTGCCATTGCAGCTGTGACCACTGCTTGCACACAGTGAGGCAATGATTGTGCCACTGGGTCTAACTGTGATGAATAGTAAGCTATGGGGCATTGCTTATCCCCATGCTGTTGCGTCAGAACTGACGTCATGTATCCCTGTTTACAATCTACGGTCTGAAAGAATCTTTTGTGGTAATTCGGAAGTCCTAAAACTAATGAAGAAGCTATCAATTGTTTTAGTCTGCAGAAGGCTGTTTCTGCTTCAGGTGTCCATTGTAATACATCTTGTGCTGCCATTGGTGTTTTATATATTAAATCAGCCAGTGGATCAGATTCTAAAGCATAGTTTGATATCCAGCTTCGACAAAAATTAGTTGTTCCCAAGAAGGACATCATTTCCTTCTTGGTCGCTGTTTAGGTGCTTGTAGAATTGCTGTTTTTCTGTCTTCATCTAATATTTTACCTTCATTGGATATTATATCCTAGGTATCTGACTTGTTTTCTCCAAAGTTGTAACTTACTTTTGTTTACTTTGTGTCCCTGTGCTGCCAAAAATTTCAATAATGCTATTGTATCCTCCCTGCATTGATGCTGGGTGGGGGATGCTAGCAAAATGTCATCTACATAAAGTAGAATCTGACTACCTCCTGGTGGGGTAAACCCTGCCAGGTTGCTTGCCATTTCTTGTGCAAATATCATTGGACTTTCACAAGATCCCTGTGGTAGCCGAGTATAGGTATATCTTTTACCCTGAAATGTAAATGCAAACCAATACTGGCTATCAGGATATATAGGTATTGAAAAGAAAGCATTGCTTATGTCTACTACAGTAAAATATTTTTGCTGAGGCTTTAAATCGTTCAACAAGGTGTGTGGGTCTGGCACCGTAGGTGCTCTAGGTATTATTGCATTGTTTACAGCTTGTAAATCCTGTACCATCCGCCATTCCCCATTTGCTTTTTTAACAGGAAATAGAGGGGTATTACATGGTGAATCAAGAGATTCTACCAGTACTCATTCCTTGAGTAATGCTGCTATTATAGGCTTGATTCCTTGCTCTGCATCTTTTCTCAAGGGGTATTGTCTTTTTTGTGGTCTAAATGCTGATTTTGGTGTAATAGTAACTGGTCCTGCTGTTTGACTAAGTCCTACATCTGATTGCCTGTTGACCAAAGAATCTTTGGTATGTCACACAAGGCTTTTTTTTCTTCTTCTAATAAGAACGCTAATCAGCTGTCTTCACTAGTTTGTAAGTGTACAGCTGGATGTGTCTGTGTTAGCCAATTCAAATTTTGTTTTTGTATTCCCTGCTCTGATAATTCTAACTCAGTTTGTTTTTCCCATCTTGTTACTTTTTCTCCTAAGTCTGCCCATTTCATATTCTTGTTTTTTGTCAAGCTGACTTGTGGTAATGGATTAGATTTGTACAGTGTCATGAATTCCTGAGGCAATGAACAGCTTACCACACTGTTTTCCTCAGTATCCCAATACAAGGTTCGTAATACTAATCTGTTAGCAGGATTTTTGAATAATTTTTGCTCATATTATTTATCAGGTCCTGGCATGCTACAGTAGTATAGAGTACAGTGTAACAAATGCTGTTGGTCAGTGTCAAGGGAGGGGGTCTTATTGATGGCCACATTCATCAGTTCCTCAGTTACTGCCCCTGGACCAGTCGTAACTAGGTCTTGGCTGTACCAGTAAAAAGTCTCACCCTCCGGTCGCACCACAAAAGTATCCATTTGTCTTTGTGCCTCCATACCCTGCATGGTGGGAACTACCGCTATGCCAAATATCTGCATAAGATCTCTTCCCAGTAAGTTTACTGGACATTTTGCAGAAACTACAATTTTACTTTTCTGAGTCATACCTGAGACAGGGTCAGTTATTGCTATATCATGGGAGAGTGGCTCCCTATATAGCTGTCCATTTGCTGCTTTTACTAATATATAATCAGGTGATTCGGAATATTCTGGTAACTTGGAGGGGTGTATCAAAGTTCGTGACGCTCCTTGAGTCACACAGGAATTTTACTTCCCTTCCCTCCACCAGAAGTGTAACTTCTGGTTTTGTGTCTGCCAGATAGAGCTCCAAGCTCAGTAATGCCAAATCTAAAATTTTACTTTCTTCATCCTCTACATCTGCTTGCACTTTCTCTGTTTTTTTCTACTACATTTACATTTGTCCTTTGTTTGTTTGCTTTTCCTGATGATTTCTGACTTGCATCACTATCATATAGTTAGTCCTCATCACCTTTATTTTCTGTAGTCACCTTCTTATTTAGCCTGCAATCCCTTGCTAAATGTCCTTTTTTTCCACACTTAAAGCACTCACCTTTCTTTTTTCTTTCTTTAAAATCTTCTGACCTTTTGTCAGATTGTCTATTTCCCTGGGCATTTTTTTGCCCTTTTTACCGGACTGTACTACAAAAACCTCAGCTACGTCTTCAGCAGTGAAGACTTGTGTCTTCTTTTTCTTTTTACTATTAAAGTGTCTTTCAGCATGTCTAGCATATTCAAGTAAGGCTTGTAGCCTACTTGTTCGATGATCTATCATATGCTTTGTAATAAAGCTACTGATAGGTGCAATGCAACCCTTCAAAAATGCATTTTTCAGTTGCTGTTTATGCGAGGTATCATGTGTCTGATTTTCAGGAATAGCCATACCACTATGGTTATTGAAACATTCCAATAATCTACCATAATACCCATCTACAGTTTCATTTTCTTGTTGTATGCATTGGTTAATGCAAGTCCAATCTGCTCTAGGTTTTCATTTTTCAGAAATTCGGTTGGTAAGACCTTTCACTCTGTTGTCTAGTTCTGCATCACTATGTGGGAGTGGTTTAAGCTCTGCATTACGAGGATTCCAGGTGCCACAAATCATGTGCCAGTCTGGACCCACAATTTGTCTAACTACCTTTTCGACTTCTTCCCCATTCAAGTGGTAACTTAGTCTCATACCTTGTAAATCTTGTAAAAACTTTGTGTAATTAACTTTTGGATGAGGGATTCCCTCTGTAGCTTTCTGAATATCTTCCGGTGTCCATGGTCTGTATACTAGAAGAGTTGGGTCCTGCCCTTTCTGTCCTGCCTGAGGATTTGGTACCTCGATTAGTGGACAGATTTCTTCCTCACTCTCCTCTAATGTGTTTCTCCCTACTTGATACAAGTCTGTGTCCCCAAGTGTTTTACGTGTCCGGGACCTAGTTTCAATAGGATCTCTAACAAATGGTTTTAGTGTTTTTGTGACATCAGGATAACGTGGAGGTGGACCAGCTTGTCCTCCTGCTTTATATCCTGAAAAAGGCATCGGAGGGGGCGGGGGAGGAGGAGCCATTGCTATTACTGTATTATTATCCTCTTTATCTAAAAATAATGTCTTAGCATTTTTAGTTTTTTGTTCCCTTTGGTTTACTTCCTCAATCCACCTGTGTGCCTGAGGAATGCCTAATCGTTGTTGTTTTTTTGCCTGACCTTCTGCGTCAGATTTAAGTTGTTTTAAAAGTTTAACTAATGAAATTTTATCTAATTTACCATCAAATCCGTAGTTATTAACCCATTTTGTATAATACCTTACATTATCAGCCCGTTGTAATTGCATATATTTTGCATCTTCAGTTAGGACTGGATCTCGTGATGTTTTAGTGCACTGATTTCCCATACTAAAAGAAAATGTTACGTAACCCTTTTCACCACGTGGTATTTCAGTTCCTTACACAGTTTATCTAGAATCACTGCCTACCTTATTCTGTTTCCCTGATCTCTGACAAAATATACAGTAATTTCCTTTTGTCCCTGATCTGTATAACAAATCTTCTGACAATAGTATTTACTGCAACCTAGTCCCTGATCTAAAACAGAAAAAAGGCAAATATCTTCCTACCTGAGCCTCCTGAGTCGACCAGTTCGAGACCGCTCTTCGGCCGCAGATCAGAAAGTGGCCAGCCTCTCAAAACGACAATAGAGTCGGAGGTCTTTGTATTTCAAGAAGAACCATTTCGGTAGCTTCTCCTGCGCAGTGTTTGACCACCGGTACACTCTGATCTGTAGCTGTCTGAGGGTTTCCGGTCCGAAGGACCAAACTGTTAAATAAAAACAAAGATAACAACACAGGAGGCTCAGATGCAAAAGTTTACTAGTGTACACCAGGAGGCAAAAAACCATACAAGTACAGAGTTTTGTCTGACATGATGCAGGAAGTACAGAATATTTTATAGTATTTTTATTCAGGTTTTGCCCACCTTACTGATGTGGTTAGTCACAGGGCATCTACATCACTTTTACTAACAGTATTCTATTCATAAAGATTGCTGATGTTATATTTTTAAAAAAGCTTTCCCTTGGGAATAATACAGCCTTGCAAAGCACCTGGTCAGTTATAATGTCTTTCTGTAAATGTTACTTCTTCAAGGTTTCAGGCCTGCTCGAATACAATAGTTGGTTCAGTCTTGTAATACACTTCTTTGTTCTTCTTGCAACATTTTTTCAGCAGCTGTGTCTTATCTTGGTAACATTCACAAGGCCAATTGTCCCAGAGGAAGGAGAAGAAGATGTTTAATGCTTTATACATTTAATTTCCTGACCCAGCAGATAATCATTAGTGAAAAACATAAGCTTGCTGAGCTGGCTACTGCCAGGGACAGAGTTTAAATATACTGCACTTCCAAAGCTTCAAGCAATTACATGTAAAATCATTCTTATTGCCATATTATTAATAGAATAAAATGCATCATATACTATTTGCTTTTAAACTAGCACTTTATATATGTTCAAATACATATTTTTCTAACAAATTGTGAAATCTAACACCTGCTGTGATGCCCAAAAGAGGTGTGCAATGCCCAAAAACTTTAAGGTTAAATACAGGGAGCACTTCATTACTAAAATGCAAATGAAAACAAGCATGCAGGAAGCTAGCATATCTTATGTGTGATGAAATATGGTTCACACCATTGCACACTGGTTGCTATGAAATCATTTTTTATAGAAAATGATTTTTTAGACATTCGACTGGAAACTATTCGCAGTGATTATAAACTTGCTCTGAGAGAAATATATTTATTTGACTTCTATATAGATATTAATTTGCATATAATAACATGTATATACATTACTGTACTTCTACTTTAATATACACTGTTGTCTCCTGTGCTATATGAAATAATTTAGAGGAGAAGATCCAAAACTGATAAGTCATTTTCTTTTAAGGAGTTGAAAGATCAAGTTGATCATTTTAAACCAAATAAAGCCACTGTTGTTGATGGTATAATCCAGAATTGTACAAATTATTCCCAGACAATATTTTAAATATCCTATTAAATGTTTTTGAACAAGTTATATGTCATCCACCCCCCTCATGGAAATATTTCCTAATATCTCTATCTTGAAACCAAATAAAGATTGTAACTTATGTTCCTCTTACCATACTGTTTCATTATTAAATGTTGATCATAGAATATTTGTCTATTCTTACAAAAAAGATTGAACCTTATTATGCCAGGATTAAAAAGTGATGATATCTCTGTCCTGTATCAGAAATATGTTGCGCCAATGCATTACTTAGTTTCTTATTCTTAATATCATTCATATGCTCTAAAATTCTATTATTTAAGTTATGGCTCTAGATTTAGTCCAAACATAAAAGGTGATGATTTCAAGAATTTTACTGAAATGGGAGAACAGATGTGGATTAGCTATCTAAATGCAGATAAACACCCAGGTATCAATGACAGAGTTTCTCTTAAGTCAGTGTGGAAGATACGTCCACTTCAACATTAGTTTTCTCTGGCATTTATTGTGTTTTCTCTCTTTCTCAGGTAACTTTAATTCAAAGCAACTGACATGTTGCCTTGATTGTTAAATTTGTTCAGGTGTAGGTCTGAAGAATCAGTCTGAGTACTGTGAAAGTGCTTACCATGGTATCTTTGGTTGCTTTGTTTTATTTTTATTAAAAGTTTGGTTTTATTTGAGCCGTGGTGATCATTCTTTCTTTTTTGATATAATTTTAAGGACAGTGTTGCTAGAATGATCTTCACCAGCCTGTTGACTTTTTTCTTCTTTGAAATTTTATTTTTGTCTAATGTGGCTGGACATAGCTGAAAGTATGACTTTGGAATGAGATTATAATCCTGGTTTGGTTAATTTGTTTCACACTAATCATTTTGGATAACTTCTACATATGGATGTGAATCCACTCTTTAGTTGCCCTTTGATGTTATTTGAGATGTGGTGATTGTTTTTTTTTTCTTTTTTGATATAATTTTAAAGACAATGTTGTTAGAACCGACTTCACCAGACTGTTGGACTTGTTTTCTTCTTTGAACTTGTAATATAAACAAAACTCTAGACCTTAGAGATGCAAATTTAATTTTTTGTCATCAATTCTTAATCAGAAATAAAACACATAATATAGATATTATCTTCTTGCAAGAAATTGTTTAGATAATAATAATTGGTTGACTATACAATCTTGTAAAAATGCCTTACTGATAAAATCAAGATCTCCATGGATTTTCAAACAAAACACATTCCAAAGATATTTGAGCTTTTTTTACAGAATCAGTAGTAACTCAAATAAGAATAAATCATATACATCAATAATTTATAAAATAATAAGAGAAGAGTTTGGTTCCACAGATTCATTATTTTGGAATTACTTCACTAAGATTAATGAGACAGCCTTTTCTGAAGAAAATAAATGCTTAATTCTTAAATCTGTGGGGAAAATCTACTTCTTCTCTTTATTGGAAATATATATTTATTGAGATTTCTTCAACAAGCTTTTTCTAACTCCACATAAAGTGGCTGTAATATATAACTATAGGAAAATTAATTGTTGGAGGTATAATGAAATCTCTAAAACAGATTGATTTCATATGATACTGGATTGTAGAAAAGTGCGGTGGTGCTGCGGTAGTGTTGTCGCCTCACAGCAAGATGTTGTATAGTTCGATTCTCAGCTGGAGCGTCTTCTGTGTGGAGACATGCGTGGATGGGTGCACCTTCGCTGAAGGTTATGCATCAGGGCTGGCAAACCCGGTATGTAAAAAAACCTACTGCCAATCATTAGCGGACCGGAGTTCTGCTGTGGCGACTCCTAACCGGGAAAAGCCAAAAGACACAAACAAACAAGCTGGATTGTAGAAAAGTAACTTTTTTTTGGATTGAATTTAAACAATTTGCCCAAGCTTTGTGGATAGATAATTGTATCATTTCTAACTCCTTGATCTTATTTAATGCTCCAGTTCTGGATTCTGTTTCTAGGGTGTAGGTGCCTCCCTACTGGTCCATTTTAGCTATAGCAAGAAAAATATTCACAAAGAATTGTAAATGTAAAACTACTCATTCTTTCACTCATTTCATTAATTTAGCAAAAAAAAAATCTGTAAAAAGAATTGTCAACTGCCAAAATAAGAAATTTGAATATTACTCACCAGTTTAGAGTTTGGTAAAAAATAAATGATTTACTTGATAAATTTTGATGATTTAGTTTTCTGTGTTTGATTTTGTTGTGGACATCTGTAAATAGTTATCTGTTTGTTCTATTTATCTTTAAATAATTCTGTATAATCTTAGTTTTAAAATTAATAAAAGTTGTTTTAAAAAATGTCTTAGAACTTTTCATATAAATCATATCTAAAGCAGTTCCTGCATTGATTGTCACCATAAGCTCTTAAGCTTCACTCCGCATAGTTTTGGAGTGATATAAATATCATCTGCTCAGTTTATACTATACAGTTCTAAACACATCAAGTCATATTTTTCATACCTTGTTTGTCTTCAAATTGTTGAACCCTTCTATGCATCCTGCATTTCCTATTATGTACAGACCAGAATTTACACTTAACCATAATCTATCGTTGTGTGCCATTTGCTCTATTTCAGTTTATTATTCTCTTAAAAATGCTGTTTAAGACATATAAGCAATCTTTTAATTTAACCTTATAGCTATCTGCTTCAATTCTACTATGAGGAAGCATTTCCCCAAATATAATCCACCAAAAAGTAACCCTGCAAAAAATTAGTATAAAACATTTCTGCAGAGGATCAAGCTCCCTCTATCCCCAAAACACACACACACACATACACACACAAACGCACACACACACACACACACACACACACACACACACACACACACACACACACACACACACACACACACACACACACACACACACACACACACACACACACACACACACACACACACACACACACACACACACACAATTACACACATACACACACACACACACACACACACACACACACACGCACACACACACACAGAACATGGGGAGTTGAACTTCAAGTTCAAGACATTCTAGACGAGTTGTTTCCTTGCAGAGTAGTATTGGAGATATCTGGTTCACATTGCAGCCAGCCACCCTAAAAACATGTTTATTTCTTAGAAGAATTAATAGATAGCATGTTAACAGACTGCACTCTAGAAACAACATTACACTTTGTAGTTCAAATTCTTCTCTATCTGAAATTAATAATACACTTTATGAAAAAAGTAAAACCTGACAGACATATTTTTCATATTTAGTGGCATTTCTATGCTATATTCATCCTCCTTACTACAGGAAATTAGGTTTGCATGAAATGTTATAACATTTTATTTAGAAAATTGCCTATCTCTTATATTATATTACCCATTACATTTTAAACACAAAGAAAGCCTTTACAGAGTAGCATTTGTAGCTATATCACTTGTACAGTGCATTGCCATTTATGCATTCTTTTCCTGCCACTGTGACAATAAACCTGTTAAGTCACTGGGAGTCTGCAGCTTTTACAATGTACCTGCTTGAGTGTGCTGACGCTTAAAGGAACCTGACGCCATTGACAGAGAGAGAGAAAAAGATTGATTAAAGACAGTTGTTTGCAGATGACTGTGTTTAAAATGTGAAAAATAGCACAGAATAGACTTTCTTGCAAGAAGTTCCTGGTATTCTTTTCAGAGTTTCCAAAAGTAAGCAGCAAGTCTGAGTGCTGACATTCCAGGTAAATGAAATGAGGTTTGGTAACAAACCAATTTGTCCAGGGACATCTTCAGAGTGGGGTCAGATAAATATAGTAGTAGGAGTAAAAAGGGTAGGGTGAGGAAAGGGTTAAATGGAGAGGGAGGGATGATTGGGAGGAAATGAGGTATGGGTAGAGCGTGGCTTAAGGGGTTTATGCAAGTGTAACTGGGTAAGGAATCACATTTTGGCATGATCTTGCTATAATGCAGGTTTACATCCCTGACTACCTGTAGGTACAGTAGTGGTCAGGTAGGCATTGCATTAATAGTAGTGGGCATGTAGGAAGTTTGTAATGGAGAGTAGCATTTTTTTAAACCATGTCTCTCTCTCTCTCTCCTCTTTCTTATTGTTTTTGTCTCTCAGTTGTGTTGCTTGTAAGATGAATAGAGCTATGGGGGAGAGGTGTTCAGGCTTGTAGGCAGGTGTATGGGTTGGCACTAGCCTACAGATATATAACAAAGAAGGTAATATAATAACAATAGTATTTAAAAAAAAAAAATAAATAAAAATAGATATCTATCAAAGGAGATAATCTCTCTCTCTGTCTCTCACTCTCTCTCTCTCTATATATATATATATATATATATATATATATATATATATATAAATAATAATAAAAAGTGAGTAAGTGAGACCGGAATCCCGAGGAGAGCAGCAGAGCACTTACTACCGAGGTTCGCTACATTTAAGAATGATTTAAATGCTTGAGGCCATTTTACTTCATTGTATATAGTTACCTCAGTTTCCAAGCATTCATTGGGCAGTTGTAACACCTTGGGGTGAGAAGCTCTGCTATATTCTTTTTTTCTTTTTCCTTTCCAGTGGTGGTTGAGGTAGGCTGTAGTGAGGTTTCTGTTGGGTCAGTTCTAACAGCATCTTTCACGGGCTTTGGTTAAGCAGCATAGTGGTTGGCCACTGGTGGCCATCTATCTGTGGGTGCATTTCTGGGTATGAGTATGGAAGTATGCATTCCAACTTAAAGTTGTATGCTGATATGGACTGGCTTGCGCTTCCGGTTCTCAACAAAACAGACAAAACTCAACAATATCAAGGACAAATCAAAAAAATAAATAAATAAATAAAATTTCACTTCTCAATGGTGCATTTTTACAGGACCTCACAATATTGATCATGTTGGCCAGCTATTTGTAGAGCTTGTGGATCCTGGAAAGTTTAAAGAGTGCATTCTTGGCTACTGCATTACAGCTGAGCTGGTTGTACATGTTGTGGTGTGTGGGAAGCAGAGTTTATTCTGGGATTGGGTCTTCATTTTCTTTGCTGTTCTTGGGCTGCGAGTTCTGGTTTGATTCATATTAAAATATACAGGAATAGCTACAATTGCATATGGATGAGAGATGCAATATGCCTCATTAGAATTCAAGGCTTTCAGTATTTCATAGATGCCTTTCAGTGTTTGTGTTAGAAAAATATGTATTTAAATATATGTGAAATGCTAGTTTAGAAGCAAGGTAGTTTATAATGCATTTTATTCTATTAATCATATAACAGAAGGGATAAATTCATGTGTAAATGCAAGTAGCTTCTGAAACTGCAGTGTGCTTTGACCCTTGGCCCTGGCAGCTGCCAGCTCAGCAAGCTTAATGTTTATGCTTTTCATAAGTGATTATCTGCTGGGTCAGGAAATTAAATGTGTAAATCTTCCGCTCCTTCCTGATGAGATAACTAGTCCTTGTAAATAATGAAATCTACTCTTCCTGCATGAAGTAACTTGTCCTTGTGAGATAAAAACACAGCTGGTAAAGAAAGTGAAACAGTGAACAAATATGTATGTTAAAGACTGAATCTGCTATTGTATTCAAACTGATATGAAACCTTGAATAAGTAACTTTATAGAAAGACATTATGACTGACCAGCTGGATAGCAAGGCCATATTGTATCTAGAGGAAAAGTTTTTTAAAACATACTGCATCAGCAAATTAAAAGAATAGTGGCTTGTAAGCTAAAGTGATGTAGATGCCCCGTGACATATCACGTCAGTAAGGTGGGCATTGCATAAATGTTAAACCTATATAAAATTGTGTGCTTCCTGTTTCATGTCAGACAAAATTCTGTACTTGTATGTTTTTTTGCCTCCTGGTGTACACTAGTAAACTTTTGAATATGAACCTCCTGTGTATTGAATTATTAATTTTATTTAACAGTTTGGTCCTTCAAGCTGGATTTCCCTTGGTAAGCTGCAGATCAGAGCGTATTGGTGGTCGAATACTGCGCAGAAGAAGTTACCGAAATGGTTCTTCTTGAGTGAAAAGACCTCCGACTGAATTGTCGTGTGTAAAGAGGCTGGCCACTTTCTGATCTGTGGCTGAAGAGCGGAATTTGAACGATTTTCAATACCGGAGGCTCAGGTAGGAAGAATTTGCCTTTTTTCTGTTTTAGATCTGGGACTAGGTTACAGTATATTGTTGTCAAGATTTGTTTTGCAGATCAGGGACAAAAGGAAGTACTGAATATTTGGTCATAGATCAGGGTAACAGAATAAGGTAGACAGTTATTCTAGATAAACTGTAAACAGGAACTAAGAATTTGATATCACGTGATAAAAAAGGGTTACGTAACATTTTCTTTGACATGGGTAATCAGTGCACTAAAACTTCGCGAGATCCGCCCCTAACTGAAGACGCAAAATATATGCAATTACAACATTCTGATAACATTAGGTATTATACGAAATGGGTTAATAAATATGAATTTGATGGTAAACTAGATAAACCTTCACTAGTTAAACTCCTTAAACAGCTTAAATCTGATGCAGGAGGACAGGCAAAAAAGCAACGCCAACTAGGCATTCCTCAAGCACACAGGTGGATTGAGGAAGCAAATCGTAGAGAACAGAAGCTAAAAAATTCAAAAACATTATTTTTAGACAAAGAGGATAATAACTTGGTAATAGCTACAGCTCCTCCTCCTTCTCCCTTGCCCCCTCCCTTACCCTTTTCAGGATATGAAGCGAGTGGACAGGCTGGTCCACCTCCGTGTTATCCTGAAGTTTCAGTAAGATCACAATCATTTGTTAGAGATCCTATTGAGACTAGGTCCCGAACACGTAAAACACATAGGGACACAGAATCATACCAAATAGAGAGAAATCTACAGGATGAGAGTGAGGAAGAAATATGCCCACTTATAGAAGTTCCAAATCCTCAGGCAGGACAGGAAGGGCAGGATCCAACACTCTTAGTATATAGACCATGGACACCGGAAGACATCCGGAAGGCTACTGAGGGAATCCCCCATCCGAAAGTTAATTTTACGAAATTTTTAGAAGATTTACAAGGCATGAGGTTAAGTTACCACTTGAATGGGGAAGAAGTAGAAAAAGTAGTAAGACAAATTATAGGTCCAGATTGGCACATGATTTGTGGCACCTGGAATCCTCGTAATGCAGAACTTAGGCCACTCCCACATAGTGACGCAGAGTTAGACAACAGAGTGAAAGGTCTGACAGACCGAATCTCTGAGAAATGGAAACCTAGAGCAGACTGGACTTGCATTAATCAATGCATACAACAGGAAAATGAGACAATAGATGGATATTATGCTAGATTATTAGAATGCTTTAATAATCATAGCGGTATGTCGGTTCCTGAGAACCAAACTAATGATTCCCCGTATGAACAACAATTAAAAAATGCATTTTTGAAAGGTTGCATTGCACCTATTAGTAGCTTCATTACGAAGCATATGATAGATCATCGAACAGGGAGGCTACAAGCCTTACTCGAATACGCTAGGCATGCTGAGAGACATTTTAATAGTAAAAAGAAAAAGAAGGCGCAAGTCTTCACTGCTGAAGATGGAGCTGAAGTATTTGTATTACAGTCAGGTAAAAAGGGCAAGAAGAATGCCCAGGGAAACAAACAGTCTGATAAACAATCAGAAGATTTTGAAGAGAGGAAAAAGAGAGGTGAATGCTTCAAATGCAGGAAAAAAGGGCATCTAGCAAGGGATTGTAGGCAAAACAAAAAGGTAATTACAGAAGATAAGGGAGATGAAGACTGACTATATGATAGTGAGGATACATCAAATAAAAGTCAGAAATCATCAGGAAAACTTAATAAACAGAAAAAAATGTAAATGTGATAGAAGGAGTAAAGGAAGTGCAAGTTGATATGAAGGATGAAGAAAGTGAAATTTTGGACTTAGCATTATTGAGCTTAGAGCTCTACTTAGCGGATACGAAACCGGAAGTTACACTTCTGGTAGAGGGAAGGGAAGTCAAATTCCTGTGTGACTCAGGAGCATCACGGACTTTGATACACCCCTCCAAGTTACCAGAACATTCCGAATCACCTGATTATATACTAGTAAAAGTCGCAAATGGACAGCTATACAGGGAACCACTTTCCCATGATATAGCAATAACTGACCCTGTTTCAGGTATGACCCAGAGAAGTAAAATAGTTGTGTCTGCAAAGTGTCCAGTAAACCTATTGGGCAGGGACCTTATGCAGACATTTGGCATAGCAGTAGTTCCAACTGTACAAGGTATGGAGGCACAGAGACGAATGGATACCTTTGTAGTGCGATCAGAGGGTGAAACTTTTTATTGGTACAGCCAGGACCTAGTCACGACTGGTCCAGGGGCAGTAACCGAGGATCTGATGAACGTAGCCATCAGTAAAGCCCCCTGCCTTGACACTGATCAACAGCATTTGTTACACTGTACTCTATATTACTGTACCACACCAGGACCTGATAGAGAGTATGAGCAAGAACTGTTTAGAAATCGTGCAACTAGATTGATTTTGCGTACTTTGTACTGGGATACTGAGGGGAACAGTGTAGTTAGCTGTTCATTACCTCAAGAATTCCTTGCATTGTATAGATCAAATTGGTTGCCACATGTCAACTTGACAAAGAACAAAAGTGTTAAATGGGCAGATTTAGGAGAAAAAGTAACAAGATGGGAGAAACAGACTGATTTAGAACTGTCAGAACAAGGGATACAAAAACAAAAACTGAATTGGTTGACACAGACACATCCAGCTGTACACTTGCAATCTAGCGAGGACAGCTGATTAGCATTCTTATTAGAAGAAGAAGAAAAGACCTTATGTGAAATTCCAACAACTCTCTGGTCAACAGGCAAGTCAGATGTAGGACTTATTCGAACAGCAGGACCAGTTACAATAACCCCAAAGTCAGCTTTCAGACCGCAGAAAAGACAATACCCTTTGAGAAAGGATGCAGAAATAGGAATTAAGCCTATAATAGCAGCATTACTCAAAGAAGGAGTACTGGTAGAATCTCCTGATTCACCATTTAATACACCCCTATTTCCTGTTAAAAAATCAAATGGGGAATGGAAGATGGTACAAGATTTATAAGCTGTAAACAATGCAGTAATACCTAGAGCACCCACGGTGCCAGACCCACATACTTTGTTAAATGATTTAGAACCACAACAGAAGTATTTCTCTGTGGTAGATATTAGCAATGCTTTCTTTTCAATACCTATACATCCTGATAGTCAATATTGGTTTGCATTTACATTTCAGGGTAAAAGGTATACATATACTCGACTACCACAGGGATATTGTGAGAGCCCAACAATTTTTGCACAAGAAATGGCTAGCAACCTGGCAGGATTTACCCACGGAGGTAGTCAAGTTCTACTTTATGTAGATGACATCTTGCTAGCAGGCCCCACCCAGCAACAGTGCAGGGAGGATACTGTAGCATTATTGAAATTTTTAGCAATACAAGGACACAAAGTAAACAAAAGTAAGTTACAACTTTGGAGAAAACAAGTTAGATACTTGGGATATGTAATATCCAATGAAGGTAGAATACTAGATGAGGAAAGAAAAACAGCGATTTTGCAAGCACCCAAACCAACAACCAAGAAAGAAATTATGTCTTTCTTAGGTACAACTAACTTTTGTCGGAGCTGGATACCAAATTATGCTTTGGAATCTGCTCCACTGACTGATTTGATATATAAGACACCAATGGAAGCACAAGACATTTTACAATGGACAACAGAAGCAGAAACGGCTTTCTGCAGGTTGAAGCAGTTAATAGCTTCTTCATTAGTTTTAGGACTTCCAAATTATCAAAGCGGTTCTTTCAGACCGTAGATTGTAAGCAAGGGTACATGACGTCAGTATTGACGCAACAACATGGGGACAAGCAACGCCCCATAGCCTACTATTCATCACAGTTAGACCCAGTGGCATGATCTTTGCCTCACTGTGTACAAGCAGTAGTTGCAGCTGCAATGGCAGTACAGGCTTCGGCCTCAGAGGTGTTATTCCACCCTCTCACATTGAGAGTGCCTCATGCAGTTGCAATAATTTTACTGCAAGAGAAAGTGGTATACCTTTCTCCTGCTAGACATCTTTCATGTATGACTATACTGCTGAGCCAACCTCATATGACAATTGAACGATGTACGACATTGAATCCATCAACATTACTTCCAACTCATGCGGAGGGCACACCACACAGCTGCCTGCAGGAAATTGAACAGTTAGCTTTACCTAGACAAGATCTTACAGATATGCCCTTGGATAATGCAGAGGTGACATATTACGTGGATGGCTCATGCAGAAGGGGTCCTACAGGGAAGAATCTGGTAGGGTATGCAGTAGTTACAGACACTGAAATTTTAGAAGCTCAATCCATACCACACAACTTATCTGCACAAGCAGCTGAATTGATAGCTTTGACGAGAGCATGTACTTTAGCAAAAAACAAGTGTGTAAACATATATACTGACAGTCAGTATGCTTTTTCTACAGTACATGTATTTGCACAACAATGGAAAAATAGAGGAATGATAACATCCAGTGGAAAACCTATTAATCATGTAGAATTTATTTTGGAGTTATTAGAATCTATTCAGTTACCTACCAAAGTAGCTATTTGTAAATGTGTAGCACATACAAAACAGCAGGATAAGATTTCGAAAGGCAATGCAGGAGCTGATGCAGCTGCAAAGCAAGCAGCCTCAGACTCAGAAACTTTACTTTTAAATGAGGAATTACAACCCTCTGAGATTTTAGATTTAGACATGTTAAAAACAATGCAGATGCTTACTACAAAAGCAGAAAAACAAAAATGGTAAAACGAGGTGCAATTCTTGAGAATGGACTGTACATTTCCAAAGAAAGAAAACCAATATTGCTGTCTAATTTATTTAGATATGCAGCTTTGTTGAGCCATGGGCAGAGCCATGTCTCAACAGGTGGGATGGTACAGTTAGTAAACCGAATATTCCAAACATATGGATACACAAATTACACAAAAAAATTTTGTGCAGCTTGTCATACTTGTAACAAGCACCATGCACAAGGAGCATTTAAAACCAAGCAAGGAAGTTTTCCTATACCACCATACCCATTCCATACTATCTGTATGGATTTCATAGAATTGAATAAATGTGAAGGGAAGAAGTTTTGTTTAGTTATTGTAGACATGTTTTCTAAATGGGTAGAAGCTTTTCCAACCAAAAATCTAGATGCAGCAACAGTGGCAAAAGCCCTGATAAAAGAAGTAATCCCTATATTTGGCATTCCGGAAAGGATTTATAGTGACAATGGCACACATTTTGTGAATCAAACTATTCACCAGCTTGGGAGATTTTTTGGTTTCTCCTTGAAGAACCATTGTGCTTACCACCCACAGTCAGCAGGACTGGTAGAAAGGTACAATGGTACCCTAAAGAACAAGTTAAGGAAGCTAGTAGAGGAGACCCAAAAGAATTGGATATACTGTCTGCATTTAGCACTGCTGAGTATGAGAACGGTTCCAAATGTAAAGGGTTTGACTCCCTTTGAAATAATTTTTGGGAGAGCATATTATGTGCCTCAGTGGAAAGCTCTCATGCCTGCAGAACAAGAGGCTGACAGTTCATTAGCAGTGTATATGAAGAAATTGTTAATTAATAAATCTGTTTTGCAGTTTAACTCTTTTTCAGATAAGGAACGGACCAGACCGGTGGAAGCAGTCTTGGCTCCTGGGACATATGTCTGGCTGAAAGTGACGAAAAGGAAGAATTGGGCAAGTCCAAAGTGGGAGGGACTGTACCAGGTTCTGTTGGCAACGCCTACTTCAGTCAGAGTGGCTGAGAGGATGTCCTGGGTTCATTTGACACATTGTAAACTGGTAAAGAGCTTTCAACTTGATAAAAACTTTGTGACTGATATACAACCAGATCGAGATGGCCAAAAACAAAGCAAATAGAAGTTTAGAGCAACCCCCGAGATGTTGCATAATCATTTTGTTGTGTGTACATTTATTAACTGTAATTGTGACAATTTTCCTCTTGTTGTGGTTTATCCTAGAAACAACTACGCAAGTGAAAGTGAAAAGGCGTGATGAGATGTCTATAGACTGGCATCCAAATTTTAACACATACCTAGCCATGAAACGTGTGTATGCAGAGACTATGAACATTTCAAATTGCTGGGTTTGTACAGCTATACCAACAGCATATGGAGGACTGATAATGTCCGCTGTCCCTTTGGGGATAAATGAGACTTGGGAGAATTTACTTTTCGACACAGGAACTGTGAGATCACAGGATAAAATAGCTTTATTTTTACCTATCACAGAAAAAGGAGTTGTATGTTTCTACAAAAATGACACTCTCCAGGTGGGCTGAAGCAATTGTAATATAACCATATCTTACCGATGTTATATTAAGAATAGTAATGGCAATACTTTTTGCAATACTAATTATGACTCGTATTTAAACTCATTGAAAACAACTATGAGTGACATTCAAAAAAATCCAGTTTTGTTTAAACAATTGTCAGTTATAGATCAGAAAATATTTCATGCAGGGCTGATGCGTATTAGTACTAAAGTAGAAAACTGTTATTTTATTTGTGGGAAAAAGGCATATAAATGGTTACCTGAGAATTGGTCCGGCAGTTGTTTTTTGGGTTACTTGGTTCCGGCAATAAGACATACTGCAGAATTACCTTTGGGTAAGATACGAAACATAAGAGAAACAGCTCGAAAGCCCGAAGGTCCAGTTAAGAAACCTGTGAATCCAGTTGGGAAGATCGAAGCTGGTTGGAAAGACCATAATTCAGTAAAAGACAAAAGCGAATTGACTCATATGGACTTGAGTGACAGTGTTATATCCTGGGCAGGAATATTACCAGCCTATGGAGCAGTCAAATCGATCTGGGAGCTGAGGAAGTTGTCGAAACTTCTCGAAGTAATGAGTAATGCAACTTTTTCCGCCCTAGAACTAGTGACTGATGAACTGAATGCAATGAGAACTGTTGTGCTACAAAATCGGATGGCTCTTGACTTCACCCTAGCAGCGAGAGGTGGTACGTGCGCGCTTATCAAAGAAGAATGCTGTGCTTATATACCTGACAATCATCACGAGATAAATAATCACCTAGAGGTAATTCAGCAAGTATCAGCCATGACTGAACCAGGCCCAAACCCACTGACAAACTTTTTCCAGAATCTGTTTGGGGGGGTGGGGTTCCATCCTAATGAACATTCTAATTGCTATTTGTGTGGGTATACTCCTAATAGGAGCATGTGTTTGCTGTGGAATTCCCTGCATGAAAAGATTAATCAAAGATTTTGTTGATGTATCTGTTACTGAAACTTTCTACCAAGATATTGAAATGGAAAGATTGATTTCAGATGACGCTTTTTCTGAAGTATAGATTGAATGACTCACCTAGCTGAAAATCCTAAGTGGAAAAGGTTAGGAGATGAAATAACACTATGCATACTTCAAAAAAAAAATAGAATAAAAAGTATTAATAGGGGGGAAATGTTAGAAAAATATGTATTTAAATATATGTGAAATGGTAGTTTAGAAGCAAGGTAGTTTATAATGCATTTTATTCTATTAATCATATAACAGAAGGGATAAATTCATGTGTAAATGCAAGTAGCTTCTGAAACTGCAGTATGCTTTGACCCCTGACCCTGGCAGCTGCCAGCTCAGCAAGCTTAATGTTTATGCTTTTCATAAGTGACTATCTGCTGGGTCAGGAAATTAAATGTATAAATCTTCCGCTCCTTCCTGATGAGATAACTAGTCCTTGTAAATAATGAAATCTTCTCTTCCTGCATGAAGTAACTTGTCCTTGTGAGATAAAAACACAGCTGGTAAAGAAAGTGAAACAGTGAACAAATATGTATGTTAAAGACTGAATCTGCTATTGTATTCAAACTGATATGAAACCTTGAATAAGTCACTTTATAGAAAGACATTATGACTGACCAGCTGGATAGCAAGGCCGTATTGTATCTAGAGGAAAAGTTTTTTAAAACATACTGCATCAGCAGATTAAAAGACTAGAGGCTTGTAAGCTAAAGTGATGTAGATGCCCCGTGACATATCACGTCAGTAAGGTGGGCATAGCTTAAATGTTAAATCTATATAAAATTGTGTGCTTCCTGTTTCATGTCAGACAAAATTCTGTACTTGTATGGTTTTTTGCCTCCTGGTGTACACTAGTAAACTTTTGAATCTGAACCTCCAGTGTATTGAATTATTAATTTTATTTAACAGTTTGAAATAGATGTAAGAATGCAAACTTTTTTTTTAATGTACAAGTAGTTTATTTTGTCAAATATAACAGTAGGCAACTTGGATACCTTTCTTCAGATCTCAGCTTGAATGTACTAAACATAAAGGGATAATTTAGGTGTAATATTTTATACTCTGAAGATTTGTTGTGTGGTCACATTATAATGTAATTTTAATAGTTGAAATGCTAGGGAGCAATCAGGGGTTTACATTGGTGATTACTTTTCTGCCCTGGTTGTATGAGCAAAGTATAGGTCTCATTATCGTTGGTGGGGGTTTGGATCATTTCTTTATTGAGGAGCTCTGTTTTTCTGGCACTTGCAATCAGGTTTGGGATTTGTTGGTGGTGTGGTCTGCCGTGCCTGTTTTCCTGTGGTATTTTTCAATGACTGAAGCTGCTTTGAGCAGGTCAGAATGACAGTGCTGTGCATGTGCAGTGTGGCCCTAGTAAACAAAAAAATGGTGCATGGTCGTGCTTTTGAAATGTGCAGGATACTTTTCTTGCCATTGATGTTTAAGGTCATGGTCAGTCTCCAGTTTGAGTTCTTGTTGGTTGTTTGGGTATGAGTTGCAATGCTGGAGGCTTGTTCTGTCATGTTCTCATTTTGTGTTATATATGTAGATGGTTGCTGCTCATTGTCCAAATTCATTGGGTGCTCTGTGGTGTTTTACATGTGTGCTGCTTTGCTAGCTGTCCTGCAGGTGTGCAACTGTTGCTGGGGCTTTCCATGTGTGCTCGGATGAATACTCTACTAATTTTATTTTTCCAGGTGGGTCTTGGTTTAATTTCGTTGGTGGCATCAGGTTGTTTGTAGGTTAACTTAATGGTAGTTGGCTGTTCTGAGTCTGGGTGGTGGAGTGGAGATGTTCAATGATGAGTAGTAATGTTCGAGGTTGGTAGGCCGGTCTCCTGACAATTTTGTTTTATATGTTTTAATTTCTCTATAAAGATCGATTATTATTAAGTTCATGCTATTTGGCATCGATTTGCTGTCAGTCTTGTTGTTTCCTGTTGCTATGCTTTGTTGCTGATGGTGAGGGAGCTGGGGCATAGAGCACACAAAAGTGCAGTGTTTGGGGCTTTCATGGCACAGATCAGTGGTGACCATTATACGAGAGGGGTTGTGTCACATTATTGTGCAGATCTGTATGGATATCTTGAATATGTTGTGTGTGACTTGTGAGGTGGGAGACTGCTGACGAGAAATTGGTGGAATGGCCAGTTGACATGTACTGTAATTCATTGATTTCATTGGTGATTGCTTGTTGGTCGTTGTGGAGTGAGGGCCTTGAATCTATTCATAGGGCTCTTAACAGTTGGTCTGTAACCCAGTGGGGAGGTCCAGTGTCTGTTTCATGGGCTTTGCTGCAGCTGCAAGTGATGTTCTGTGCTGTGCATGCACAGTAGCACCCCAAGATCTCACATGCAGTATGGGATTATTCATGCATTTTAAATTGTTTACAGGGTATTAAAAATAATAATAATAACTACTTTATTGCTACTTATAAAATGCATGTTAAGTTTTCTGTGTAATGGATGATACTACACTGAAGATAAATTTATCTATATCACTTTGCTTTTGTATCTGCATTAACAACTAGGTGTCCAGAGATAGGAACATGTGCTCTGTGAGCTAGAAACTTAATTTTTCAAAGGTCAGGAGAGACAATGGTTGGAAGTTAGATGGTCACTATTCAGAACTCATGGACAGGCAAATGCAGATGCTCATGGGCATTTTTTCGTAACTATTAAGTCATATCAGCTCATTTTATATCTTAATTGCTTTGGATACATGCTCATCAAAAGTCTGCATGCTTGAACCAAAATATTTTATTGAAGGGAGTACAGCATGCAACAGAACTGGCCTTAGTCAAACAATCACTTCTGCTGAGATTCCATACACAGTGATTATTTGTTAACTGGCGTTGTTGGTGTCATTTGGGTCAGGACAAACTCTTCTCAGTTTTGATTATGGAGATGCTGCTCTGTGCTGTTGGAGAGTATTTTACTGCAGTTTTCATGACTATTTATTTTGTTGACTAGGCCAGTGTGCCTGGAGTGTTTGTGTGGTTGGGGAAGATGGTAGCTTTTCCATGACAATGAGCGCCGCTGCTCTGAGCACACATTTCATTCTCATCTGAGATTGGTTAGAAGTCTGGTATTGTTATGACGGTTGGATGTCTGGTAGGGTTATGAGGTGTTAGGTGAAGTAAACCTTTCCTTTAAAATGGATGCCATCACATGCTCTGTGATCTGCTGTATTATCAGAGGTAGGGAGTGGTTTACAACTTTGTTGCCCTGACTGTTTTTCTTTCCAATGTCAAGATGAACATGTTCAATAATAGCCTCGCATCAGGCGTTGTGCCCACTGAATGGTGCACAGCAACAGTTGTCCCACTCCACAAAGGGGGAGCCACCACTGATCCCGGGAACTATCGACCTATTAGCCTGATGAGCCTGGTCTGCAAGGCCATGGAACGTATCATCATGGAACTCATAAACAAAGACATTGGTAATGACCAAACTCTGGACCCCACCCAGTTTGGGTTTGTGAAAGGCAGATCATGCATCCTGAACCTGATTGACTTCTTTGAGGCAGTCATCAAAGCTGTAGATGAGGGTAAGGTGGTTCACACAGCCTATTTTAACCTAGCCAAGGCTTTCAACACCATCCCCCATTCTGGAATCATAGCTAAACTCACTAAACTAGGTATAAATCCCTACATCACAAGATGGGTTGCCAACTGGCTCACTGACAGAAATAACACTGTAAAAGTTGCAGATTCCAAATCTGACCTCAAAGCAGTGACAAGTGGAGTACCACAGGGTTCCATCCTGGCACCTCTCCTGTTTGGTATCTACTTCTCTGAAGTACAGGCTAACACAGAAGGCCTCTGGCTAATGAAGTTCACAGATGACTGCAAACTAGGAGCCATAGTCAGGTCCCCAAATGATGTGGACATCCTACAGAATGGCCTCGCTGAGACAGATGCCTGGTGTCAGAGCCATGGCCTCAAGCTCAATGCCAAAAAGTGCAGTGCCATCCCCTTTGATAAAAACTCTGTACCCATGAACTACCACATAGGCAGCAATCTACTTAACACCAAATGTGTGATAAGAGACCTTGGGGCCCAGGTGGACAGTAGTCTCTCCTTTGATAGTCACATTGCCACAATAGTCAGGAAGTCCTTCTACATGGCACACCTCATCATAAAAGGGTTCTCATCCAGGAAAAAGGAGGTCATTGTTCCCCTCTACTCGACACTCATTAGACCCATTATAGAATACAACGCTCCTTTTGGAATGTACCTCACAAGACATCTGCATCAGCTGGAAAGGCCACAGAAGTACCTCATAAAGAGGATTACAGGCCTCAAACAAATGCCCTACACTGACCTCCTCAAAAACCTCCAGCTTTACTCTGTAGCATATCGCCTACTCCGAGGTGATCTCTGCCTAACATATAAAGCTACGTCAAACCCAGAGCTGTTGGACATGCTACACCTAAAGAAATTCCCAATCCCTCTGAGCTACATGCTCTAGGGACCTAAACCTAGTCACCACAATAAACAGGACATGCTTGAGGGATAGATTCCTGTCCCAGAGACGTCCTATACTCTGGAACAAGCTACCCATCTATGTCAAGCAAAGTTCTTCATTAGCACTCTTCAAGATGGGAAATAGGAAATACACCCCGGGGATCACTTCTGTGTCTCTGCTCGACAGTGGCACAGGAAAATAATTTTCTTGGGTGGCGTAAGCCAGGGAACCTTGTTGGCTAGGCTTACGTAGGCCCTTAGACTGATAGCCTAGTACCTACCTATGAACCTGTGAGGGGTGTTACCTCTATAATATGGAACAAAAGGGTAAAGATGGAACCTTCATTAATGCATTTCAGAAGATTTACATTTGTCTTTCTCTTTGCAGATGAGGTGCTATGATGGGTCTTTCAGCTGCTGCATTGTTATGTAGTGAGGTTCCAGATAGTGGAGGCAGGTTGTTGCAGTGGATGTTCCAGTCGCTAGAGTGATGTGCAGTGAGGCCACACATGAGTGCATAGGGAGCAAGAGAACTGTATTTCAAATGTAATAGAATCTGTAGGGATAGAAGTTCTGGTTGCTAGAGTGGCTCACAAGAGGTTACAGGTAATTTGATTTCATCGAAAACTCATTAAGGCACATCAGTCTTGTGGTGATTTTGAGTAGTGTGGGGCAAGTGAGGAGCCGGTATACTGGGACAGGGTAAAGTAGGGTTGGAGATTGTTTAAGGGGAGTCCTGGGTTTTCATAAGTAGGGTGGAGTCACAACACTCATAGAACCACAGGAAATTACTACCCTTACTTCCATGTCTAAGGGGGACACAGGAGGGGATGCCTTGGGGTGATTTTCTGGTTACCTATTTGGTTTTTCAAATTGTGTTTAGTTATGCAGTAGTTAGAAGGTTTAAGAAAGGCATTATTTAGGCCAGCTGCAGGATTTAGGGGTACCTGTTATAAGGGAGGTTTATGGTAGGGTACTGCCAGATTGATTACACTTGTGTTATAGCTGCCCATGGGAAGGAGTTTGGTGGGAAGATTTAGTTGTTTAGCTGGCTTGAGAATGAGTTAAGGCAGTCAGTTGGTTCCACCCAGTAGATTTGCAGAGGGTAAGGGAGTGTTTGGAGTTTTGCTCAAAACTTGGCATTTTCTGGGAGACAAATCTGTCCCTCAAGCAGGTTTTTTTAATGTCACATATCAAGTTAAAATATTTGGACTGAACGAGTAGCGTAGCATTTCAATTTTGCTGTGGGCTGGTAGAACAGGTGTGGAATTGGACATTTGTGGCACAGCAGAAGTTAGAAGGCTTATGGAAGACATTTGTTTGAGATTCCTTGCAGACAGGGGACATGTTTACTTGCTTAACAGATACAAAGGTAACAAGGGGAAATAAATGTTTGAGGGGAAGTCAGGGACAAGAATCAGATTAAGGATGTTCTTTAGCCTGTTTTTTTTTTTTTTTAGTTACTGAAGTTGCATGCCAGCTAGTCTAATTGATCTGCTGTGGGTGGGGGTTAATAAGTTGGTGTATTTCACCATTGGGTTGCCTTACGGGGAATTCACTGGGACGGTCTTTGGGGCAGATGGATAGGGTTGCTTATGAGGATTTGTCTTGGTTGACAAATGTTATGGGAGGTGTTGTGTTGGGAGGCATAATTCAGGGGTTTATGACTTGTTGGAGGGCAAGAGGGAGGGGCAATTGGGGATGTTGATTATTTACATTTTTAATTTAATTAGGAGTAGGTTAGCGGGAGTGTTGGGGATGAGGTCATTTTCAATTGCTTAATAGGACAGGGGTATGGGTTGTGCTGTTCATGTTTGACAAGGATTTGGTTGTCTAGTTGGCTGGTAATGTCTTTTGAATCCTTGCGAGGTGTCCACTGGTCAAGAGGTATGGATTATTTAGTTCATGTGTAGTGGTTATGATGGATTATGAGTTTATGGTTTGTTACATTAGCATAGAAAAGGTATCAGTGGTTGTTTTCAGTTGCTTGGGTAACTGTCTATTTTGTTAGATATGTGTTAGGGCTTTAGGAGGTGATGCCATGGATCCATTTTGGTTAATGAAGATGGGGTACACCAAATGATGTTTGGCCTAATAAATTAATGAGGGTTAGGTTGTTGAAAGTTTATTGGAGAGAGGGGGGACAGCCTTTTTAGGCTGGTGGGCAGAAAAGAGGGACAGGCATGCCCTCTTCTGTTCCCCCTCTGGTTTTGGATGGTCACTTCAATGAATTGTGAAAGGAAAGTGACTTGATAAATAAGCAAGCAGCAATAAGGACACTGCTTATTTGGGTGGATGTTAATTCAATAAGTGGTAAATGAAGTGAGTAGTGGGACGCTGCTTCATAAGTAAATAAGTGGGATGTGCAATTCAATAAATGGTAAATGAAGTGAGTAGTGGGACGCTGCTTCATAAGTAAATAAGTGGAATGTGCAATTCAATAAATGGTAAATGAAGTGAGTAGTGGGACGCTGCTTCATAAGTAAATAAGTGCAATTCAATAAATGGTAAATGAAGTGAGTAGTGGGATGCTGCTTCATAAGTAAATAAGTGGGATGTGCAATTCAATAAATGGTAAATGAAAGGAGTAGTGGGACGCTGCTTCATAAGTAAATAAGTGGAATGTGCAATTCAATAAATGGTAAATGAAAGGAGTAGTGGGACGCTGCTTCATAAGAAAATAAGTGGGATGTGCATTTCAATAAGTGATAAATGAAATGAGTAGTGGGACACTGCTTCATAAGTAAATAAGTGGGATGTGCAATTCAATAAATGATAAATGAAAGGAGTAGTGGGACACTGCTTCATAAGTAAATAAGTGGGATGTGCAATTCAATAAATGGTAAATGAAGTGAGTAGTGGGACGCTGCTTCATAAGTAAATAAGTGGGATGTGCAATTCAATAAATGGTAAATGAAGTGAGTAGTGGGACGCTGCTTCATAAGTAAATAAGTGGGATGTGCAATTCAATAAATGGTAAATGAAGTGAGTAGTGGGACGCTGCTTCATAAGTAAATAAGTGGGATGTGCAATTCCATAAATGGTAAATGAAGTGAGTAGTGGGACGCTGCTTCCTAAGTAAATAAGTGAGATGTGCAATTCAATAAATGGTAAATGAAGTGAGTAGTGGGACGCTGCTTCAGAAGTAAATAAGTGGGATGTGCAATTCAATAAATGGTAAATGAAGTGAGTAGTGGGACGCTGCTTCAGAAGTAAATAAGTGGGATGTGCAATTCAATAAGTGGTAAATGAAGTGAGTAGTGGGATGCTGCTTCATAAGTAAATAAGTGGGATCTGCAATTCAATAAATGGTAAATGAAGTGAGTAGTGGGACGCTGCTTCATAAGTAAATAAGTGGGATGTGCAATTCAATAAATGGTAAATGAAGTGAGTAGTGGGACGCTGCTTCATAAGTAAATAAGTGGGATGTGCAATTCAATAAATGGTAAATGAAGTGAGTAGTGGGACGCTGCTTCATAAGTAAATAAGTGGGATGTGCAATTCCATAAATGGAAAATGAAGTGAGTAGTGGGACGCTGCTTCATAAGTAAATAAGTGGGATGTGCAATTCAATAAATGGTAAATGAAGTGAGTAGTGGGATGTTGCTTCATAAGTAAATAAGTAGGATGTGCAATTCCATAAATGGAAAATTAAGTGAGTAGTGGGATGTTGCTTCATAAGTGAGTTGGAGGTGTGGACGCTGCTTACTGGGTCAGGATGAGCAAGGTCACACTGCCAAGGGGACTGGGACAAAAGACAATTCTACATGAGTGGGTAGGATATTGCAGATATATGCTTTCACAAGTGTCATATTTTCCTTAAAAGCATCTTGTTCGATAAAATTTCACCACATACCCCTCATACAAATCTAAAAGTCCACCCTTTTGCCCTTCATCAAAACTATATTTCTCTGTTAGTCTGCTCATCTGTGACTTAAATTGCAGTCACTGAATTAATTCTATGAAATTTAAAACAAACTGCCACTATCTAAATATTGGGTTGAACTCTTTCTGTAAAGTCTTTATCATTTCTTTAAATGACTTTTCTGGAACTGTCTGCCATTATCCACTTATCAAAGGAACTAAATTCCTTCACTATGCAATACAGACACAATTTTGAACAGCTGATATTCCAAATTCAAGGGCTCGAAAGAGGCTTAGTTAAATTCAGATTTCATTGAAGCTAGTGCATTGTTCAGTTTCACCAAACATAAGTACTTTGTTTTTTTGGAATAGAAATAAATGTAGTTCCTTTTCAAGTGTCTCCACCTTCAGTTTTAGAATACTCATGTATCCTTCCTCAATTCTGGAATAGTTATATACTGAATAGAATCATGGAGCTTGCTTTCTCCTTGAAAAATAACTTACAACTGAAACTTCCATAATTTTCAATTACAATAAGAGTTCAAACTATAATTTTTGATATTTTGTTCAACAGTTTACAGCTAGTCATTTTAGCCCTTCTCAGCATGACGTTTAGCTGAACCATGTGAGCATGCTTCACAGCAATGAAAGGGGTTGGATTCAGTTCAGTAGTCACCTGGAATTTAAATAAATAACTGCCATGCATTCAAAAAGGCAAAATGTTTTTATTTTCCTTATGATGACATTTCATATTTCCTTGCTATTTCATAGATAGCCACTTCAGAAGACTTTCCTGAAATAAGGGAAATGCCTCTTTTAGTTTGCTGATGACTAAGGTTCTACTAAACCATTAAAATACAATAGTGAATTCATTATAAAACTCCAGTTGCCAAACTTTCATAAACTGATATTTTTATAGCTCTGAGAAAGCTGTCATATGTAAATGTATAAATATATATATATATATATATATATATATATATATATATATATATATATATATATATATATATATATATATATATATATATATATATATATATATATATATATATATATATATATATATATATATATATATATATATATATATATATATATATAGATATAGATATTGTCAAAGGAAAAATATACTTTAAAAATTATCAAAACATGGTAGGTTCAGGTTAAGGCACTTTAATCTTGCAGCAAGGAGACAAAAACGTGCTAATACAGAGTTTGTCTAACCAGAAACAGGAAATACATTCATTTTTATAGGTTATCAAATTAATCCTGTCCTACCATGCTGGCGTAACAGATTACCACCTTTTCATCATCATCTGCTGACCATCTTTCCCATGAATTTCTGCTGATTTAAACAATTTTTATGTGAAACTTCCTGAGGAAAACAACATGGCCTTGATTACTTTCAGTTAGATACTTGTTATGTTACATTCAAGATACTACGGCTAAATCAAGCACAATGCTAGCAGTTCATTTCTCTAATAATCCTTTGTCTACTTTATCTCTAAATTACTGCAGCTGCAGAGGTTCCCATCCTCTGGACAAGGCTGTTTGTCTAGAATCATTACATTTATAATATAAGGTATTGTTCATTCATATACTTCTGACCTAGCAGATAAACACCTGTTTCTCAAGTACATTTCCACAAGGCATAAACAAAAATATTGCTGTGCTAGCAGTTACTAGGTCAGAGGGCAACTTGCAAGTTTCAGAAAGCATGATGCAGTTTTCAAAAAGCATCTTTTTCAGTCTCATATGAAACTCAATTTGTATAAAACACAGTGCATGAAAAATAGAATGAAAAGCATATTAAAAACACTTGATTATTAATTTGGCATTAAGCATACACATTAATACATATTTTTCTAACATTTCCCTCCTGTTAATACTTTTTATTCTATTTTCAAAAAAGAATAAACAGCTTGCTTCTTTTCCTAACCTCTTCCGTTCAGGATTTGTAGTTAAGAAAGTCATTCAATTTAAACTTTTATGAAAGTGTTTCGCATTCTAGCAGCTTTTCAAATTCAGTACTTTGATACATAGTCTCAGATATGGATATATCTATGAATTCTTTAATTAATCTCTTCATGCAGGGGATTCCACAACAAATACAAACTCCTATTAGGAGTAATCCTATCCCAATAGCAATCAATATGTTCATAAAAATGGAGCCCCACCCCCCGAAGGCATTCTGGAAAAACTCTGTCAGAGGGTTTGGGCATGGTTTGGTCATGGCTGACACTTGGTGAATTACCTCGAGATGATCGTTGATCTCATGCTGATGGTCAGGAATAAACACACAGCATTCTTCTTTGATTAAAGCGCAAGTTCCGCCTCTCACTGCTAGGGTGAAGTCAAGAGCCATTTGGGTTTGGAGCACTACAGTTCTCATGGCATTCAGTTCATCAGTTATCAGTTCAAGAGCAGAAAAAGTCGCATTACTCATTATTTCGAGAAGTTTGGACAGTTTTCGCAGCTCCCATATTGATTTAACTCCACCATACATGGGTGATATACCTGCCCAGGATATAACAGAATCACCCAAGTCCATGTGCACAAGTTTGGTTCCCGCATTACGATGGTCTTTCCACCCTGCTTCGATTCATCCCACTGGATTCTCAGGTTTCTTAACAGTCTTTTGGTTACGTCTCGAGTATTTCGAATACTCCCCTGAGGCATAGCTGCAGTGTGTCAGATAGCCGGAAACAGGTACCCCAAAAAACAACTGCCAGACCAATTCTCAGGTAACCATTTATATGCCTTTTTACCACATACAAAATAACAGTCTTCTACCTTAGTTATTACTTTGTTACGAAATGACTGCCCTGCATGAAACATTTTCCTATCTATTACTGATAACTGTTTGAAAAGTACAGGATTGTGTTGTACCTGATCAAGAGTCTTATGCATAAATTTCAAAAATGAGTCATAATCTGTACTACAAGATCCACTCAAATCATTTGGTTTTCTATAACATTTATACTGTACTGTAACGTTGCATTTACTCCATCCAACTTGGATGGTATCATTTTTATAGAAACATACAATTCCTTTTTATGTCACAGGCAAATACAGTGCTACCTTATCTTGTGCTTTAATAGCAACTGTGTCAAAAAACAGATTTTCCCAGGTCTCGTTGACCCCTAGGGGGATAGCAGTCATTAATAAACCCCCGTATGCTGTTGGTATGGCCGTACAGACCCAGCAGTTCTAAACATTAAAAGTCTCTGCTTACACACGTGTAATTGCCTGATAAGTGTTAAAGTTCAGATGCCAGTCTATGTTTGGTTCATTACGTCTAATCAGTTCAACCTTTGTGGCAGGAAAAAGGAACGGCCACAACAAAAAGAACAGTGTGATTAATATTGCAATAAAAACAATCATATAAGTTTTCTGAGGTTGCTCAATGTCTCTACTCACTCTGTACCTGGCCATTTTGTTCTTGTTGTGCAACAGTAACAAAGTTTTTGTCCAGTTCAAAGTTTTTAACCAGTTTACAGTGCGTCAAATGAATCCAGGAAGCTCGCTCTGCGATCTTGACTGCAGTGGGTGTTGACAGTAGTACTTGGTACAGACCTTCCCACTTCGGAGAACTCCAATTTTTCCGCTTCACAATTTTCACCCAGACCCAGGTGCCTGGGGCTACTGGTGCTTCCGATTTCGGTTGCTCTTTATCTGAAACAGAATTTAACTGCAAAAGTTTGTTATTCAAAAATCGCCTCATATATCCTGCAAGTGAACTGTCAGCCTCCTGCTCTGTAGACATGAGAGGTTTCCACTGAGGTGTATAATATGCCCTCCCAAACAAAGTTTCAAAAGGAGTTAATCCCTTTACATTTGGAACAGTTCTCATACTCAACAGTGCTAAAGGCAAACAGTGCACCCAGTTTTTCTGTGTCTCTTCTATCAACTTCCTAAGTTTGTTCTTCAATACCCCATAATGCCTCTCTACTAGCCCTGCAGATTGGGGGTGACACACGCAGTGGTGCTTTAACGATATCCCAAAATAACGACTGAGTTTCTGGATCATTTGGTTCACGAAATGTGTCCCGTTATCACTATAAATCTTTTCCGGTATGCCAAATCTGGGTATAATTTCTTTAACAAGGACCTTTGCAACAGAAGCTGCATCTGGATTTTTAGTTGGAAATGCTTCTACCCATTTGGAAAACATGTCTATAATAACAAGGCAATATTTCTTATTTTCACATTTATTCAATTCTATGAAATCTATACAAATAGTATGAAATGGATATGGTGGTGTAGGAAAATTCCCTTGCTTAGGCTTCAACGCCCCTTGTGCATGATGATTGTTACAAACATGGCATGCTGCACAAAAATTTTTTGTATAATTCGTAAATCCATAGGTTGCAAACACTCGATTCACTAACTGTACCATCCCCCCTGTTGAGACATTGCTCTGCCCATGGCTCAACAACGCTGCATATCTAAATAAATTAGATGGCAAAATCGGTTTCTTTTCCTTGGAGATGCACAGTCCCTTTTCGAGGATTGCTCCTCGTTTTATCCACTTTTGTTTCTCAATATTTGTAGTAAGTGTCTGCATTGTTTTTAACATTTCTAAATCTAAAGTTTCTGAGGGTTGTAATTCCTCACTCAAAAGAAAAGTTTCTGTGGCTGAGGCTGCCTGCTTCGCAGCTGTATCAGCCCCTGCATTACCTTTTGAAATTCTATCTTGTTGTTTCGTATGAGCTATGCATTTGCAAATAGCTACTTTTTTAGGTAACTGAATTGAATGTAACAAATCTAAAATAAGTTGCGCATGATTGATCGGTTTACCAGTAGATGTTATCATTCCTCTATTTTTCCACTGTTGCGCAAAAACATGTAAAGTAGAAAAAGCATACTGACTGCCAGTATAAATGTTCACTTTCTTACGTTTTGCTAAGGTACATGCCCTTGTTAAGGCAATCAATTCTGCTGCTTGTGCAGATAAGTTGTGTGGTAAAGATTTTGCTTCTAAAGTTTCAGTATCAGAAACGACTGAATATCCCACTAGGTTCTGTCCTGTAGAATCCCTCCTGCGTGAGCCATCCACATAGCATGTCACCTCAGCATCATCCAAGGGAACATCCATAATGTCTTGTCTAGGTAATGTCTTTTGTTCAATCTCCTGCAGGCAGCAGTGTGGGTTGCCATCTGCAGGGGTTGGAAGTAAAGTTGACGGATTCAAAGTTGTGCATCGTTCAATTGTCATATGAGGTTGGCTCAACAGTATGGTCATACAGGAAAGATGCCTAGCTGGAGAAAGATATGCTACTTTTTCTTGCAGTAAAATAATTGCGACTGCATGAGGCACTCTCAATGTGAGAGGGTGGAATAACACTACTGAGGCTGAAGCCTGCACTGCCATTGCAGCTGCTACTACTGCTTGTACACAGTAGGGCAAGGATAGCGCCACTGGATCTAACTGTGATGAATAGTAAGCTATGGGGCGTTGTTTGTCCCCATGTTGCTGTGTCAATACTGATGTCATATAACCTTGCTTACAATCTACAGTTTAGATAAACTGCTTGTGATAGTTTGGTAATCCCAGAACTAAGGATGATGCTATCAATTGTTTCAGCTTACAGAAAGCTGCTTCTGCTTCAGGTGTCCATTGTAATAAATCTTGTGCTGCCATCGGCTTCTTAAATATTAAATCGGCCAGTGGAGCAGATTCTAAAGCATAGTTTGGTATCCAACTCCGACAAAAATTAGTAGTTCCCAGGAAGGACATAATTTCCTTCTTGGTAGTTGGTCTAGGTGCTTGTAAAATTGCTGTTTTTCTGTCTTCATCTAATATTCTACCTTCTTTGGATATTACATATCCCAAGTACTTAACTTGTTTTCTCCAAAGCTGTAACTTGTCTTTGTTTACTTTGTGACCTTGAGTAGCTAAAAATTGTAATAAAGCTATCGCGTCCTCCTTGCATTCTTGCTGGGTGGGGGCTGCCAGCAGAATGTCATCTACATAAAGTAGAATCTGACTTTTCGGTGGGATAAATTCCGCCAGGTTGCTTGCCATTTCCTGTGCAAATATTGTTGGACTTTTGCAATATCCCTGTGGTAATCTGGTATATGTATACCGCTTTCCCTGAAATGTAAACGCAAACCAATATTGGCTGTCAGGGTGTATCGGTATAGAGAAAAATGCATTACTAATATCTACCACTGAAAAATATTTCTGTTCTGGCTTTAAATCATTTAGTAAGGTGTTTGGATCTGGCACCGTTGGTGCCCTGGGTATAACTGCATTATTTACAGCTTGTAAATCTTGGACCATACGCCATTCCCCATTTGCTTTCCTGACAGGAAATAGAGGTGTATTACATGGTGAATCAGGAGATTCTATTAAGGCTCCTTCCTTAAGTAAGGCTGCTATGATAGGCTTGATTCCTACCTCTGCATCCCTTCTCAAGGGATACTGTCTTTTCTGGGGTCTAAATGCTGACTTTGGCATTATGGTAACTGGTCCTGCTGTTCGTATAAGTCCTACATCTGATTTCCCTGCTGACCAGAGAATATCTGGTAAGTCTCGCAAGGCTTTTTCCTCTTCTTCCAATAAGAGTAATACCCAGCTATTCTCACTAGCCTGTGAGTGTACAGCTGGGTGTGTCTGTGTAATCCAATTCAATTTCTGTTTCTGTACTCCTTGTTCGGAGAGCTCTAATTCTGTCTGCTTTTCCCACCTTGTGACTTTTTCACCTAAGTCTGCCCATTTTAAAGTTTTGTTCTTAGTTAAACTAACATGTGGCAGTCGATTAGATTTGTAAAGTGCTAAAAATTCCTGGGACAATGAACAGCTTGCTACACTGTTCCCTTCTGCATCCCAGTACAAGTTTCGCAATACTAGCCTGTTTGCATGGTTCTGAAACAATTCTTGTTCATAATCTTTATCAGGTCCTGGTCTATTACAGTACTATAGAGTACAATGCAACAGATGCTGTTTGTCAGTGTCGAGGGAGGGGAACTTGCTGATGGCTACGTTCATCAGTTCTTCGGTTACTGCCCCTGGACCAGTCGTAACCAAGTCCTGGCTCTACCAATAATACATTTCACCCTCCGGTCGCACTACAAAAGTATCCATTTGTCGCTGTGCTTCCATACCCTGCATGGTTGGAACTACGGCTATGCCAAATATCTGCATCAAATCTCTACCCAAAAGATTTACTGGGCATTTTGCAGAAACTACAATCTTACTTTTCTGAGTCATCCCTGAAACGGGGTCTGTTATTGCTATGTCATGGGAGAGTGGCTCCTGATACAGCTGTCCATTGGCTGCTTTCACTAGTATATAATCTGGTGATTCTGTATCTTCCAGGAGCTTGGAAGGGTATATCAGGATCCGTGAAGCCCCTGAGTCACACAAAACTTTAACTTCCCTCCCCCCTACCAGAAGCATCATATCCGGTTTTGTGTCTGCTAAATAAAGCTCTAAGCTCAAAAGAGCTAGGTCTAAAATTTCATTTTCTTCTATTTCTGTGAATTCATATACATCCTCTACTCCTTGTGTCACATCCTCTACTCCTGCTATCATATTTGTACTTACTTTTTCTTGCTTACTCTCTTCCAGTGATTCCTGACTATCATATAGTCATTCCTCATCCTCCTTATCTTCTGTAGTCGCCTTCTTGTTTAACCTACAATCCCTTGCTAAATTTCCTTTTTTTCCCGCACTTAAAACATTCACCCTTTTTTTTTCTTTCCTCGAAATCTTCTGATCGTTTGTCAGATTGTTTATTTCCCTGGGTATTTTTCTTACCCTTTTTCCCAGTTTGGACTACAAACACTTCTGACCCATCTTCTGCCGAAAATACTTGAGTTTTCTTTTTCTTTTTACTATTAAAATGTCTTTCTGCATGTCTACCATATTCAAGTAATGGCTGTAATCTACTTGGTCAATGATCTACCATATGCTTCGTAATAAAGCTACTAATGGGAGTTATACTACCCTTCAAGAATGCGTTCTTTAACTGTTGTTCATATGAGGAATCATGTATCTGGTTTTCTGGTATCTGCATTGCGCAGTGATTATTAAAACACTCTAACAGCCTAGCATAATATTTATTTTATTTTATTTTACATTTGTTAACCGGGCTAGTCTGGCTGGATACATGTCCATTTTCAGCAGAGGCCCGAGGAGAAAAGCTCCACTATTAGACTAAGACAATACTTTAGGAATACTTTACTAAATAGATCAATCTTTTTTAACAAAAGAACAAAAACAAAACAAAACAAAAATGTACAAGGACAAAATACAGTTTGTGTTGACTAACTTAACTAGGTTACAGTAAGATTATAATCAAAGTTCACATCATGTGGCTGAGGAGATAAGCTCAGGCACCAAAATATACAGTTGAGTTAAGGATATCTGAAGTGTAGGTACATAAAATTAATCATTGGTCAGAAGGTAGAGGACAGAATTGGTAATTAACAGAGTGAAAGAAAGCTAGTAGTTAGAAGTGTTAAAAAAAAAGCAAGTTAGAAGGTAAGGAGGTATATTGGTAGTAAAGTTAAGGGAAAAAAGGGATAGGAGGAAAAAAAAAGTAAAGAGTATTTTAGATAGGGTAATGGTATTTTATCAAGTAAATGTTAAAAAGGAGAGTGAGGTATATAGGCAATGAGATAAGGGAAAAGGGTGAATATCTATCAACTGTTTCACCTTCCTGTTGAATCCATTGATTAATGCAAGTCCAATCAGCCCTAGGCTTCCACTTTTCAGAGATTCGGTCTGTCAGACCTTTCACTCTGCCATCCAGTTCTGCATTAGTATGTGGGAGTGGTCTAAGTTGTGCGTCACGAGGATTCCAGATGCCACTGATCATGTGCCAATCTGGACCCACAATTTGTCTAACTACTTTTTCTACTTCCTCTCCATTTAAATGGTAACTTAATCTCATACCCTGTAAGTCTTCTAAAAATTTTCTAAAATTCACTTTTGGGTGGGGAATACCTTCCGTGGCTTTCCGGATATCTTCCGGTGTCCATGGTCTATAAACCAAAAGAGTCAGATCTTGTCCTGCCTGTCCTGCCTGAGGATTTGGTACTTCTATGAGCGGACATATCTCTTCTTCACTCATAGTCTGTGATGCTCTATTTAATTCATTTAATTCAATCTCCCTCCTCAAGTCGCGTGTTCGAGACCTAGTCTCAATAGGATCCCTGACAAACGGCTGTGCTTTTGCAGGGACAGCTGGGTATAGCGGAGGTGGATCAGCTCATCCACTCGCTTCATATTCTGGTAACGGAAGTAGAGGGGGCGAAAGAGGGGTCGTTGCTATTGCTACGTTATTGTCTTCTTTGTCTAAGAACATT